>NC_087377.1:6438202-6783283 GCF_963675165.1 Halichondria panicea
CTCAAAGCCTTACCAGAGCTTAGGGCATAATAATTATATTATGTACATGAGATTTGTATTTCAAAAACACGTATTTTAATCAGCCTGCATTCGAGGCTAGATCTTTTAAAATACTCTTCTGCACTTTTTCTGCAATTTTATAGATCTACAACTACCGACGATTAATTTTAAGCAATTTGTGCTCTTTGTTTCATACTGTAGGTGACAAATATAGGTGTCTCTACAACAAACAAAAGGTTTAATCTCTCTTACTAAAATAATGGTTTAAAGCCTGACTAATTTATTGTAGCCAAACTATGTTGCCTATTATCTCATCATGTCCTACAGTATAAAAGCTATATTAATTTTGTTAATTAAGAAACTTACTGAACGTCAAAAAGGCACGATCAGAAATGACAGATCCATCAGAGTTTGACACTACACAACTATAGCCTCCAGCATTACTCAGTTGCACATTTAAGATCTGCAGAGTGGCTGTATTTGACCCTTCAATCTCTCCAGCTTGGTCTGAAAGGGGCTCTCCATCCGGGCCAAACCACTCGTAGCTCAATCCTTCACCAGAGGCTTCCACGGTGAATGTCGCAGTTCCACCCACTTCCGCATTCACATCGCTCGGTTGTACATCAATTGCAGGACCTGTACACAAAGACGAGTAAAGCATGGACATGCCCGCCACACATGCAGACACAAATCAGATAAACTCACCGACGGAAAGTGAGACAATGTCAGAATCGATAATTCCTCCATTGGCTGTTGTAATTCGCACACTATATTCTCCAGCGGCATCTGATCCAGCGTTGATAATCCGTAGAGTAGATGTGGTGGCTCCTTCAATCACCCCATCACTGTCGAAGAGTGGTTCTCCATCAGGACCAAACCACTGGTAGCTCAGTCCCTCTCCGGTTGCCACCACACTGAGCGTGGCATTCCCACCCCGCTCAACGTCCACATTCTCTGGTTGGGTCTCAATCACGGGACTTTCACCTGAAAATGCCATACAAGCAAGTAATAAACTAGAATGGTGAAAGTACGCAGCTCACCAATAGATAGAGTTGCTGCATCAGAATCGACTGATCCCGCATTATTGGTCACGACGACTGTGTAGTCTCCAGCATCGCCAGACTCAACATTGATAATTTGCAGAGTGGGTGAATTGGATCCATTGATGTCTCCGTCAACGTCAGTGAGAGCGTTCCCGCCAGGACCATACCACTGGTAGCTCAACCCTTCACCAGAAGCTTCTACGGTGAATGTGACACTTCCACCTGCTTCTGCATTCACATCGCTTGGTTGTACGTCAATTGCAGGACCTGTTAACAAAGACAAGTGAAGCATGGACATGTCAGTAAAATAAACAAATTAGATGAACTCACCAACGAAAAGTGCAACAATGTCAGAATCAACAATTCCTCCATTGGCATTTGTGATTCGCACTCTATAGTCTCCAGCGTCATCTGGTCCAGCATTGATAATCCGTAAAGTGGACGTGGTAGCTCCTTCAATCTCTCCATCACTGTCAGAGAGAGGTTCTCCATCAGGACCAAACCACTGGTAGCTCAGTCCCTCTCCGGTTGCCACAACACTGAATGTGGTATTTCCATCCCGCTCAACTTCCACATTCTCTGGTTGGGTCTCAATCACGGGACTTTCACCTGAAACCCATCATGCAAGCAAGTAAAACTAGAGTGGTGAAAGTATGCATCTCACCAATAGATAGAGTTGCTGCATCGGAGTCGACTGATCCTGCACTGTTGGTCACGACGACTGTGTAGTCTCCAGCATCGCCAGACTCAACATTGATGATTTGGAGGGTGGATGAATTCGATCCTTCGATGTCTCCGTCAACGTCAGTAAGAGCGTTCCCGCCAGGACCAAACCACTGGTAGCTCAACAATCCTTCACCAGAGGCTTCCACAGTGAATGTGACAGTTCCACCCGCTTCCGCATTCACATCGCTTGGTTGTACGTCAATTGCAGGACCTATACACAAAGACAAGTAAAGTTTCATGCCCGCCACGCATGCAGACACAAATCAATTGAACTCACCGACGGAAAGTGAGACAATGTCAGAATCGACAATTCCTCCATTGGCAGTTGTAATTCGCACTCTATAGTCTCCAGCGTCATCTGGTCCAGCATTGATAATCCGTAAAGTGGACGTGGTAGCTCCTTCAATCTCTCCATCACTGTCAGAGAGAGGTTCTCCATCAGGACCAAACCACTGGTAGCTCAGTCCCTCTCCGGTTGCCACAACACTGAATGTGGTATTTCCATCCCGCTCAACTTCCACATTCTCTGGTTGAGTCTCAATCACGGGACTTTCACCTGAAACCCATCATGCAAGCAAGTAAAACTAGAGTGGTGAAAGTATGCATCTCACCAATAGATAGAGTTGCTGCATCGGAGTCGACTGATCCTGCACTGTTGGTCACGATGACTGTATAGTCTCCAGCATCGCCAGACTCAACATTGATGATTTGCAGGGTGGATGAATTCGATCCTTCGATATGTCCGTCAACGTCAGTAAGAGTGTTCCCGCCAGGACCAAACCACTGGTAGCTCAACAATCCTTCACCAGAGGCTTCCACAGTGAATGTGGCAGTTCCACCCGCTTCCGCATTCACATCGCTTGGTTGTACGTCAATTGCAGGAGCTGTACACAAAGACAAGTAAAGCTTCATGCCCGCCACGCATGCAGACACAAATCAAATGAACTCACCGACGGAAAGTGAGACAATGTCAGAATCGACAATCCCTCCATTGGAAGTTGTAATTCGCACTCTATAGTCTCCAGCGTCATCTGGTCCAGCATTGATAATCTGTAAAGTGGATGCGGTGGCTCCATCAATCGCCCCATCACTGTTAGAGAGTGGTTCTCCGTCAGGACCAAACCACTGGTAGCTCAGTCCTTCTCCGGTTGCCACAACACTGAGCGTGGCATTCCCACCCCCCTCAACGTTCACATTCTCTGGTTGGGTCCCAATCACGGGACTTTCACCTGAAAACGCCATACAAGCAAGTAATAAACTTGAATGGTGAAAGTACGCAGCTCACCAATAGATAGAGTTGCTGCATCAGAGTCGACCGATCCCGCATTATTGGTCACGACGACCGTGTAGTCTCCAGCATCGCCAGACTCAACATTGATAATTTGCAGAGTGGGTGAATTAGATCCATTGATGTCTCCATCAACGTCAGTGAGAGCGTTCCCGCCAGGACCAAACCACTGGTAGCTCAATCCTTCACCAGAGGCTTCCACGGTGAGTGTGGCAGTTCCGCCCGCTTCCGCATTCACATCGCTCGGTTGTACGTCAATTGCAGGACCTGTACACAAAGACGAGTAAAGCATGGACATGCCCGCCACACATGCAGACACAAATCAGATGAACTCACCGACGGAAAGTGAGACAGTGTCAGAATCGACAATTCCTCCATTGACAGTTGTAATTCGCACTCTATAGTCGCCAGCGTCATCTGGTCCAGCATTGGTAATCCGTAAAGTGGATGCGGTGGCTCCTTCGATCTCTCCATCAGGACCAAACCACTGGTAGCTCAGTCCCTCTCCGGTTGCCACCACACTGAGCGTGGCATTCCCACCCCGCTCAACGTCCACATTCTCTGGTTGGGTCCCAATCACGGGGGCTTCGCCTGAAACTGACATGCACACGAGTAATAATACCTGAGCCGAACAAATACGCATGTTTCAATTAATCTCACCGATAGACAGGGTTGCAGCATCAGAGATGACTGATCCCGCACTGTTGGTCACAACGACTGTGTAGTCTCCAACATCGCCAGACTCAACATTAATGATTTGCAGGGTGGATGAATTGGATCCTTCGATGTCTCCGTCAACGTCAGTGAGAGCGTCCCCGCCAGGACCAAACCACTGGTAGCTCAACAGTCCTTCACCAGAGGCTTCCACGATGAATGTTGCAGTTCCACCCGCTTCCGCATTCACATCGCTCGGTTGTACGTCAATTGCAGGACCTGTACACAAAGGCAAGTAAAGCATGAACATGCATGCCCGCCACACAGACACAAACTGAGCCGTAAAAATATAGGCATGTTTAAAATCTCACCAATAGACAGACTTGCAGCATCAGAGGTGACTGATCCCGCACTGTTGGTCACAACGACCGTGTAGTTTCCCGCATCGTCAGGCTCAGCGTTGAAAACTGTCAACGTTCCTGAAGTGGACCCCTCAATCTCTCCGTCACTGTCAGTCAGAGCCACTCCGTCAGGACCAAACCACAGGTAGGTCAGTCCTGCACCAGAGGCCTCCACGGTGAATGAGGCACTTCCGCCTTGCTCGACACCCACACTTTCTGGTTGGGTCTCAATTTCAGGGGCTACATAGAGTGAGTAGTAAAACGATCAGCACTGTGAACCCAGCATTATTTTTTTGGCACGAAAGGGATTCCCACCACCGAGTCTACCAATATCCAATAATCAACTGGATCGACTGCTCACCCACTTTTTAGAGGTTCAAGAAAAACTAATGTGCTATGCTGCTTTCAGCTGTGCACATACATGCAGTTACGTTGAGGAGGATCGAGCTTAGTTTACACTCTATAATTGTAGTTTACATGCCCATGACGTAGTACTACGATAAACACAAACAAGGGGAACGACACTTTCACTATACTAAAAAGTTTAACACATGCCCACACGCACTCAATTTGGTACAAACTCAAGAAACGGCTCGGCCAGGGTGAATATACATTTACCTGTGGTTGTGATTGTAATGGTTGACGTGAAACCAGCTCCATCCGCTGGATCGGTTGCACTGATGACAATGGTCTGGCTTCCTGAAGCTCCAGTGATAGACACAAAGAACATGAATTGTCCACCTGCAAACAGAATCAATGCGTCAATCACACGAGACCAACAAACGATGGATGAAGGCATGCAGCAGAGACACCAAAACTCACATCCTTCTGTTACTGATTGATCATTGAAGCTGCACTCAAAGTCTAAGCCGTCGAGGTCCCTACTTGACGTGCAGCTCACACTCACTTGCTGAGACTCAGCGAGGAACTCGGCACTGCAGTTCAGGATCAGAGGAGTAAGTGTGGGACCTTGGGTAGGTTGAGCTGCATGTGTGGAATGGGGAACGTTTGACTAGCACACTGACTATTATTATATCCTTCCGAAAACCACACGTATAATTACACATGCACTAGCAAGAATAATTATAATTGCACTTGAACCATAAAAATAGGCATGTTTCAATCTCTCACCAATAGACAGAGTTGCAGCATCAGAGACGACTGATCCCGTACTGTTGGTCACAACGACCGTGTAATCTCCAGCATCGCCAGACTCAACATTGATAATTTGCAGGGTGGATGAATTGGATCCTTCGATGTTTCCGTCGACATCAGTGAGAGCGTTCCCGCCAGGACCAAACCACTGGTAGCTCAATCCTTCACCAGAGGCTTTCACGGTGAATGTAGCATTTCCACCAACTCCAACTTCTATATCACTAGGCTGACTTGTAATGACTGGTGGTTGAGTAGCTGCAGCTGCACCAGAAAACGATCTTGATATAGCTAGGAGGTTACATCTAGAACTTACCAATGTATAATATGGCCTCTTCAGAATCTACTGATCCACCAAGATTGGACGCACGGACACTGTAGTTTCCAGCATCACCAGACTGAGCAAAAACGATCTGCAAAGTAGTTGTAGTGGATCCCTCAATCCTTCCATTACTGTCTGTGAGAGCCCCTCCATTGGCACCAAACCATTGGTAGGTCAGTCCTGCACCAGAGGCTTCCACGGTGAATGTGGCATTGGCACCAATAGTAACTCTAACACTGATTGGCTGTCTTGTAATTACTGGTTCAGTGACTGTAGCAAAGCAGATTGTGAAGCATCAAGCACTATCGCACACCACTTATCTTTTTGACTCACCTATAGTTAGCGTGGCCTCCTCAGAATCCACTGACCCACCAATATTGGATACAAGAACTGTGTAGTTTCCAGCATCACCAGATTGAGCAGCAACTATCTGCAATGTAGCTGCAGTGGATCCTTCAATCCTTCCATCACTGTCTGTGAGAGACTCTCCGTCAGGACCAAACCATTGGTAGGTCAGTCCTTCACCAAATGCCTCCACCGTAAATGTGGCAGTTGAACCTGCAGCAGCTTCAACATCGTTTGGCTGTCTTGTAATTACGGGTGGATCAACTGTGGAAGAACAATCATAATTATATCGACTCTGTTCACCATTATTGATGAAACGTCAATCAAAGGGCAGTATATCATCGCACCATATAAATATATACAACATACCTATGGTTAGCGTGACCTCCTCAGAATCCACTAATCCAGCAACATTGGATACACTAACTCCGTAGTTTCCAGCATCACCAGACTGAGCATCAACGATCCGCAATGTGTCTGTAATAGATCCCTCAATCTCACCGGTGTTGTCGGTCAGAGCTTCTCCGTCGAGGCCATACCACTGGTAGCTCAGTCCTTCACCAGAAGCCTCCACAATAAATGTGGCAGTTGAACCAGCAGCAACTTCAACATTGCTTGGTTGCCTTGTAATTTCAGGTGGAGAGACTGAAAGAATAAAAAATCAAAAAATGAATGTCATGGAGGTTATCTCTGTTCAACTTCACCAATTGTCAAAGTTGCTTCATTTGAAAATATGTATCCGCCAGTAGCGAACACTTGAACACGGTAGTTTCCAACATCATCTGATTGAGCACTGACAATCCGCAAGGTAGCTGTAGTGGATCCCTCAATATCTCCTTCACTGTCCGTGAGAGCTTCACCATTAGGACCAAACCACTGGTAGCTCAGATCTGTCCCAGAGGCCACAACAGAAAACGTGGAGGTTCCACCAGTGGCCACTCCACTACTTCTTGGCTGGTTAACAATGAACACTGCATGAGCAAGAAAGTGTAACTAACAATCATGACATTACAAGTAACGTACATTCAGCGATGAGAATGAAGCTAGATGAAAACAGAGCACCAGATGTAGGGGGTAGAAAAGGTGGACCAGAAAAGTCAGTACGGATCCTACGAACTTGAAACGCCTCCAGGCTCTCTGTGATATTGTCTGGATAGAGTGTAAATTCAAAGTCTACCGTCTGATCGTCCGGACCAAATACTAGCAGGACAGTATTCTCCCCTTGAGCTGATATAGAGTAGTCATTGTTACTAACACTTCCATCTCCATTCAATGTAGATATCGTGGCTGGTGAAATACTGGCATTTGGTGTGTTAGAGCTGGCTTCAATAGTAACCAGGAAGGTCTGTTCTGATATGCGTCCATCTTGCTTTTCAAGGGTAACAGTGACGTTCTTTGTCTTTTGAGGCTCAATGAAGGTGTAAGATGCATTTAGGAACCCAATACGAATATCTGCATAGAATTAGTCTCACAAGCTTACAATCACCGAAGATGACTTACCATCATTATCCTGTATAATACAAAGGGATGTTTGCCTCTGTAGCCGAGCAGTGTTGGTGTCAGCTACAAGACTGTTGTTATCGACTGTCAGAACAATGATAAAAACTTCCTCATCAGCTTCATCAAAGATATCATCAAAGACACGCACAGGAACTAGAATATCGTTTTTCTGACTTCCACTCTCATCAGCTTCGAATATTACAGGAACAACATCTGGTGAAAAGTCGCGACGATCTTCAGGGACAGCTGTAAGAAAACAAAATGAAGTGGTACAACCACTTACATCACACACTACTTACATCTTGCATAGTTTTGCAATAGATTGTCTTCGGTTGGGATATCATCTGGTAAAGGTTGCCGGGATTCAATTGCCACTGAGATACTATACGGTGTCAGCAACAGAGTCACAGGATTGGCCAGGCGAACGTTCTTGTTAATTGTTGCAACGATGAAACCATCATCTTCCGCACCACTGTAGTCATTCTCATTCAGCTCGAACGTGACAACTATATTATTAAGAATGCAGATAAACAAAATGCAAAAAATCCAGTAAGAAAACCTACCAGTTCGATCTTGAATGGCAACAGTGATAGTGTTCACAAAAAAGCCAGGTGGAGACGCTCCAATAGGCTGAAGCTCCAGCCCAAAAGTTTCATCAGATTCTTGAGCAATATTGTCAAAATTGAGAGAAATGGAGATGACTGCAGGAGCACCAACTCGTGCAATGTAAGTGTTTCTGAGTAACCGGTAGTCACTTTGAGGGGCTGGAAGACAACCAAACAAAGATGTCAATCACCAACTACAAAAATACCAAAAAGCTTACTTGCAGTCCCTCCAACTTCAGTGATACGTCCTCTAATTAATGCAGATGTGCCACCCCCTTCCTTTCTGTATCCAATTTGTATATTGTAAAGCTGAGTTCTTTCTGGTGCTTCAAAGAGATCCTCCAGAAAACCATAAACTAACACATCACATTGATGAATATTGAACCATAGAATATACGTATCATACGCATCATAAAATTAATCTTTAATGATCATCATACGTAGTGAACATACCGACACACTGTACACATTGTCCAGAGAGACTATACGACAGTGCTGGGGTATTGACACAGCACTCTCTAGTTTCAATCTCCTCTGTTCCAATATCTCGCAGTGCAACAGTCTCACCAGCACAGGTAGCACTGACATAGCAGCCATTGAGGATGACAGGATCTACGAATTGATTGAAACAATGTTGCTTATTAGCAAACTGCTTAATTGCTGTGCCAGTGCCATCTGTTCGTACAAACATGTTAATTTTGTGTTGACTACCGTAAATTTAGCAGATCAAATAACTATTTTACTGCACGGCTGCTCAAATTAAAAACATTTCACGCATTGCAGATAGAGGTCAACGAATAAGTCACAGTATCAGAAGTAATTAAAACACTGATTCCATGTTCTCATGCCACCATTGAGTCAATTATCCACGAATTTTTTGAACATTGATTTTGACGCAAAAAAAAAAGTTGGAAGCAGCTCTGAACAGTGGCAGTAAAATGAATAGTAGTTAGGATACCACCAAAAAAAACCATTAACATCTGTTGTGGTATCATATCTGTTGCAGCACAGGCTAGTATGGGTTCTGCTTACATAATTCACTCACCAAGAAGTTGTGGAGGACAGAAATCTGGACTAGGAGACTGTTCAGAAAAAGACCGGGTAATAAGGATCACATTATAGTTGAAACATAATATCTTACCAGATCTAGTCCTCGCAGTTGAGTATGGAATATAGAAAACACTCTCGTGACAGAGAACCTATAAAAACATACGGACTTAGTTTACTTAGCATCCTTTATATTCGATCCTACCAAAAAGTGACACCAATAGGTGTTGGTGGAGCAACCCAGTCGAAGCACACTTCAGTTTTATCGGATCTATCCGTGTGTGTCACTCCCTGGTGTTAATAAATTAATTATTGTGGTAAGAACTATGATTTCATGAGCTCACTGCAATAGGACAGTCCCACTGTTGAACAGTGGAAGTAGGCAGATTGATAAACTCTCCAACACTGATTTGCTCAGGAGACACTGAGAACTCAGTAGTGGACTCCCGAGGCTGGACAACAAATCCTCTGAACTGAGCCCCAGCACTTGCTCTCAGGCAAACTATGGAACGATAGAGGTAGTGTCATTATCACATAGAGCTATGTACATCCTATAGCTACATGCATGCGTGCTGTTAAAGTATTAACAATCCCAATGAGACCATGCTGGAGAATAAAATAGTTTACGTCTGTGCACAGCTCCACATCTGTAGAAGTTTTCTTGTCCTGCTAGCACCTGGCCACTATCAATGGAATCAACAATCAGGCTGAATTCACAAGAAGCAGGTAGGCACGGCTGTGCTACATTCTCGAGATGTTGTGGAGTCAAGTCACTGCACACACTTGGATATAAATCTAAATTTGTTGGAGCACCATCAGGTAGGCCTGAAACTAGGTTAATGCTATAGCTGCTTAGCAGAGCAGCTGAAACGAATAGCAAACAAATCACCATTTCTTGTATTTCACATAGCTCAAGCGAAAACAAGTTAGATCTAGAAGTGTAGATAAACTCTGGTATGATCGATAATTCAATGTGCTCAGCAAATTGATGATTCTACTGCACATGCGCAGACATCTGCTGGAACCACCCGTACCAGATGCATGTGCTTTTCAAGGTGGCCACATCATCTTCTCCTCCTTGTCCAGATTGAAAAGATGACTCTTTTCCATTTCGTGAATTGTATTGGAGCTGCCTACGCTCCCTACTTCATCACCTATCGATTTTGTGGACTGTAAGTAAGCTTAACAATCCAGTCAAAATGTTAGTCTCAGTATTGATTTCTTGTTGTACAGATCCGAGTACAGCTCTTTCTGGAAGTGTGTGCGAGCTGGCACAGCTTACATTGTCACTCAGCTTGTGAAGGTAAGGTCTAAACCTGCGGTGTGACCACACGTACACGTACATGTAGGGAAAAAAGAAGTGTTTGGAAGTGGTGTGACCATTCACATTTTATTACACGTGAAGCCATCCTAAATGTCCTTTGGGTAAACTCACTCAACATATGAAAGTTGTTTTTCGAGACATCACCTCTCCAGCAATTGTGACATACCCATTCAGTCAGCCATTGTGAAATGACAAAGCATCTCTTAAACTACTATTTTAGGTGTTCAACATTAGCGAACTTAGTAGCCATGCAGGTACATATCTTTAAATAGAATTGGGCTGCCCCTAAAATGAGGAAGTCTTTAACTCATTTGAAATATTTGATTTTATTACATTGGCTACAGCTCTTATCAATAGTCATGAAACTTCTTCGAGCATCTGAGAAAGCTGTCATGTCGCAAATTAAAATGTTGTGTATCGCACACACAGCTTTTATTCGAGGCCTGTACAATTAAAATCGCGACGTTTAATCAAGGAAATAAGTTAAACGCATAACTAAATTTGGCCAAAACACGTAATTAATTTTTATGCTTGCATGATTTATTTCTAGCGCCTACGGTACAGCCCCTAAATATTGTTTTCTCCTCGCAGATGCTGATACTTGCTACCCTCTTCCCATTGAATGCTGCTGAAGAACATGGCAACCCTGTTTTAGGAGTACGTTCCTCTTCCTTAGTAACCAGGAGAATATGTTCCTTTTGTGGAATTGTTGGTCTTTATAATAAGCATTCAACTTACAGTGTAGTTCTATCTTTCACTGTGAACTAAAACTAACGTCTTTTTGCGAAACATCTCTGAATATAACTTTGGGGACACACAGTTTCTTCTTATAGAGGTGGCGTATGTTGAGGCAGGGAGAGTTTTAACCAGGGGGCGAAGTTTAGCATTTCACTGAGCACATGTCACGTAGGATATGCAAAGGCCCCCTATTACATTTGTGGCCTGTCCATGACCTATATTATTATGGCCTCTCTTAATTGAGGTATGCCTGTTATAAAGTGGGATTCTGCTATACATAGTGCCTGCATCAAAAGTTCATCAAACAGCTGTGTTGTCTTCGTCTGTGTACGTTTGTTCTCTTATTTTTCCCAGGAAGCTCTCAAGTCGACAGTGGATCTGTTGGACATGCTTGGAATGTACTTGGTGATCACCAGACTACTGGGAAGGTCAGAGCAGAAGGTTCTAGTGACAGCTGTGGGTAAGTTGAGAAGACTCACATTGTCTTGTTATAGTTATTGTAAACTACATTAGAATTTATAGCAATTAGCCTCTGAGGCTGAGGGTTGTATACCCATGCACTGGAATGAAATGCTTGCTATGTAAGCTACCTCATCTTAGATACAACTAGCTACCAGCTCAAAAACGAACGACAAGCTTGCATGCATATGACCCACCCATCTACTTGTCCATGTTCAGTGAGCCCCACCCTTTTATCCTGCTTTCCTTGTGTTTAGCATGCCCTTGCCAACGTGGTGTCTAGCGAGCACTGCCCTTTTGTGAAGTACTAACATCTTTTAAAAATCAGTGCGCCTTCAAGGCAAGGGTTTATGGTAGTTAAACCCCACCCATGCAGTTGCTACTCTAAGTTGGGTATATACCGTATAACTCATCAAATTAAAGTTTTCCGATGTCATTGCTGTAGTAGCCGCCACGCCTGAGACGCCAAATTAAAAATCCAAATGACTTGTTCGCCAAATATAATACCCACTAAATGTTCCAGTTATACGATACGTCACAATCCAGGCTAGCTATAATAATTATACCTTAATTATGGTGCACCGTATTACTTGAATATTTTGCTGGTGAAGAACCTTTACGAATGAGCCAAATCAGCAGAAAAATTGACCCTCACTATAATTGCGTTTCTGGCAAGGATCATATGACAGTGTATATGTATACCGTATATGCTCGATCAGAGGCCGCTCTTGTATAAAGGCCGCACTCAAATAGTAGCCTCCCTTGCTAGCAAAATGAAACATTTAGTAGGCGCTCTCAAATAGTAGCCTCAGTGAACTTTGACTCTAGCATTTCTGCACGTGGCAGCCAAAAAAATTATTACTAGCAGCTAGCTACATGTACGTACGTAGCTACAAGTAGCAGCTTGTTAGTGCTTCACAAAGACTTTCTCATGGCAGAGTTCAAGTTTATGCAGGTGAAAACAACTTTTGATGACAAACTAAATTATCTGGAGCTAATAAACGCCGCTCTTGAACAGTGGCCTCTCTTGAATTGTAGCCTCCTCTTCCAGCAAAATGAAACATTTAGTAGCCGCGGCTCCTGATCAAGCATATACGGTAGTTACTGGTAATTACACAATTACCAGTAACTAGCGAATTGATCAAAGTTCGCATAATTTTTTTTTATGTTTGATGCTTGCAAAGCATTCTAGTAATACGATATCCACTTTCTAATTGGTTCTCCTTAGCATGCTTCTCAGCTAGATTTTTTCGGGGAATCAACTAATTTTGTTTTTGATTATCCATGACCTTCATTGTATTCTGTTTGTGGTGGTGGTGGTGGTGGTGGTGGTGGTGGTACTGACGGGGTTAAGTATTCAGTTGTAACTTGTAGAATATCGCTATAGAATTGTTCATCAAAAGAACACATTTCCTTTGTTCAACAGTGATGTGCGTTTCAACACCTTCCTCTATACTATTCATATAATAATCAGCTTCCAGTATCTCATAACTAGAGCACTTCCAGTGCTAAACTCTGGCCTGAGGTTCGATCTACATGTATTATGGCTTTTGAGAGCAATATTGCTACTGCAACAGTTATTTGTGTATATTTAGCCAACGTGCAAGTTAAATTTCTTGACTTGCTCACTTTTATTCAACCATGAAGCCTTTATAATACTATTGAAGTTAATGACTTGTTGTATGTTAAGGCTATAATTGTATCCATGCTGTATAAATGCATCTTTTAAGCGCAGTCAGGTGTGCAGACTCAGAATATACCGACAGGCCACCGTATAACCGGCAGCTGCCTGCGTGAATATGTGACGTACATGTATCTGCATACTTGCATTATTTTACTGTACAGTCATGTTATTGTATATAACATGTAGCCATTGCTAGCTGGCACCCAATGTTTCTCTGGTTGTGAACTAGATATCGCTCTTTTACAGGCTGGGGCACTGCTGAGATGGTGATGACCAAGGTGTTGCCACTGTGGGTGGGAGCAAGAGGGGTGGAGTTTGAATGGACAAACTTGCAGAGTGCACTTGATTCCAACCTCAATCTGGTAAGTGCTGTGTACTAGCTATGATATTATCTACAGTCTACTTTGAAAGGTTATTGTGCAATGATCGAGTCTCAAACGTTTGAGTTCTAACTCGTGACAGATCTTGCACCATTACAATTATGAAAGCACCGCGGCTGCTGATGCCTCGGTGGAGGTTCCGGCCAAAGCTACATAACATAAAGCTACTATACACACATTATAATAATATCATGATGAACATTTTTGCATAATTAATGTGCTGCATGCAAAGGGAAACTCGAAGAGTGGGTAATGATCGACCACGATTGTTGTTAAAAACAATCGATGCCAAAAATTTTAAGTCTAAAATTGATGGGTGCATCAGCAGAGCCTTGTAGCTCTCTTCTCACTCTTGCAGCTACCAATAGCTAGCGTTCTAGTGCAGAGCTAACTACTAAGTGGAGTAGCAACACTCGGTGAACAAGTTTGCTACGCACTCTTCTGAAAAGGCTGCAATGGCATTCCAAATAAGTAAAACTAGGCATTATTTTGCAAATCCACAAATTAAAATCCAAGAAAACATGACTAGAAGCCTATAGAAACTCTTACTTGCACTTCAATGATCCTTGAGCAGCTGTAGCAGTCCACACACACACACACACACACACACACACACACACACACACACGCACGCACACACTACTGTATACCTCGCTTGCGCATGCGCACCAAGGCATAAAAATGTTTGTGGAGGCATAGTATGCCACATGCATAACTATATTTTGTGGCCCACACAGTTGTGTCTGTTGTAAGGTTTGTGAATCCTGGTAAATGTAACCCCCTATTGACTTTGGGTCAATTGTTGTGTAATTGTATTGCAGAGACTGGTCAGTGTAATTGTGAGAAAAAGTACTTAAAAGGGCAACCACTGAAGTCTACTATTGGTGTAGTGAGGTTGATTTAATTGCCTGTCATGAGAGCTGATTTTAGCAACCATGTCAACCGAGTCTCCAAGCAGTTCGTATCTCCAAGCAGTTGGTATTTCCTTTCCACTGAAGTCTACTATTGGTGTAGTGAGGTTGATTTAATTGCCTGTCATGAGAGCTGATTTTAGCAACCATGTCAACCAGTCTCCAAGCAGTTTGTATCTCCAAGCAGTTGGTATTTCCTTTCAGAAGCCACCATAATTAGTACGCCTTGATCCACCCACTTTATTAACAGCAGTGCCACATGGTTGTCTGCGCATGCGCAGACTATAAGCAGGCATGTCTCCATGGTAACAACTGCAACGCGCATGCGCATTTAAGGGACACGCCCATTTTCTAAATCTGATAAAAAGAAACTGCCAAGCCGGATAATCGAGGTTCCGGATAATGGAGGGCCGGATAATCGAGGTTCTACTGTACCGTATAGCGGGCAATAATTATTCTTGGGGTAAAAAGTTTTTTATTGTACTTCAGTGCATGCGTTCGGGTAAACCATGCACGCTTAGGTTTTCTTGGGGAAATTTTTGTGGTGGTCAGATTGCCCAAGAAATTTCAAAATGACCCGGTATATGGTATTGCTAGAATTGCATGGTTGACGAATATAAATAAATACTACTCAGCCTCCTACACAGAAATCCTGCTACTGACTGTTTGCTCGTATTCAAAATTCCTTCCCACAATTATTAACAATAATATGCAGGCGATGAATACATAGTAGGCACTGGAGATGCATTATACCATTTACTGTACTGAAGGCGAGTCTTGAGCATCATAATTATATAATCTGTTGTGTTGTGATTGTGACTACGGCAAGCATCTCCATCCTGCGATTGATATTACTCTCTAAACAGTGCGTTACGGTTCAATGCTCGCCTATTGCTATATGAACCCAGAGGAGGTTGGACATGCGTCATCATTTATGTGACATTCTTAACGTTACCATAGATACTGTAAAAAAGCTACTGCTATGTTCGACTGTACTGAACCTGACTAGCTGTATCTGTTGCCTGGTTGGGGAGCAGGATTAGCTAGACTATAGGGTAGAGTATAGTTCAACGGTGTTGTATATAGCTTGCATTGTACAGGCTGGCAGGAATCTAGTAAACACTCTGTGCACTGATAACTGGTCAGAATGAAGAGGATATTTGGGGATAATTGAATGTCAGGGTAGCTATACACCCAAGGAGCCAGGAAGTCCAAAATAGTCAGCTCTCAGTTGCTAAGAAATCAAGCTAGAACTTTACATAGTCAAGAATGTGAGCCAGCTCACAGCAAAAGTTTGTTGCACGTGATCGTGTCCAACTTCCTCTCATAATTATGAATCATAACTATTGCATCTACATCAGCACAGTGCAATACGTGATGTATTCCCTTTGAACCGCCCACGCAAGTCGCACTACAAATTCAGTCAGTGTACACATAATTATATAGATGGCTAGGTGACGTGTGCAAAAGGTTGTTTGAGCTAGCTAGCTCGTACTACAATGAATATCTACAGCTGGTTATATCCACCTGGACTTTTTGATATGTCTTGTCTGATCACATGAGGAAATGTAACTGATATATAGATGTTTAGTAGCTAAAGATCAACCAAGATTGCTAAAAAGGATGCCAAAAGTTCAAAGTCCATAATTAATGGCTGCTGCTCTCGTCTCAGTGCAGCATGCAGGTTCGCAGCTCTTTTCTCACTCTTGTTCTAGTGGAGAGCTAACTACTAGCAACACTCTATGGGCAGTTGTTGCTACACACTATTCTGAAAAAGATGCAATGCATTTCAAGTAAGCAAAAGTATAACTTGAGAACGAAGCATTATTTTGCAAATCCACATAAATTATTTAAATCCACTTTTTTACTTGCGATCCCTTAGCAGCCTAGACAGACACACACACAAACACACTTACCATACACCTCGCTTGCGCATGCGCAGCACACCGAGGCATAACAACGTTTGTTACCTCCTCTCCTCTGAGAGGTAGTAACAAAATTAATACGTCATTCCTTTATTTTAGTGCGAGTTCGGGTGATTTTTCACCCACTTGTGCAAAATCCTAAAGGAAACCCTGAATTCAACATTGGATATAAGTATCTGAGTTATTTGACGCATACCCATTTGTACTAATTCTATTGTGGGGCAATGAACGGTTTAGTGTTCACGGTGTGGTTCTGAGCGTTTTTGCGCAAGAGAAAATAAGAGCTCGTTACTAGGCTTGAATGTAATGTTGGGATCAAAGGTCGTGCATGGGTAGCTCTTCTTATATTCACAACTCGCTTCGAGATCCGGAAGTGGCTAATGCGGTAATTAAAGCCAACATGCTCGGTTAAGTGTACAACGTTAATTAAAATTAATCAAGCAATAATATATCATAATCCCCCTAGCGTTACCTCTCCGGCCTCTTTGTTAGAGGGAGACTCACTGCTAGGGGCTGGTAGATTATGCTCAAGGCATTGCCTATTCTATTATTTTTGTTGTGCTTACAATTCAATGCAAGTATGTGTGTTTACATTTCACAGCTATTCCTGATTGTTGTCAACATGTTGCTGTGGCTATGGAACAGAAAGGACCTCAACAAAAGTCTCCTCCCACTTTTGGCAACATTCCTCCTGGTCATCTACTATCGACCCGTGCTGCTGGAGATTGTTCAGCTCTACTATGGGATGGATCCATGGGGCCTTATTATAGCTAAGCTGTTGTTCGTCACTGTCACTGGTGTTGTCACTCTTAGGATGTATGGCTCCATGTCCAATCTCAGTCATTAAGTCCAATTTCCGTTTCATTGTAGCTTCAATTTACATTTATAGTATTGTTATTATTATAATGATGTGTCCCACCTGTACAATTTGGTTCAATAGTGTTATTGTAGTGTGTCTCCAGACTTGTGTGTTATTGGTCAACTTTGAATGTGTTCTGGGATTGGAAATTCAAATGTTTTGCAATAGAGAGTGCAATCCTGCATGCGCAATTTATTTTTAATATTCAGGCATCGTTATTAATAAATAATTTTTATTATTTGGATTGCTTTTGGCTACATTTGTGCAGTTAATCTCTCTGCTCTCTGCATCAGTTGAGTTGCTTGTGCACATACGCTTTCCAATGCCAGTGATGCATGGTGTTTTTCTACCTTGAAGATTATGGTAAGAGTTGTTTGCAGAAGATAGTATACCAAAAGTACATAAGCGAATATTCTTCTGACATTAATATAGCTATAAGGCCACTCCAAGTGATACTCTGGTTTCTGGTCCACCGCCCGCATCAGATTTTATTCTTGGATTTCTATCTCCTACGCATGCGCAGAATGGTCCATGTGGTACAAAATAGTGTGATATAATGATATTCATTTGAAAAATAATGAGATTCATGAGGTGAAATTGATAATGACATAATGAGAAAAGCCGCCCGCCCGCATGCAATTAGCAGGACCAGAAACCAGAGTATCACTTGGAGTGGCCTAAGGTGATGTGTGGTATATAAAAATAGGCCCTGATAAATTATGATTTTTTTCACCCATTGTTCTATCTTTATTTTTGAAAAATGTGCCTATTTTTCTCACTGATTCACAAAATAATTATAGAAAAAATTATGACGTAGGCATAAACACAGCATACAACTGACACAAGACATAATTATGATTCTCAGTTGTTGACTTGAACTGATCTCACCTTCAGCATTTTTGTCATGAAAATGTCGTTATGCAAAACTTAACGTAATGATCTTTACCAAAAATAGTCATTGATGCCTTTAGACGCCTGTTATGCTAATGAATTATTCCGAAAATATTCGTGCTCAAGGATCCACCCCCTGAAATTATCCACTATAAAATTATGGTATGGTATACTATAATTATAATAAAAATGCAGTACATGCATGATTGTGTATTGATTTGTATGCACGAATATAATGTTATTGTCAAGTGACTTATGTGTGTCTCCCAAGAATAGAACTAATGGGAAATAATTAATAGGAATAATTCTGAGCAATAGTATTTCGGATATTATGTTTTGAGCACTTCTAATGCTTTTCTAAGTTGTATCAGGTTGAATGCACTGTATCATCTCATTATAGGAGTCAGGGCGGAGACAATAGTATATAATTATATGCAGTATAATTATGTGTACAAATCAAAATAAATCTCTGGTCTCCTGCTATTCATGCAGTTTATATTAATTGTTTTCTCTTTTCAAAACAGCTTACATGATGTTGCCTCACTCTTTGCAATGCGTGATATGCAGCGGCAATTGCAATAATCAGAGGCCACACAGTATAGCAATCCATTTGTATGTACAATTGGGGATTTGCAGTTAGATATGTAATTATAAGATCTAGCTCTTCATAATGATAATTATTGGCCATTGAATACGTATCTAACCATAGATACTATTATAAATTACTGTAGTATCTATATATGATCTAACACATCAAAAGAGCAATGAATAATCTTGCATATAATATATGGTATGCATGCTCTTCATCTGCGCTTGCTTGCATGGTCATCCGGATCTTAATCTTTACTGTGGATTTATTGTTTGCATGTTTGCATCCACACATTTTTCGCTGTATGTGTATGTATACCTATGAGTTGATGAGTTCACATAATAATTATACTCACTTCATGTACTGGCGGCATAATTGATTGATTGATGTAACTTAATTGAAGTGCTTGCAAATTTATAGATAATTATAAAATTATACTCGATCGAAATCTTCACGTGCATGTACCAGTGGATGTAGAACATTATAACCCGCAATGCCTTGCAAAAATGCATAAATATCCCCCCGCCCTCATGTTAATTGTACCACAGAAAAGCACCTTTTTCTGTACTATCATGTACTCTTGATACTGTAATTATACATGAATTGTTTGCACCAAGAGTGCAAATGCCTGCAGCCATTACCTCGACTTGAAGGGAAAAAACATTCTATGCAGGGGGAAAACAATAATTATAATTATATACCAGGTGATTGTTTTGTCTCCCTGGACATAAAATAATTATTCTATACTGCCACATGCCAACACACAGTAGCTAACAAAATTATTCGATGATGGTAGATCTTTTTGCTGATACATGAATATTGGATTAAAATACGCGATTTACAATGTAGCGGCAAATTTTCGCTCTTTGTCCAGAACCCTCAGTAGAAATGTTCATGGGTTCTAATATTCACGGTTCAATTCACATGAAACCACACCCACTAATAGCTTTGCATGTGAAATACCAGTGCGTGGGAGTTTATACTAGTTTTTAATATTCGCGTTAGCTGCTCTGCCCTCGAAATTTTTTGCACCTCACGAAAATATTTAAAGAAAGGTCAGGTGACTACGCTGATTGGCTGGAGATGATGTGACAGCACTAATACAGTTACAATACGCAAAATAGATTCATAATTTTGACTCTAACCAGATATGTCTATGTACTCAGGCAGAAATCGAATTACCGCATTTCTTCTAATTACAGCGCCACAAAAAATTCAATAATGATTTTTCAATGGCACACAAATCAGAGTGGCTCTTAGCAATTGTTTCCACGAGGCTATCATATCAATTGTACATAATAATTTACTCGATCGATTTAAGGTCACGTTATACTATTAAAGCGGCAGGAATAAATATTTCCAGAATTTACTTGGCGCTCAATTGGAGTAAAAATATAATAATTATTATTTTGTAGACTTGCATGGCGCTTCTGCTAGTTGTCATTAGAAGAAAATTAATAAGCATAATTATATCCTACGTGTACACTTTACAGTGCATCCAATCTATAGAGAGAAGATTAAGAAATTGTGCTGATACCATTGTGTATGTGAAAGAATACTTATTATCTACAATAATTAAAATTAAGTATTTCCCCAAAAGTTGTTACATAAAAATTATGATGAGAAATCCATTTACCGTATTAATTTACTAGAATATTTTGCGGGTGAAAAACATTTGCGAATGAGCCAAATCAGCAGAAAATTTGACCTTTGCAATCTAACTATTGCGCTGGCAAGGATCGTGTGTATTTACTAGCAGTTTTGTGGATTTTATTGTTGCGAATTGATCAACCATGCATCGCAAAGTTCGCAAATGTTTGATGCTTGCAAAACATATTCATACGGTAGGTGAAAACTGGGGTGATTGGAAACGCATTTATCTCCAGATTTGTCTTTTCAAAAGTGAGACAAATTATTCATTTTGGACCTTAGCCATTAATTTTGGATCTTCTTCAAATCTCTTCCTAACCGAAACGACACTCAAACCTAGCCCTGCGGAGGGTGTGTATAGAGCAACATCGAACCGGTCTAGCCAACTATATAATTATATCTATAGATGTTGTGACAAAGTCCCAGACTTTAGCTGGAAACTGTTGGTACGTCTTTTCTCTCTATGACAATAAGTGTATAAACCCTCGCCTTATGTTCCCATGTTGTAGCCTATTTATTCACTTACACAACGGTATGAGTAGAAATTTTAATCATAGTGTAGTAATAATTATTTAAGCTACTCCCTAGACTGGATGCCTGTATAGTCACTCTAAAAACAAAGAATAAAAAGTTATAAATCTGAATCACAGTTGGCATTAATTAGTCTATATACATCTGGATATCAAATGGAGCGGCAGACCATTTTTTCACAGTTATCGGGTTCCCTCTTACAATAAAAGTGAAGCTCTTGCAGCTAAGCACTGGGAACTGGTTCCCAGAATGTGGCCAAATGCAACTGTTTCCCCATGAATGACCACATGTCTTGCAAAGGATCTTGTGTGTTTTGTTCATAGCCAGCTTGTACAGTGGCTTTGGATGCTCGATCTTGTTAATCTTATCTTGAAATTCTTCACTAGGAACCACATAACAATTCCCATTGAGTACTCGAATATCAGCAGCACAACAAGCAGGTGTTTTGCAGGTAATACATAGTAGATGTACGTCTTCAACTTTGTAAGTAGACTTTTTCTCATTTGCCATTGCTCTGTCACGTTCTTCTTTCTTCAGAAGCATTTCTTGCTCCTTTTCGATCTTTATTTGCAATATGCGGCCTGTTGGAAAGTGAGCATCTAGAAGAATGGTATCGACAAGCGCCAACAGCTCTCCATTCATCACTTCTTGCCTCTGCTTGCTTGTAGACGACAAGATGGTGTAGCCCTCACTCTTTCCAGTTGCTCGTGCTCGTCCGAGAGTTTGAGCTTTGGCAATTTCATTAGAAACATGTTGGTATCGTATGACAAGATTACAGGCTGGAATATCAATTCCCTCTTCTCCAATTGAAGTTACCACTAGGAGATTGCTTCTCCCATCACGAAATGATTGGAAAGAGTTTTCCTGTTCGGCTTGAGTCATCCCGTCCCCAGTAATTCCAGCTTCCTGCCCAACAACCATGCAAGGGTGGATTCCAAGCTGCTCGGCAGTGGGTAAAGATTTGATCCAGTTGAAAATGGAGGATGCATGTTTTTTTGTTCTCACAAATAACATCACCTTGGATTGGGAATCTGTCACAAACTGTTCTTTAAGAATACTCTTGACTTTCAAAAGGTGAGGATTTTCTACTCGAACAATGCCCTTCAATTCTGCTAGAAGGCTATTAAGGCTGGCACATAATTTTGTCTCGAATTCGTTTGCCACGTCAAGTTTGCGTATACTTGAGCTGTCTAAAACACTCATAGCATCTTCGTACTGTAACTCCATGTAAACGTCTAATGCCCGGCTGAGACAGCGTAGAAGCTCCCAAATTCGAATCAAATCTCGAGATGTGGGATTAGCACTTCTTTCTAGAGCAAACTTTTTCTGCTGAACTTGCGTTTCATACTTTTGGCTCCACCGATTGAATGGGCATGTAAAACTAACCCTCCTCTCAAGTTCTTGCATGAGTGCCACAACGTTGACAATGAATGGCTCATTTGATTCTCTATCTTTGGAATTCTCTACATTGTAGTCGGGCTTGTTAGTGTGTTCTTCCAGCTCTCTTTTATTCATTCGAACCATTTTGATACCACTTGTGGCATCCATGAGTGCACAGAGTTTGACTAAGTGGTCAATGGTAACTGTCTTTTCAAGATTAGGATTATCTCCAGCTCCTGGTGATGCTGTCAAGCCCATGACTTGCGGCAAAGTTGCCTTTTCTGATTTCATCTGTATGTATCGGATCATGAGTCCTGCATATGGAGAATTCTTTCGAGTATGATGACATTCATCAAAGACAACAAGACTAAAATCGGACAGTGAAACTCTTCCACACTTCTGATCATCAAGAAGCTTGCCAGCAGTACACACAATGATGTGATGGCCGTCATCAATTGAAGTTTTGATAGAGTTGTTCGTATCGTCTCCAATACAACAAGACACTTGCGCAGCCGGGATGAATCTTTGCAACTCTTTGGTTTGCTGCTGGGCAAGTGGCCTCTTCTCTACAATAAAGACAACCTTCCTCATCTCGTCTTTCTCTTTTCCAGTTTGAAGATGGTGTGAAATCACAAGAGCAGCCACAAGAGTTTTTCCACTTCCAGTGGGGGCCACAACAATATAATTTTTTCCTTCAATACCGGGCTGAGCTAACTCTGTTTGATAGCCTCGAATAGATTTTCCTTTATCAAGAGCTAAGGTGTAATCAATAGGTAGGAATTCAGTGGGGGTTTCGTCAGGAAGAGGAGGCCCGTCCACGGCAATTGGAAGATCATTCGTACCACCTCGTGGTTTGAGTTGTACTTCACTCACATCGCCATCGCAGTACAATTGTTCAGTGGCAATTGTAGTTGTTGTGAAAGCAAGTTCAGCCGATTGTACATTGTAGATTGTCTTTTGTGGTTTATGTTGTAAGTTGTCGGCGTGGGAAATGCAAGTTGGGCCTTCAGTTGTGGAAGTATTTTGATCTTCACTACCAGATTTTCTTCCTGTGTCGTGAGCCAGTGAAACAGTAGCTGCACAGTACAAAATATTTAATAACTTAGATTCTGTATAATTATTACTTATGTCAACATCATTGTGTCAACATTAGTGATGCCGTTTATTTTCCAGTGTGGGCTAGAATCGAGGCTAGGGTGTGGCTACAATAAAAACGAAGTTGGTTAATTTTAATACCTCCAAAGACGTTCTCTTGTATAGCTTTCACTGCTTCGTCCAGTTGAAGACCACTCGAGCTCAGGCAATCAATGAGTGTTTGCCAGGTTAGTTGAGAAGGGTCAGCCTCCTTAAACCACTTGCCTATCATGCAGTCAAAGCAATCTCCTTTGTCGGCTCGATACTTTTCTCGGATTTCATCAAGAGCAATACCATCCTCATCTCCGACATTCAGTTCCAGCCCCAGATCGTACCATTTGTGAGTAGCGTGAGGTTTTACATACTTATTGATGTCTTTTCTCTTAGGTTTCTGAGCTGCAAAACATTGACATTGCTTTTATATATCTAGATCTATAGGTAAAAATATCTCGATATAGAATTTCTACTTGTGACATCAAAATTCTTACATCACACATGCACAGATTGTTTTCAAGAGCACTCACCCATACTACACTAGCTGTACTGTTGAGTTTATCTTGTTTCTCTGCCTATGAAAGTCACAGTCTAGTCAAGGGTAGTGTTTATAATAATCTCGGTGTTTATATAGACAGGCGTCGCCGCCCTCGTGTTTATATAGCTTCCAACAGCAAAACACCTGGGAATATCCCCATGGACATCATTACCAGCATTCCTGATTCCCAGAACTATATCTACATTGTACATGCATGTAGTATACATGTACATAGAATAAACACCAGGGAATTTCCCCATCATTATTTGTGTTGACAAAATTATCATGCATGTGGGCGAGCACATTCCTGATTCCCAGAACAATAATAATATTAGATCTACATCGTATAACCGTATTATGGGGTGTTATCTGTGTCAAAATGACTATGACAATGTACACACGCGTGCATTCATATGCACATTACAATATGCATGCCAACATGCATATGCACGTTACAATATGCATGCCAACATGCATATGCACATTATACAACATGCATATAATTTTTATACACATTTACAGTATTATGCTGCATGCATGGGATGTCAATAATTATGACCTCCGGCAGCATAATTATACACTTATACACCCAATACATGTCCATATAATATAGACTTGTTGGCACATACAACATTAATTGTGGATGACTCCTCCACAAGACTCCAATTTGAGCTGGAAAAGACGCCGCAATAATTAGTTTGTTAGTAGGTGTGACATCTTGACTTGATTGTACATGCGCGGTAAAAATATAAGCCCACTCCACATGTACCGACACGTGGAGAGTGGGCTTCTAAATATAATCTGCCCTCGTTGGCTACTCTCCAAATCTGGAGGCGAGAAAAATAAGGAAGAAGAAGAAGTACCGACAGTGTATCAGACTCTAGCTAGCTAGTTAGCTGTGATATAAATGGCTGACAAGATTACTCGCGCCAACGAGATAATATAAATTTATTGTGCTAGTCCTATTATGAGCACTTACACTTTGACCCAATGACCATGGACATAATCTAGACTCCACCCTTTCTGCCTACAAAATTACAGTGTAATTACTCTCAATATCCGGATACATGCATATTGTGTAATGTGTAAGTATACATGACATGCACATGCATACCATGCATGTATAATTATTATTGACTGATAATTGTGTAACGACTAACGTGTATATGCATGTTGTAATGTGTATATATTATGTTGACATGCATGTTGCATGCATGCTGTTGAGTTCGTGCACCGAGCAGCGTGCGGCAGTTCAAGATAAGATTTAACATTCAACCATGGATCAACTGACAGTATGCACAAAACATAGACGGTAAATACTAAGACAACAAAGACAGTGGAGCAGAGGCTCCCATACACAAAGGGCGCCGCTAGGAGCAGGCCGCCGGGCTAGAGCACAAAGCAATAAGATAGACCTATACAAAAGAAGTGTTAACTAGTAACAGAGATACAAAAGAAAGGGGATTGGAAACGACCGCCCACGCCCTATGTAAAAGGACTGACATCCGGTGAAGCACTCCGTGTAATTATTGCGCTCGCAAATAATTACATGGAAAAGTTTTATATCCCTGGTTTCTAGCTCTCCTATCCACTAGAGATCACTCAGGGCCTGGGAGATACTTGAGAGAAGTAAGCTTATACCACTGACAAGCTCTAAGTCCGTTGTCTTTACTCTGTTTCCAATTTTTTTGAGTTTAGCTTGAATTACTCTATGTCAACTTTTCTCTGTCCCTCCTGTGAAGTCAAAACAGCAAAGGACATTGCTTGACTTGGTTATTATGTATCTAAGTGCTACATAGAATGGCTTCATGCTATAAATAAGCTGTACTGTTCATAAACGTTTGCAGTATAGTCCTTCAAACTGCTTTAGTATACTTTTAGACACGCCACGGGCCTGTCCCTCCTTAGCCTCGATCCCAGGCCGAGTTTTCGCTTTTATAACGGTTAGGCGAACAACTGGGCCTGGTACTAGTTGTCTGCGCATGTCAATCGTTCGTCAGATTCTGACGAATGGATATTCTCGTTCACTTTCGTGACATTTATATTCGTGTACTAGAAGTCAGTTCCCGTTTTATCATTATTGGAATCGATTGGAATGGCTCTTAGCTGAAGCTTCTCTCTTCTCTGAAGCTTATTCTGAAGACTGAACAACAAGGGAAGAGGTATAAAGCTTTGTCAAGCTTGTTAAGGTCAGATATTTTTGTGTGGGCCCTATGGCCGGCTATGCTATCAAGTCTTGTTCATGTTTGGCAAGAATGTAGGTAGACTATAGTTTCATCATTAATATGGTGGATCAAGTGAAGAGTGTGAGCTAGAGAACTTGGTGCTGCCATCATCAGCTCGTCGACAATGACACTATAACCGAGAAATTTAATATGTATAGATCTACACGTATTTAAAATGTCTACTTCTCTGTACAGGAGCAATGGCTAATATCCAGCTATCCCAACAGTGCTCCTCTTGGCTATACTAACGGACGAGACTGGACAGTTTGAGGTAAGGGTTTAATCGTCTTTGGTTTCTTTTAATATTGTCCTATACTCACAGACACAGGACTGGAGTATGACCTGCTCATTCGAGCGTTGCTGGGTAGCTCAGAGACATCAAGAGAATCTACGTTTTCTCAAGCAATGAGTTACGAGTTGGGGCCTAGAATCAGAGAAGTCCAGCAGCCTGCTAAATCTTTTTGAAACGTAATTTGAAGGCATTCAATCATCCTGAAGTTGCCCTGGGTCACTGTAATTGTGCTGCAGCACAACTGGCAACTCCCCAGGCCTTTGTGAAGCAGCTCCCTATGTGCATCTTTTGTGTACTCACTCTGTGCATTTTCTGTGTACAAATTTCCATTATTGATTTGTTAAATATTTTTGCCGACCACAAATATACAATGAAAATTTGACGCATGCGCAGACAACTAGTACCAGGCCCAGTTGTTCGCCTAACCGTTATAAAAGCGAAAACTCGGCCTGGGATCGAGGCTAGTCCCTCCTACGACTTCATAGTAAAGGCTATTTCTTCTTGCATAGCATTTATTTGTCTAGTAATAGTGGCTGCATGGCTTAGTCGACTTTTTAGAGTTAAATTCTCTTTACTTTTTAGAAAAATCAACATTAAAAATGATCAATTTCACTGTTTCTATGTACAGCACATTGTAGAGCAGTCAAGACTGGTAATGAGCATGCTGACTATAAATATAATCCTTTGTAGTTTTAGCCACGCCCTATAACGCGGAATGCTTCACGCAAAAATTTCGTAAAAATTTCGTTTCCAATCCCCTTTCTTTTGTATCTCTGCTAGTAATAAGAACTCATGCGCATGTACAATTAAACAGTAAACATTACAACACAGGAAACATTAAGAACAGGAAATGACTAAGTGAATAACTAACTAGCAAAGTCATTACACATGCACATTGTAATGTGCATGCATATGCATTTTGACATGCATATTGTAACGTGCATATGCATGTTGGCATGCATATTGTAACGTGCAATATGCATGTTGGCATGCATATTGTAATGTGCATATGAATGCACGCGTGTGTACATTGTCATAGTCATTTTGACACAGATAACACCCCATACCGTATATGTGAAATTCGAGGCGAGCTAGCAGGGCAGAGCAGTTAAAGCGAAAATTAAAACTGGGAGAAACTCCCACGCACCGGTATTTCACATGCAAAGCTCTAGCTTGGTGGATGTGGTTTAATAACGCAAACATTTAATCTGGGCTCTCGAGCCAAATAGTGAACATTTCGATCTAATTCCCGGGTACATGTACACACAAATTATAGAGTCTACCAATTAATGGAATAAACACCAGGGAATTTCCCAGCATAATTATCATAAATTTGGGCACGTCACATTCCTTATTCCCAGAACACAATAGGATCTCATTACATGCACAAAACACACAAACCGTGCAATATTAGAGTCTACCACTAATACGATTTATTTTCCTGACTCAGGCAAATTCTAGTTAACAAATTAAAAGATCGAGACACTAATTGTCTGTCACTAGCAACGCTAAATACCTACGTATTAGTCAGTGTCGGAATCGGGGCTCGGAAAATGTTCAGCAATCCATACGTCAAGAGGCAATGGCTCAAATGGGGCTTTGGACCATTGTGCAACAGGGAACAAGCTACCTGTGGTTCCATTTTGGAACACAAAGCTTTTACATTTCAAGACTGGAAACTCAAACCCTTCTACTGGCCAAATGCACATTATTCCCCAGTCAGCATCACAAGCCTTGCAGTAGATCTTGTGTGTTTTGATCACAGATTCATCGAGTTTGCCAGGCTTGTGATGTGGTTTCTTGACCAGCTTATCTTTTATTTCTTCACCTGGAACAACGTGGTGTGATGAGCCTTCAGCTGTATATATGTCTGAACCAAAGCAAGCTATTGTTTTGCACTTCCTGCACCGCAACTTGATTCGTTCCCTATCACCAGATCGACTTTGCAGACGTTGTTGACGTAAAAGTTTTTTTATGTTCATTTGGCGCATTACGAGTGTCTGTTGCGTTCTTAGCTTCTCATGAAGTATTTTGCCTTTTGGGAACCAATTGTTTGTAATGATTTTGTTGACAAGCTCGAGGCGCTCTGAATTCTGAATTTCCTTCATGTTCATTGATGAATCACTTGACAGAATAGTAATCACCTCACTTTCTTCGGCCCGAGCTCGCCCCTGAGTTTGGGCTGTAGCAATTTCATTGGAGACATGTTGAAATCGGATGACAAAATTACACGCAGGAACGTCTAGTCCTTCTTCAGCAACTGAAGTTGCCACTAAGATGTTGCTATCTCCACTCCGGAAATTTTCCATGGCAACATGTTGATCAGCTTGTGTCATTCCATTGCCACCCTGTCCTGTAATGACTATTGGCTTCAAAAAATTATATTGGAGGCTCTGCAGCCATTCGCAAACAGCATAAGCATGACGTTTTTTCTGTACAAAGAATACTCCACGTGATTTCGTGTTGTTTTGAAATTGCTCATTGATGCATTCTTTAGCTCTTTGTAGGAGTGGATTCTCTACAGGCTGGAGTGTTTTCAGATGAGATGTCAGGGTGTGGAGACCTATCTTTAATGTTTGCTCATGCTTTGTTGAATTGTGGTCCTCATCAGGTAGGTCCTTGAAATCTTCTAGAACCTTGATGGCATCTTCTTGTCTTAAGTCCATATAGATGTTCAGAGCTTGGCAATAGCAAACCAGTAGTCTGAGGGTAGAAATCTTATCCCTGAACGTTGGATTATTGCTAAGTTCTAGTGGCTGCTTGGTTTCACAAGCGACAGTTTCGTATTTCTGAGACCATTTGGGAAACGAAGTCTTTAAAGGTGTATGTCGCTCAAGTTTAACCATTTCTTCTTTGATCAAGCACACAAATGTTTCGCTTTGACCTCGATTCGAAACAATTTCTCGGCTAAGTGTTGGTTTCCTAACAAACCGTTCCAAATCGGCCACATTCTGTTGAACAGTGACTATTCCAGCTGAAGCATCTAACAAAGCACAGAGGTTGACTAAATGGTCAATTGTTTTTGTCGTGTCCAAGTTTGGATTATCACCTGCACCAGGTGAAGCTGTAAGACCAACAATTTGAGGCAGCTGTGCTGAAGGATCTTCGAGCTTGCGACGAATGTAGTGGAACATAAGCTGTGCTTGTAATGATGACTTCCGTGCATGGTGACACTCATCCATTATGACTAAGGTAATTTTGGTTTCGTCGGCTTGAGCTTCTGACGGTAAAGCTAATCTGACCATGTCGCGATTTAGCTCATCGAGGAATTTCCCGGTCGTACAAACCACAATTTCACATTGGATAAGTGCATCTTTTATTGTGCCGATACTGTCCCCCACAATGCATTCTACCTGAGCCCCATGGACACACGATTGCAGACTTGCACATTGCTGATCGGCTAGTGGCTTTGTGTGGACCAAGAAAACCACTTTAGCGATATCACCCGATGCTTGTACCTTTTTCAGATGCTCCGTAATAATAATAGCTGTTACAAGTGTTTTCCCGCTACCAGTTGGAGCTACAAAGATGTAATTCTCACCCCTAATTCCAGGCTCAGCAAGCTCCTGTTGATAATCTCGAATCTCATGTCCTTCTGGGAGTTTTAGTTGATAACCAGTAGGGATTGGCTCACAGCTAGGAGCTTCACAGTCCATGCTAGAGGAATAACCAGCTGAGCTAGCAGATACAGATTCAGGTGGATTTGAAACAGCTATTTGGGGGACCATTTGTGTTACTTCAATGCACATGGGAATCAGTGGAACATTGACAGATGTGTTGAGTGTTCGGGACGTTTGAGTAGAGCTAGTATTCGTTTGCATGTCAACTTGGCTGTCTTGTTCCTGCTGGGTAGCCATTGTATTGCCAACGACTTCTGTTATTGTGCCAGGTGGCTGAGTAGCTGACACTGCACAGAAAACAGTATAGTACCATATATAGGTAATAATGCTTTTTACTATAATTATAAGAAAGTGAGTGATTCAAAGTTAATTCCCGACTGTACGCTGAATGGGTAATTCCCAGGGACTATATAATAATTATTTATACAACACAGCTCAATATCAAAGGAATTCAGTTGTGGCCTATTAGCAAAAACCACTCACCTTGGATTTTACTTTCAAGTGAGGCTACTGCTTCCTGCAATTCAAGTTCTCTCAAGCATTGTAGGAGAGTCTTCCAAGATACACTTGTCAAACCAGAGCGTACCCACACAGTTATCATTTCCAAGAAGCAGTCTAGGTCATTTCTGTCGTTCCTTTTCTTTATGTCATCCAGCAACTTTCCCTCGTCATCTCCTACCTCTAGCTCTATCCCAATGTCGTACCACCTTTCTTTGGCATATGGCCTCACATACTTATTTATGTCTTTCAGTCTCGGTTTTGCATCTGCATTAGAATAAAAAAACATTATGCCATCTATCCATATAGAATAAGCCAACCAAAATACCTGGGTTCAACAGAATCTCTGACATTATGGAGAACACTTAAGGGTCTCACATCAACGTACTCTGAATTGAAACTTACAAGGTAGTAAACAGTACAAGCCCCTCCCTTCTTTAACCGTTGGACAGGACGTGTCATGTGATAATTATGGGCGTAGCTATAGACCCCAGATTACCACACAAGTACATGCACAAAGCAAGCAAACAACTCTAATAAGTATTACAAGACTCTCAATGGCTACTGCAGAGTCTTTACTTTCAAAAAAGAGTGCCCGTACCAGTGACAATGGAGGGGCATCCACAGAAACGTGAGCTGATCTGGTCAGGTCATGTTAATAGTTATTGCCATTGATTCACTGCACGTAGGTACCTGTACTGTACTGTACTGTACCTATGATGCATATTTATGTATTAGCTGCTTTTTGGCTAGATCTATTCTTTAATAAGTATTTAGCTGTTTGTTCGTACATCTATATTATATTTATGTGTGCTTCATGTACATGACTCGACTCTACATCATCATCTCTATCTCTTCCTCAGATCCAAACCTCTGATTCGAGAGAGCTCCTCAGACAACCCATCGTCACCAAACACTGTGAGTGTAGCCCCATCATCAATGTCTGGGTTAACAACTGCCTGACAGTAGTTAAACGACTATACATGCACAAAATTCCAGCGCTTTTCCTCTTTTCTTTGCCAAAGTTATGGTAACAAAACTCTCTTCATGGAAGTAATGCATTGTTGCCAGAAGGAATTTTTATTACATACCTGATCACACATTTCTAGTAAAAGTGTGTGATTGTGAGCTACGTGGGAGAATTTTTATGTACAGCTAGACCACACATAGTGTGTGGGTTTTTTATGCTGGCTGGAAAATTATATTCGTCTATTATTATAATTATGTGAAGCCAGTTGTAATGATCATAAATGTACTACGCACTGCATGAATTGACAGTCATGTACATGCATTAGAACCCCTATAGATTCAATCATTGTGACTGGATTTTCGAATGTCTTCGCTTGAATTGCTAACCTCTGGCCATTTGATTGTGACTTTTTACCTCATTCGTCCCCCACACTCTTCAACCATTCCCCACCCTCACACCCCCATACCCCCCACATGCACACACAGCTCACACCCTCACAGGTGGCATACGTTGGTGAGGATGTGGAGTGCATACCTGGGCATCTGATAGTCGAAAAGTCTCACATTGCTCAAAGACTGGACGTCAGCTACAACAGACTCAAGTACTAATAATGATACAAATCATGTTTACCCATAGCTACAAAAAGGGTGCCCTTCATGCATCGTTATTTGACCTCTGTTTGCTGTATATATAGCTAGTAATACACATTATGTAGGCCATTGATTGTTAACTGGACACAATATGTGTGTTGTACGTATGTAAGTGAGTTTACTGGTCACCTTAGTTTCATAAACACGCACACACACACACACACGCACGCACACACACACACACACACACACACACACTATACTCTAGTACACTGGATGGCTTAGATCAATTCACACTGTTAGAAGAGCTAGTTTTGGACAACAACCTGCTAACAGACGAGAGCCTCAGAAGACTACCAAAACTCCCACGTCTCAAAACACTCACAGCTAACAAGAACAAGGTACTGTATGTGTGAGAATAATACTCTGGGTGAAATGTATGCTTTTCATACGCATGAATGGGTACATATGTGTACCAGTAGTGCACTTTGCAGCAGTGGAAGCCTTATGTGTGAATGTACTGAGTCTTGATGATAAAATGAATGTGCACCTACTGTAAGCATGACGTTTTTCCAACCTTAAACAGGCACTTTCAATATAATAGGTCCCGAAATGTCTGTATTAATGTTCACTAACTAAAGGCACATTGTATGGTGGAACTCATGTGTGCAAATTGTTAGTTGCATGCATACACATAATTATGTATGCAATGGAGTACATAATGAAGTCAAATCATGTGACGGCTACGCTTTACAGTATACTGATGTTTTTGTTTCTAGATCACTGATACTGAACAGTTATTGGGTATTCTCGTGAAAAACACTCCTAATCTACGCTATTTGAGTCTCCTGGGCAACCACGCATGCCCAAACGAGTTACTGGGTGATGATCATGATGACAAGGACTATCAACGATACAGGTGCGTGAATGAACAGTTATACACAATGTACATGTACAGGGTAGCTACATGTACATGTACATGCGTGTACAGGTGTACACAGTGACCAAACTGTAGCGAGAGGTTGTATATCGTAGAATGGTCGCACGTTTGGTGCTTGTGATGATTGAAACATGGTTTTCAAGTTCTGAGAAAAGCTTTAGTTTTAGTGTTCAGTTCCTGAAGCCACTCTATGATAACATACCATATTAATAGGGGGTAATTCCGAGTTCATGGCTGAGTAATAATTATTAGTCAGTTCGTAGGATACATTTTCGTGGCTTCGTACTACAGGTAATCATTCGTGGGTCAGGAAGTCAACCACGAAAACCACAAAATGTTGCCTTTCCCAAAAATTATCCGCTATACGATACATTCCATCGTTCCTGTTTGTACGTGTACAGTTCTTTTGCAAATGTAGGTATTATGTGCTGTACAAGCTTCCTCAACTGACATTCCTCGACTCGCGACCAGTAAGCTCTGAGGAGAGGAAGGAGGCAAAGAGAGTGGGGCAGTTCATGAGGGTTGTCAAGCCTCCATCAGATGTGGTATGTGTGCATGTGCTTACTTTTGTTGGTTCTCAACAATGTACATGTATGTCGCAGCTGCATGTTATATTTTTCCCAGTGGAAAACCGGCTTACTTTTTGTGTATTTACTGGCCACCTCATTAAGGTGAATAAAGACAATGTGCCTCTCTGGTAGTAGCACTTTCGCTAAGGTAGTCTAGAGTAGGCTGAGAAACAGTCTCTTGCTTAAGTACTACATAAATTAGTATACAAGCATGTACATGTACAATCTACCCCTCCCCCCACACCAGCTGGAGGCGCGAGACAAACGACGTAGGGCAGAAGAATCTCAATACACACCACTACCTCAGTCAGCAGATATGGCTGGACAACACAAAGGTCAGTCATGACTCTAGTAGTTTTTTGAATTTTTGGGATTTCACTTTCTAAAGTTTTGTGACTTTTGATCACGTCTAGCTAGCATTACAGTGTTATGCTATTCTCCCCCAGGAGTATTTGGTCAGTGCAAGTACGTGTACTATGGGAAGCACTCAGAGGGCAACCGATTTATCAGGAACAACCAGTTATAGTTTTTGTGTCCACATGTGTGTTTGCGACCTGTTCAGAGCTATTTTAATCCAAGCTTTAGCTTACCTGTCCTTGTCTTCACGTTGTATCAGTATACTTAATTAGTGTTTCTACTATAATTTTAATTTGTATATAATAATGGTGTGTGTAATTTACATTTTATCACATTAATGGCAGTTAGTTGCTGACTAGCAGTGCTTGTGTTCAATGATCATAATTGTGCCATAAGCTATTAACTCGAGTTCTACTTTAGTTTGTGTTCAATGATCATAATTGTGCCATAAGCTATTAACTCGAGTTCTACTTTAGTTTGTGTTCAATGATCATAATTGTGCCATAAGCTATTAACTCGAGTTCTACTTTAGTTTGTGTTCAATGATTATAATTGTGCCATAAGCTATTAACTCAAGTTCTACTTTAGAACGTCTGTGCATACAAGTAATTATGTGTAGCATAAAATTAGTAGAAACATGCACGTACATGTTATAAACTCATCTCTCTGTACATCAATAATGTACTATTATTTGCCTGTATAATTATAATAGTTGGTTAACGAAAGTTGTGATAAACAAGTGACCGCAAGAAAAGGCTGGTGGCTGGTATTATATTAGTGGAGTGCATGGAGCAATTAAAGGGCAGCAGTATCTGCATGGTGCACTCAGATAGGGTTTATGCTCGAAATAATTACCTGCTATTCTTATATATAATAATTATGCTCAAGTTAAAAATTTTTCAATAGCCTTAATATTGATTCAAGGCTGATTAACGGCCTGGAATCGAGGCTAATTAACTAGCTACTATTCTTTTCAAATCGCCTAATTAAAGCACAACATAATAGACTCCTGTCGTCGCACAAATATTAAATAATATTATTATATAGTGGTCACATGACTCAATATACATTATTATGTATTTTCGCAGAAAGACCGTTAAAACGTTTTCGCAGATTTCACAGGAAGAAAATCTATACTATATCAGGATAGTGCAACATAATTTCTGTACACTTTCCTTTACACGTCCTACACATGTTTAGTGAATGAAAGCTTACGCGACATTTTAATGGACTATTATATAATAATTATCTTACTTTACATGTAATTAATTAATTTTGTATAATAATATAGTACGTAATTTGCAGGAAACACGAAATTTCTCAGGAAGGGCGTGCGTATATCACTGTAGCAGGAAATTTCGCAGAATAGCAACTAGCCTTTTTTCAGCATGCATGTGATATTAAATTCAGGGATATAACTTAATGTTCGCGTTACATGCTTAACTAGCGAAAGCCGAAGCTATAATTATTACATGAGAAATCCCCAGTCTCGATCATAATTATCACATTATAATTGGTTTTTCACATCTCCCAAATGTACACATGATTACTGGTATGTACAATTTATAAGCCGTAATTATAATTAGCATAATAATTTACAAAAAATGTGTTATGCAATAATAGCCATGTTTAATTGAAAGTAATGTACTGGGGTATAACCACTAGCTACAAGGCTACAAACATCAAAATGGTACAAAGAGACGAGCGTGTACTATCAAAGGGTGTAAAATACTAGGAGTGTAGCTAGGTACATGCACATATAAGAGGTTCAGTGGTCAAGTGGTCGGAGTTCACTGTTGCTTTGTTTGCTTTTTGGCGACAAGACTCTTGTGGATGTACGGGATAACACCTGCAGTGGGGAAAGTGGTGGCTTAAGCGTTGTTCAGTATAATAATTAAAGTGAAACCAACGACGACACATGCTTCTTTGTTCTGAAAATTACTCCGATATTAGGGAGTTAGACATACCGGTAGCATGTAAGGAAACCCCTTTTAATTCTCACACCTAAAGAGGGGCACAAAGACTAACATGCAGCACTACATAAATACCACTTTTTCCTTTCGGCTCTAACTGTGCACTACTATAATAGTAGCCATACACTGACTATGTCTTACCTCCACCAGCAATGGTGGCTTTGATCAGAGAGTCCAATTCTTCGTCACCGCGAATGGCCAGTTGCAAATGTCGGGGAGTAATTCTCTTTACTTTCAAATCTTTTGAGCAGTTACCTGCCAACTCTAGCACCTATAGATAGAACAAAACATATTATGTGAACAGGTACATTTACAAGAAGCTACAACAGAACCAACATAAAAAAGAAACAAGGTACATGTATGAGAAAAGGGGGAAATACGAATTATATCTGTGATAATGCTCTCAGACCAGTACTACAGCTTTCGGCTAAACACTAGAAACGGATACTGAATAGTTCATGTACGATTATTGGTGTCAACTGACCTCAGCAGTGAGATATTCGAGGATAGCTGCACTGTACACTGCTGCAGTGGCACCAACTCTACCATGACTGGTGGAGCGTTCCTTCAAGTGACGATGGATCCTACCCACAGGGAACTGAAGTCCTGTGTGTATGTGTGTGTTGACTTAAAAATTAGTATGTGCTTTAAATGTACAGTACAGAGTGAACACATTTACATGGTGCAGCAAAAATGTATGTGTGCGACCGGTACAAAGTACAGTAGAATCTCGATTATCCGGCTTGGCAATTTTCTTTTTAGAAAATGGGCGTGTCCATTAAATGCGCCTGCGCATTACAGATGTTACCATTGGATTAAGGCGTGGTTTATCTATTCGATTATCCGGCCTGCCTCTGGAACCAAGCTGTCTGGATAGTCGAGGTTCTACTGTAACGTACATGATGAAAATTTCCTCAATTCATTAACAGACATAGGGTACTAACGCACCTGCTCTTGTTGACCTTGACACTGCTTTCGCCTTTACTTTGGCATCTTTACCAGCTTTACCTCCTGCCTGGGTGTGTGTGGCCATAGTAAATAGCTTAGAATGTACTTCTCAGCTTGATGCATATGGGGGGAAATTATGGTTTGTAGGTAGTACTAGTACAGTACAGTTACATAGCTACAGGTGGACACTCCTTAAGCTTTTAAGCTTTGAAAGGCTAAATGTAATAGGTTTGGGTATGAGCATTTACATATGTTACCGCTAAAAGCTTAGAAACAAGCTTAGCTTAGAAACAAGCTTTAAACAGTTTGATGAAAGCTATAAACATTACATTTATAGGGTTAATTACAAATAGGCACACAATAAACTCTACGGATAACTTTATCTGACCGCCAAAGCTTCCAATACCTTAGGCTTACCATTTCGATTCAGAAGAGTCTTTGTAGAGGTTATTTTGAAGATCCAAAGCTTAAAACTGATGCCACAAACCAAAATGGCGCGAGTTTGAAGAGCTCAACTATTTACAGTACAAAGTAGTGAAAGAGAGAGGTAAAAATGGACCAATCACATTGCAATATTAACCAACATTAGGATGACGCGGTGGTAATCAAGTTCTGCCAAGTCATCATTATTATATTATTTTTTTCTAGTTGTTGTCTGTGTGGCCGTGGGTACTACCTAATCCCAGAAGAAAAACTTAACAGGTATGTCAGCTATGGCTTAGTCTTAGATCACCTTTTTTATTTATCAGTCTAGTCGAGTCAGATCGATCATAGACTCGCTCTAGCTAGTCTAGCACTGGTCGAATGATTTAATATAATTTTCTTGTGTAGAATGGCTGCTGTGTTTGAGACGTATGAGAAACAGTTTGCCACCATCACTGCTGACATCACAGCAAGGATTGGAAGGATACCCAACTTAGTTGGAAGTAAGTTATTGGCAAAGGTGACTAGGCTTATAAAACTGTCCCTCGTACTCTATACCGACTAGACTGTGGACGTACCGTACTTATAGCGACTCTCTAAAGATGCACACCCTCTTGATCTTGCATCTAAAAGTAGCGACAGCTGCGTTTACAATTATTTTTTAAAGTCGCGTTCTAAATAGAGGTAAATGTAGCATTGCCAAAACTTTTTTTATTTCGCATCCTAAATGGAGGTCAAATGGTTGCTACCTATACCTAGCCTTGATTCTATATAGGTCGCTTGAAACGAGACTGGAATCGAGGCTAGTAGAGTACACCTAGTATACCTCGACCGCCTTCCAATTAGATGTGACCCTCTACATACGCAACACAAGCACTTCAACAACCTCCAACTAAAAAATTATAATAATAATTATATACACTACCGTAAGACCTCGATTTAAGGCGACCCTCCAAATATGCGACACCCAGGAGCTTCAGCAATTTTCTGACCTCTAAAAATAGCGACAGCTGCGTTGATAATTATTTTTTAATGTCGCGTTCTAAATAGAGGTAAATGTAGCCACTGCCTAGCCTCGATTGTAGCCCACTGGAAAATCAATGTTTTTAAGCGGCCTGAAATCGAGGCAAGTAGACTTTGTAAAGTTACCTCTAATTAGATACGACCCTCTAAATATGCGACACCAGGACTTCAATATAATTTTTCAACATCCAAAAGAAGCGACCTCTGGCTTCGTAATTATTAAAAAGTGTCGCTTTAAATGAGGTCTTACGGTAGTTAAGGAGGAAAGTACATAAGGTTGATTTTACTAAGCAGATGAGCTGCTGGTAGTAGAAAGTGCTGTAAAGGTCACCTGATAGCATGTTACCAAGGGAACACGACAGTACATGTGATTATAATCATATTAAGGGTGATACTATGACTATTGCACTCAAGTGTTTATACGATAAAATTATAATGATATTATATGCAGCTGAAAAAAAGACGGCGGTGGGTGTGGTCCAAGGAAACATTGACGAGGCCGGAGAGCTGGTAAGTACATGCCCGTAAATCTGTCTGTTATTATACCTCGGTGCGCATGCGCAAGCGAGGTATACGGTAGTGTGTTTGTGTGTCTGTGTGTGTGTGTGTGTGTGTGTGTGTGTGTGTGTGTGTGTGTGTGTGTGTGTGTGTGTGTGTGTGTGTAGACTGCTACAGCTGCTCAAGGATGAATCAAGTGCAAGTAAGAGTTTCTATAGGCTTCTAGTCATGTTTACTTGGATTTTAATTCGTAGATTTGCAAAATAATGCTTCGTTCTCGAGTTATGCCTAGTTTTGCTTACTTGGAATGCCATTGCAGCCTTTTCAGAAGAGCACGTTGCCAAACTTGTTTACCGAGTGTTGTTACTCTACTTAGTAGTTAGCTCTGCACTAGAACGCTAGCTATTGGTGGCTGCAAGAGTGAGAAGAGAGCTACAAGGCTCTGCTAATGCAGCCATTAATTTTAGACATTTTACTTTTGGCATCGATCGTTTTTAACAACAATCATGGTCAATCATTACCCACTCCCTGAGTTTTTGCAGCAAAATTAAATTGTTTATCATGTGTATTTAATAGTAGCTTTATATTATGTAGCTGTGGCATCTCCACCGAGGCATCAGCAAATGCGGTGCTTTCATTAATATTATAAGGCTTGATCTGATTACAACCTACTTAAGGTTTATATTTCAGCAGCAGCTTTTAAATTAATTGTTGGTCAATAATTTGCCTTTAGCTACATGTACATGTATACATGTATAATTATGTCTGTAACAGACACTATAATCATAACAACAAATACACACACACAACAAATGAAACACACGCACACACTACAGCTTGAGCAGATGGACTTGGAATTACATGATGCTTCAACCGACGTTCGCCCTGCACTGATACGCAGAGTAGAAAACTACAAAAGGGAACTGTCTCGTCTCAGAAAAGAATTTGTAAGTGAATACGCAAGTACATGTACCTGTACATGCATTGTAATGCCGATTTGGTTGAAATTCATTTACACTAAATAAAAATGTTGCGGTAGAACCGAACCCCTGTAACAGGCACCCCATACGAAAGGCCAGTAACTCTGATACACAAGTATAAAGCCAGGTCTCAAATGAACATAGCTACCTCGTGTATAACAGCCAAAACTTTGTTCCCCAAAGGTGTCAGATACTGTAACAGTGTATAAAGTTTTTGTACCTCGAGGCGTAGCTGTACGAATGATACGGTAAAAGCTTTATATGTGTGTGCGTGCGTGTGTGTGTGTTCCAGCTGTAACTGCTCAACTATTGCAATGCGACGAAGTAGTGTGTGTGTGTGTGTGTGTGTGTGTGTGTGTGTGTGTGTGTGTGTGTGTGTGTGTGTGTGTGTGTGTGTGTGTGTGTGTGTGTGTGTGTGTGTGTGTGTGTGTGTGTGTGTGTGTGTGTGTGTGTGTGTGTGTGTGTGTGTGTGTGTGTGTGTGTGTGTGTGTGTGTGTGTGTGTGTGTGTGTGTGTGTGTGTGTGTGTGTGTGTGTGTGTGTGTGTGTGTGTGTGTGTGTGCGCGCGCGCGCCTCTCTCTCTCTCTCTCTCTCTCTCTCTCTCTCTCTCTCTCTCTCTCTCTCTCTCTCTCTCTCTCTCTCTCTCTCTCTCTCTCTCTCTCTCTCTCTCTCTCTCTCTCTCTCTCTCTCTCTCTCTCTCTCTCTCTCTCTCTCTCTCTCTCTCTCTCTCTCTCTCTCTCTCTCTCTCTCTCTCTCTCTCTCTCTCTCTCTCTCTCTCTCTCTCTCTCTCTCTCTCTCTCTCTCTCTCTCTCTCTCTCTCTCTCTGTGTGTGTGTCTCTCTCTCTCTCTCTGTGTGTCTGTGTGTGTAGACTGTTACTGCTGTTCAAGGATCAATGAAGTTCAAGTAAGAGTTTCTATAGGCTTCTAGTCATGTTTTCTTGGATTTAATTCGTGGATTTGCAAAATAATGCTTCGTTCTCGAGTTATGCCTAGTTTTGCTTACTTGGAATGCTATTGCAGCCTTTTCAGAAGAGTGTGTAGCAAAACTTGTTCACCGAGTGTTGCTACTCTACTTAGTAAACGGGTGTTTATTGTTATGTCTACTCCAGAGTCTACTACAAACTCTTGCACAGCCAGCAGTTATTATGCTCTTTTTGGCTGCTGCCACAGCTCTCAGCTTAAATCATAAGTCGTAGGAGTGGTGTTTCTTCTGTGTAAGTATCTCTCTCTCTCTGTTGTTATGCTATCTATTATTCTATGCTGCCATGCTTGCAACGGTTCCACGTGCTAATTCAGCTCCGCCCACAGTGCCACGCCCCATATATGGGCGATTATTTAAGATAAGCGATTATTGACAAAGACAGAGCTTTACTATGGGCGTTTAATCAAAGAGGGCATTTAATCAAGTAAATACGGTATCTGTTATTCGACCGAATGCGTCCCAATTTTACCATGTGTTAATTATGGGGGCAAAGATTTTGTTGCTATAGTAATGTAGTTTTTTGAAGTGTGTATAGGTGAAAGTGTTTGTGTGTTGTACGTGGTATTGAAGGTTACTTGCCATGTGTTTTTACTTGGCCAGGTTCAGTTTTAACACTTATTGTTTGTACAGCGTACATCTCAAGTAGCAGTGGGAGGAGCTTCAATGAGAAAGGAACTGTTTGGCAATGAGCCGGTAACTTCCGAAGATCATGTGAGTTGTAATACCTAATACTTATGTACTACATGTATGGTGCATGATGTATATTCCAAGAAGGAAGTTGCAACATGACATGTAGGTAGGTGGCCCTGTAGCCTCGTTCCCAGGCCTTCCTTTTTGTACCGTTGTCATAGATGCTGTATTAGTCTAGCTACATGTACATTGTATATTAATTATCAACATAAATAGAAGGTATCAAAAAACGAACAAACGAAATGATATAGATCGAGGCAGTAAAAGAAAGAAATGGGCATACAGTTAAGAAAAGGAAGGCCTGGTTTGCGTGATCCATAAGGATTTTTATGAACGTGGGCGTGACATAAGTATTCTCCCACATATTCAGAGTTAGTAAGACTATTAAAGACACTACCAAGGTACCAACTGCAAGTCAGGGAAACAGCGTGGCCAGCTCTGGTGGCAGTACAATGTAGCTACCTAAGCTATTAGTTTAGCAGATAGAAAGACAAAAAATATATACAATGTATATTAGATATTCAGAATCTAAACACACAATCTAGACTAGTAGATCTACATGTACACTGTAGCTAAGGTATAGCTAGCTAGCTTGTATAAACTGCTTTCCAGTTCCGAGCCTGCAGGCTACAGTGGGCGGATCTAGGATTTTTGAAAGGGGATTCCAATCAGGATTTTTGGAAGGGCAGGGCTCAAATCAGTTGAGCGGGACAAACACTCTGAGTTTTACCAAGGTCGTACGTCATTTTTCGAAACAGTCTCAGCATGTGCATCAGGACATTGAAGTTTACCTACAAAACGTTCGTCAGCATGTGCTAGAAAGTTTTTAGTAATAAAACTGTACGATTACAAGAAGTAAAGGGAATTAAGTGATAAGTGCATGTGAAAGCTAGTAATTAAGGAAAACCTTGCTGGCTAGTTGCTTAAACCTCCCACTCACTTTTGTCTCGGGGGGGGGGGTCAATTGAACCCAAAGAACCCCTCTGGATCCACCACTGGGCTAGGCTACAGGCAAAGTTTTGTATTAGTCATAGATCTCTACGTGGGCAGTCCAACATCTCTTAGCTCTGCATGCCCACGCTCATTTTATAAAGACCCACAATTGCTAGGATTGGCATTGGCCGGTGGAAACACCAAAAAGCGTAGAATCAAGAAAGCGGACGCAAGCATAACTCCAATCCGTTACAACGTGCATGTACATGTTATTACGTGAAGTATTATTGGTCCAAGTGTCCGAGGACATTTTTTCCTACATAATATTTGATGTACCACTCTCCATGCACCCACCCTTCTAATGCACAGAGAGAGCGTCTACTGGACAGCACATCTCGTCTAGACAAGACTTCCAATCGATTGGAGGAGGGTCATCGCATCGTCATGGAGACAGAGCAAATTGGTATGGACATCATGGACAATCTCCAGAGAGACAGGGAAACCATTCAGAGGGCTAGATCAAGGGTGAGCGGGTGATCAGCTTTGTATCAGCCAGATATGAGTCCTCTAGTGTTCTGTAGCTGACTTTGAATGCCCATCACTTGTCATGAGTATGGATGATCCAATTCAAAATGGAAACACAATTTTGTAATTTCCATCGTGTATAGCTCAATCGTTACACGTACTATATAATTTCCGGGAGTCAAAACACTTGTGGGTTGAGTCAGTTCGTGGTTATAATTTTGTGGTTGCTGCTGCTTGCATTCACAGTTGCACTGCAGGTAAGGATGGTCTCATTCGTAGGTAAAATACTCGTGCTAGGGTTTCAATGACGAAAACCACAAACATGTTGCTCCCTGAAAATAACCGCTATACGGCATCCAGCAATGGCTGTATTTCTTCAGAACATAAACGTAAACAGATGTTGATACTACTCTGCCATCATGCTTTTTACGAGTGTTCATAGCTAGATTATACGTGGCCGGTACTGTACTTTTGTGTACATGTTAAACTTTGAAACTCAGTACCTTCCTTTGATGTGTGGTGACCAGGACCCTAACCCTTTGAAGTAGTGCCACCCTCCTGGGGGAATCTTTGTAATGAGCAGCTAATTCATCAAACTATGTCTCCCATTCACACCTAGAACACTTGCATGGGAATCATTCAACACATTGTAAAGTCATACGCTATTGTGTTACTCTGCAGCAAAACATAATTATACTGTTCCTAGCTAAGTGTTGAACTTCTGCGCTTACTTTCCCCTCTATGGTGTTTCAACCTAAATCGTTTGGAATTGTTGTATAACGGACAGTAAAGGGTATTTGCTAAAAATACACATACTTGTACACGTACACTTCATTGGCATCATGTCAGTGGGTGGGCTCAATGAGCAAGTATACATGTATAACAAGTGAAGTACACCGTATACGTATAGATTTTGTACATCAATGTCAACTATGTTTGCATGAGCATTTTGATTACCCTTTCTGGTGAAGTGTAAAGTACATGTATACTAATGCAGCACTGAAACTGTATTATTATCAGATTCTAGTTATAACAGTAATTGTTCGTCTGGTGTAAACTGTTGTTTTTAGTGAAGCCCTTTCTAGAAAGACTCTGAATCTGCACTGTAGATTCTTGAACTGTCTACTTGCTATTGTGTAGCTCAAGTTTCAGTCAAAACATACCATCAGAGCTCAAGAATCCTATGTCCTGCAGGACAACTCATCAGTCATGTACATGTAGTAGATGGCAACTAAATTTTGTTTTTTACTGCGTGTAACTATTTCTGTCAAGGTTTTGAATATTGATGCTTGGTGTACATGTAAAATAATGTTACTTTCCCCCTTACACACACACATACTCACACAGCTACGAGAGACTGATGCAGATATCACGCAAGGTGGCAGAATTGTCAGTAGAATACGGAAAAGGTCAGAGCCCTATTAACAGTATGTGTTGGAATTTTCATCAAATAGTTCAACACCAAGTGTACACACTGGTTTTTAATTGAGCAGCTTGGTGTCATACACTTTCACAGCTGAAATTCATTCCTCCAGTTGTTAATGTTTCTTTGTACAGAGATTAGCAAGCTCTATTCAAAGAAGTCACCTTTCGTAAATAATTTCCTGTGGTACAGTTTATTATCGATGACATACTTAGACTAGCGTTTAATACTAACTCTATCCCATCACTGAAATCACACGTCACTGTATGACTTTTATCTCGATTATACATGTATGTTATGAAAGGATGAAATACCTAAATCTTAGGGTACGTTTTTCCTATATTTTATGCAACGACAACATTAATACTATCGGTGAATGATTTAATGGTGTAAGGAAGTGGATGTGGTTGTGCGGAACCTTGTGTATTAATTGTCAAGAGAATAGGTATGAAGCAGGAATTTTAATATTCAATTTGTCTGTAAGATTGCCCCTGAGGAATGAATTCGTTGTGCGTGAAGTTTATCGTACAACAGTAGTTTGTATGCACAATGTCATGATTGCACAATGTTATGATTGTTAAACATGGCTGTTAAAATGTTATGGTCCCTCACACAACAGTATACAGTGGGCTTCAGTGGTTGTCAACAGGAAGTGCACTAAGAGCTGTTGGTTTCCCACTTTAATTCGTAACTCTCCATAAGTGGTTACCATAGCCAAACCCCATATCTATAGCCGAAATTTTCGAAAACCATTAATTTTCGTTGAATAAATTGACAGCTTACCAGAAACACTCCCAGGTCACGCCTTCCATCTTTGCGTATAGCAGACAACCTAATTAATGAACCATTTTTCTAACCCTCAAAAACAGCGAAAAATTCACGCTATACGGTGTTCACTGCTATTATTATAACTCACAAGTGACCTTTTCTATATGCATACACAATTCAGGATCATCCAGCACAAGGTGTTCTTCATAGTAGGGATCATTGTGATGCTGCTCATCATAGCACTGCTTATATTTGCTATCGTAATGATCAAAAATAGTCAAAGCTGACATTATCTATAATTATAGTGTTCCTGTTTGTGTTTGTAGCTGTCAGTTCTATGTGTTGTGTTACCTATTTTATGCCAACAAATTTTTACTTGCATGCTGCATGCTGTAACTGTGAGACAATGCACTATAATACGCTAGCTCCGTTGTGCTACCTGAGTTGTTACATGTAATAATTGTACGTGACAATAATGGCATTCCATAATAATTATAATGTGAATTGAAAATAAACATGCATCTTCAATGTAAAACAGTATCATGAACATGCAGGTGTATGTAATAATGAATTAAAAATGCTTTTTTGTGGCGGAAGTGCGTGGGCGATGATAAGCATTCCTTTGAACTCTTCACACACCACAAGAAGATCAAAGACACCTGCGTAACAGAACACGTCATTCCACTCTTATGACGTCATATATGTTGACCAATCAGATTACACATACGAGAGTAACTATGAATAAAATTTGACTAAGAAGAAAGGCTTTGAACTGCCTTTGATCTCAACAAGATCAGTAAGACTCTGATTACCGCAGTCAAACGCGTACAGCTGAGTGACTAACAAACGCTTGTGTGTCTGCGGTAATTATTCAAAGGTGTTTATGTGAGCGGATCAAAGGCAGTGGTTATTTGAGCTTATCAGTATGTCAAACGGTGGAGCCTCGACCAGTGGTGCAAGTAAGTCTTTGTGTTTCTTTGCTTCCATGATGTGTGTACACAGCAATCTACTCAGCTATGATATCTTCGTATGCATGCCACATTCTAAAGTATTGTGCTGTTGACAAAGTGTTGAGGAATTGTAAAGTTTAAGTTTGCTGTTCTTCATCACCTAATTGTGTTAGCATTAAGTGAAAAATGCCAGGCCTTAATAGTGCAGTATAGCCGGTTTTACCTACGTACCTGTACCTAAATTCCTACCAATTTTTGTAGCTATAATTATACCAATATTGTACGTATATAAATACTATAGGGAAGGCTAAACAAAGGATGCCGGCAACTTGAATTAGCTCGTTTTATGGTACTATATACTGGGATGTAGTTGTTTGCTGTTGTGTGTGTGTGTGTGTGTTTTAAATGTCTGGGAAAAACCTGCTTATCTTGACAGTTAGTATCTCTCTCCCATGTAAGGCCAACCTACACTTTAGCACCACACAGACAGGACATATTTTAGTATACACAGATTGTCAATACCTTGTCTGGCCTGTGCTAGTACATCACACCCTTTCTTGACTTTGGGAAGTTATGAATTCATACTTGATGTAATTGAGGTTGATGTAATTATGCTAATGTTACAGTTCTGTGTAAACTGCAGCAGTAACACCCTCACACACATGTATGGGGCACATAATGGGAAATAAGTACAGCCTGGTTAGCACTCCTCCATGACTTGAATTGTCCAGTGCATTCATCACATCCTGCTCTACTAATCCTATACCTAGCTGCTCTTAAAATTACATATCACCCACCCTCTAAACACACACTACACACACAGCTCCTGATGATTTTGACGATCACGGGGACACAGTGACAGTGTTTCAACATGAGGGCGATGGAGAGAACACAGAGCACCTTCAGTCCATGGACCTCCACGATGTCAAGACCGCCCTTGAGAAAGATGCCGAATTGGACGAGGTACGTACTAAAGCAGACCTCCTGCTGTTGATTTGCCCGTCAGGTTTAGGAGAATACACCTACACTGTACATGTAGTAGTCTGATACAACAATGTAGTTTGCTGAAGTGCTATGTCCTGTCACCAGCTAATGTATGTGTGGGATGTGGCACTTCCTCTGATGTGGCTAGCTGTTGGTAGCAAAACCTTTGAAGTTGTGGTGGTGGCTTGACCACAGGGGGCACTAATCTTGCTTTCTGAAGGACTGCTATTATCACTAGCTAAAGTAGTAAAGATTGTTCTCCCAGCTACACTGCAAAAGAACACTGGTCTAATACTCTCAAGCAGTAGCAAAACAAGAAGTGTGGGCACTAGAGATAATGGTTACCTGTTTAGACAGTGAGATATGTGCTTTTTAGTGTTGTGAATTGTGGCCTATGCTTGTTGCCATTGTTTGTTGTGGTATTGTGCCCTGGTCATTGTTAATGCTGAGGTCTAGACTAATTCAATTACCTGGCCCCACACACTAAATCCTTGGTGTGCAGCTGGACCTATTTTAGCACTACCTCAGTGGCTAAAATGCCACTTTATAATAGGATCAGCTGCTTGTGTGTGGTTGTGCCTCTATGCTCATGCACCTCATCATTCACCATCAACTAGATGCGAGCACTTACATGACAACTAGTACATGTGTATAATTAATTTACATTGCAATCTACTGTACAATTTGTGGTGCAGTCTGATGTACACTTAGTTGCTGCAATCCACACACACAAACACACAGCCTGGATCAGCAGGCAAGGCGGCTACCTCCCCAACGTCAGCAGGTGAGTCTCATTCAGGTTAGCTCATTCCCTGTATGGTTAATTGCTTGTGAGTGTTGGCGGTGATTCAAATCTCTCCTCTCCCCCATTGTTCTGCCTAATGTAACTGCCAACACTTACACTGGGCTGGAACAAAGTATAATAAATAAAGATGCAGTGGTTGCCTGGTATTATGGACTGGTACAGTTTGGGGACATACATGTAGGGCCTCTAGTGTATCCCGTGTTGTACCAGGTTTGTACTTACAGCCTGTGCATACTTACAGCCTGTGCATCCTAATGGATCAGAATTTAATAGTTCACTGTTTATTACGATGATAGCATTTTTAATAAGCACTGTGCTAGTTGTATTGTATTACAGAACTATTTGGGTGGTCTGTAACAATGCTTACAGGTTTTCTGGTAACCATTGGAGCTTGTCTTGCTGTGGGAATTGTCATTGGGGAAGGTTGATAGGTTCAACCGGAGTAGTGTAGAGACAATGACACTGTGTATATGTATCCATGTATACTGTTCCCAAATGCTATGTCTTATTGACTCTTCTCTCCCTTTTATGCACTAGCTGGCAGTGCTAGTCTTCAGCAAACCACCATTCGTCCCATCATACAACCAATGGTGAGTGTGTGTGTGAGAATTTGATTAATTTACACGGAAAGCTTGATTCCATAGATCTAATTTACATTGTTTGTAGAGCCTGATTTAAGTTCATTTAGTAGAGCTTGTATTATAATTATAGTAACAGCCTTTTGGGAGTGTCATGTACATGTATTGAATAATTATTCTGCAGGTATGTTGTTTCTAGCTTTTGAAAAGTCCACTATCTCAGTGTGGCCTACCAACAAACACTTCATCACTACTATTGGTTGTAATTTGTCATAAAAGCAATTATGCACTACCTTCAAAGGTTTGGCTAGTTTGCCTTTGTTTGAAGTACCTGCATGTTGCTTTGAGTGGTAATTGATCACTAGACCCTGGAATGCTTTTAAGTGGGGGGCAATAAATTGCACATTCCTTCTAAATATAGGATTACAGTTCAGCCATCAACACCCCCTCACACACACTCCTAATGTACTTTCATTCATGCATACACTACTGTACAGCTCTATGCGAATGGTTTCATGGTTCCACCCTTTGCTGCTGGAACCTCAATCTTCTCTGCTGGAATAAGACCCATTAAGATGGAGGGATCCGAATGGTAAGTTGTTTAGCTTGCAAATAATATCGCATAGCTGGTAATTTTCGGGGTTGACCTCAAACCTCAAACTTGTAATGCCTCGAAAAATAATGGTGATACATGTACCAGGAGTGCATGATATTCCTACACTCTTGGTAGTACCCATGATGTTTCCCTGCTGTGTACAAGACTGTTTCTCTGAGTACATGTCTATTGTTCAGGGCTGGCTTATCCAATTAAAGTTGTTTATGTTGTGACCCTCAATGTGCAGTTAACTAATTTCATCAACACTCTTAGACAGAACTACAACAACTCTAATGTTTGGAAACTTACAGTATAAACTCAGTGCTGTGGATGAGATTTAAACATGTACATGTACGTACTGGCGTGGCAAATACGTACACACAGGTTGCTAAGTGAAGCACTCTGCAACAAAATGAATATACAGTGTACATGAATTGTTATGGTAGCAGAGCTTACAAAGTAGAACTAGTGCACCTGTAAGTAGATTTGCCTGGCTTGTATGGCCTTGTTAATATTATTGGATTAAGCCTACATGTGCATGTTGTTATAATAAGCAGATTCCCTCCAACCACAACCATGAACAGTTTGTACATGCCCTCACAAGCACACATGTGCATGCACACCCATAATTTTATAGGAAAGTTTCGCAAGCACCCACAGTAACTGGTATACCGTATAGATACCCAACTGCTGGTTTCCTACCAGTTGACCAATCAGGTTTTAGACCTGCCGCTGGCTACCCCTTTATGATTCCCGGGCAGTATGCAGTGGCTACTCGTTATCAACAGGTGAGCAGTCTACATTGTATGTGATATATACATGTACGATCATGTATATACTGTAGCTACCGTTTTAATTTCTTGGAACAAGTACCTCAAAAGTTCATTCAAGAACTTGGCACACAGAAGCCACTGCATGAATGTTAAGTGCTGTATAATTGTACTCAATTAGTGAATGTTTTCAGTTGTTCGAAGCCAAAAATAGCCACGAACCTTCATGGCTCGAAAGCATTGCCGTGTTTGCACATTGGTACTGTATAATAAGGTTAGAGCAGCTGTGCTTGCATACCTTACAAGTGGCTCTGAAATGAGTCTCACTGTAGTTTCCTCTCCCTCCCTCTTTAGTTTACTACCTTCGGACAGCCAGCCCCTAATGCAGCAGTACAACCCAACTCAGGCCTTGTACAACCACAGGTGCGCATGACAGTCAAAGTCTGTAGTATGAAAATTGTATGGTGCCCTATATTAATAGAGGCAGTGTACGTGTACAGTATGTGTGATCAGTGTGATTCTGACCACAGGTGAAAGAGAAGAAGCCGCACATCAAAAAACCACTAAATGCATTCATGATCTTCATGAAAACCAAGAGAGCGGAAGTTATAAAGGAGTGCACGTTGAAAGAGTCTGCAGCCATTAACCAGATACTCGGCAAAATGGTGAGTGAGTATTATTCTATTCAGTGATTCGTATATAATTATTATATACATTGTAGATTCCTTTGCCTCTTGTCATGGTGGTTACTATCTTTGATTCCATAACAGTGGCACGCGCTGGATCGCAGTGAACAAGCCACGTACTATGAAATGGCAAGAGAAGAGAGAGCGAGACATATGCAGGTAGTTACAACAGACTAAAACAATTAATGCATTAATTACTATAATAATTACACATGCAGGCATGTAATTACTTTATTTGGCGGATATGTATAGGAATTGATACCCGCATACCTGTACTTGAGACTTGTTTGTGTACGTGTCCATACAACAACACTGTTTATGATTGCCCTATATGAATACATTCCTTGTACATGTAGTATAGATACAAGCAATCACGTACACACTAAAACTTTTATCAGAAGCTTTTTGTTGCACGTTACACTGTACTTAAATGTCTGCATTAATGCCGTCCTCTAACAGATGTACCCTGGCTGGTCAGCACGCGACAACTATGCTGTTCACAAGAAGAGGAAAAAGAGAAAAGCCAAATCTGAGAAGGGGAATGACGAAGGTATGGACAGTATCACTAACTATGACAGTCAGGGTTTCATGCAGAGGGGGAGGGCCATGCAAGCATGGGATTCCCCCTGGAATTATGTCATAACAACAACAAAAAATTTAATATGGTTGACTTAACGGCTTGAAGCACACAAAACAAATTACAATCATTCCTCAAGATTTTTTACTGGGTGGAGGGGCTACTCAATATCTCCAGGGCCTTACGCCCATCGTTATCCCCCCGCGCTAAGAGTCCTGTATGAAACCCTGAGTCAATCAAATACATATATTTGCTAAGCCCTTTGCACATTGGTCCTTATTATTTTGACCTATACATGTACAAGTCATGTAGCAATACTCAATACGCGTTGGATAAAATTAAAACTGCTTGTGAAGAAACGAGTTAGGTAGCTCACAGTCATTGTACTTGGGGTGTCCAAATCACTTGTACTTTGTTGTTCCAGTTGAGGGTTCGACTGACAGCTGTGCCCTGGGTGAGAGTGAAGGAGAGAGGTGTCCTGATAAACATCCAGACAACTCCTCTAACTGGTGTGCACTTTGCAGGTGAGTAAGACTGTAACCCATGCATGCAGGCCCTCGCATAATTACTGTGATGTATACAATCTTGCATCACCTACGTACCACCACACATGCATGATGATTTACACCTTGTACCACAACTCAGAAGAGAATAAGTATACATCCATGAACTTATAATTATAACCACTATGATAATCCTCATTATGCATGTACAGTGGCATTACACTACTATATCACTTTTGTGCAGACGTAAAAGAAAGTGTGTCAAACGAAATAACGACGATGAGCTAGATATCTCGGATGTCACTAAAAATGGAAAAGTTGCTTCTATTTTGGGAACTGTTGGACAGGATCGCAATGAAGACAGTACATATGTCACTACAGAATGCCGGGAGGATGTCATTGTGTTGTCAGAAACTAACCAATCAGAATGCAGTATCATCCAAGCTCCAATCACATTACAAACAATCCCAACATAAAACTACTGAGTGTATACATGTATTTTGTTTCCATGGCGATTGCTGTAGTCTCAATTCGAATGGTTGTTTTCTGTGTCATGAAAGCTCTCAGTCACTTGACAGGATATTTTCATACCTCACACACATGCATGCATGCTTTCCAAATCTTCAATTTATTTTCAGCCACATCAAAAAGGATTAAACAACGTATGCTATAACTAGAATAAATTGATGAACTGAATAATTTGTATATGGAATGCATGCCAGACATAGCCTTATATAATTTAAATGGAACTGCAAGACAATACGTACTCTATAGATCTACATGTATATATCAATGATGAAGTTAATTGGTGCTATAACTGTAGCATAATATAATTATGCACCCTCGATTAGCCAAATACATGCAGTCTCAAACCTGCCAAAAACAAGACGAACCCCAGTTAAGGGGAATTTTGTGTCCCCTTACCTTTTCCATACATGTTTGGGATTCGAGGCATGCCCAAATACGGGAAAAAATTACATGCCTCAATTAACTATTAGCAACTTCGTGTGCTGTTGATGGCATTTCTGATGGACGCAGTGCGGGGCACCGTTTATGCGTCAATGGCAGGTAGAGGGTACAAGATGTGTCTAATTTTTATGTATGTACACGTAGACGTTACTTATGAGATAATGCTATTGTCTTTCCATCAGTTTTCCCGTTGCTTCTCGAGTAGTGGTTCACGCACAAACGAGATAAGTTTCTCAATCCTTGCCACCTCTGTGTCTTTGGTTCGATTCTTCTCCTGTGAGGACATGCAAACTACATGACTTTGTATAACAATAGATTCGGAAGAAACGAGGGGCTGGCAACAAGTGAAATCTTGTAATTAATAAGAAATATACTAGAAATACGCCTGTACGATATTAATACTAGGAGGTATTCCCCCATTACAAGAGCCCACAAGGAACCACGCCTTCTTAGGGAAAAGGGTGTGATCTCCAGTATTGCGGTGCGTACATGAATGAGGAGACTACACACTTTCCCTGAACCACAGTGATAGCCTCGAATCCAGCAGTTTCTACGGACAGACAGACACACAAACACACTACCATATATATACCTCGCTGCGCATGTGCACACCGAGGAATAACATTAAGCCCATGTGATTTTCATACAGTAGTAGGTTATACATATAACTCACCGTGAGGTTCTTCCGGAGGTTAGGAGAGAGTTTGAGACAGATGACGGTGCCCCTATCATCACCAATGATGACTATCGGATAGACAGGGTTGAAGCACACATGAGTCAGTTTAGTGCGCTTTTTCTGAATCACTGTGGGATTGAGTACGTGCACATGTAGAAAACAGATAATAATGTACACATAATACAGGTAAATGTTCATGAATGACATTGTACTGCTGCATGTGTCGAATTGAAGTACATGATACATTTACCTACTACTCTAGAGTGGAGATTTGAAGGGTGAGTACAAACAATGAAACACAAATTCAAAGTACAAGCTGGACACTAGAATCTAATTTAAAACTATAACTACTTCTGGGACGCCGTGTTCTCATCTTTCACAGCTACATGTATGTCACTCTAGCTCTCACCTGATTGGACGCAGAGTGGCTCGTACTTGTTGATACTGAGGTCAAACACATACGCCTTGCCACCTGCAGTTACAGCAGCAAATACAGTAGAGCAATATGGCGACCATGCCACGTCTCCAACAACATTGTTGAGGTCAAAGGAGAACATTGGATTCCTGTAGAGATATTACAGACAAAATTGATGCAAGTAGATCTAACATTAGGAGGCAAACATTATTGAGACTGACACACACATCACATTGCATGCAGTACCTTAAACGTACAGTCTGTATAAAATACGTTGTCAAGGTAACAAGGATGTAATAAAGGTCATACAGTCCCTTCCGTGTTATATTAGCCTCGAGGCATTACTTGGTAAGGGATCGTTGTGATATAAAACACATAATTTATAGCATGAGAATCCTCCCACCACTTATCAGGGGCATAACTAGCAATGAGGCAGAGGAGGCCCTTGCCTCCTGTACTATTGAACTTCAAGTGCCATGTGACTCAGCTTTTAATAGCTCTGGCTAGCTAACTTCTGGATAACTAGCCAACTAGGTATATAGAATGAGCAGAAAATGAGCTCTGTCACCGTCTTGTTGACGAAAAAAGGAGAAGAAGAGCAGGTAAATAGCAGTTATACTGCCATTTATCTGCATTCTAGCGATAATTAGTGGGTGTGGTTTTCGGTTAAACATTTTGCGGGGGCGTTGCCTCCTTCCTGTAAAATTTCTAGTTACTCCCCTGCTTATTATACAGCATGCTTAGTTACTTTCTAGTGTGGTCCCATATTTTGACTGTCCAGTCAGCTCCACAAGAGGCAAAAACATTTTGATGGAAAGGGTTCCAGCTGATGGAGTGTACTGCCATGTGATGGGCCTGTGAGATGTGTGGAGGAGGGTTGTGATGGCATACATCTACACACATGATATGTACACAATATAATTTCCTTGTATGTTTGTCCTAACCAAGTACCAACATGTAGTCAGGCTGTACACGTGTAGCTACGTACAGTACGTACATGTACATGTGCGCACACGCTTTATTTGTTTTACGCATTAATAATGATCATACATGTACCGTATTTACTTGATTAAACGCCCGGGCGTTTATTTCAGATCAAAGTCTTTAGAGGGGGCGTTTAAACGAGGAGGGCATTTAATCCAGGAGGACGTTTATTGTTATGTCTACTCGAAAACTCTTGCACAGCAGCAGTTATTGTGCTCTTTTTGGGCTGCTGTCTCAGCTTAAATCTATTTCTCAGCTTAAAAGTCATAGGAGTGCCCTCTGTGTCGGTAACTCTCTCTCTCCATCGATTCATCATAAAAAGTATTATTATTCTATGCTGCCATGCTTGCAACTGGGTTTCACATGCTATTTCAGCTCCACCCACAGTGCCACGCCCCATATATGGGTGATTATTTAAGATGGGCGTTTACAGAGCTTTTATCCTGGGCGTTTAAACGAGATGGGCGTTTATTCAAGGAGGGCGTTTAATCAAGTAAATACGGTATGTACTTGTAGGTGCCGGTAATTTTGTATTACAAAAATGTGTACCTTGTACACGTCGAGGTAGTGGGTAGTGTAGGCTTTAGAGCACTTGTAAATCTGGCCCTCTTCAGAGCCAACTAAGAACAAGTGGTCAACAAATGGACTGAATCCAATCGCTGTACCAGAGCCTGTGTATAGGGTGGACACAATAATTATTATACAGTACGTGCATGTATAAATAATACTTGGGATTAACTAGGAAACTGCCGTATACCAGGTTTCGAATGTGAGACTCTTTTGAATGCGAATTGCGAGTTTTTGCATAGGAGGCAAACGAAAGACCCGCAAAGGAGAGAGAATGCGCATACAGTTACTAAAATTGCAACAGTTGAAAACGCAATCAGGCTTGTACAAATGTTATTCGCAATGACAACTACGTTGTCAAAACTGGATATATGGTAGTATGTACATGTACATGAACTTCACTTGCTGTACATGTATAATATAGAATGCACAAATTGCAGAGAGTGCTTACTGAGTGTGAAATCCTTCTGCCCCTCGACACTGTTCTTGAGTGTAAGAGCATCTTGGAATTGAAGCTCATTTTTGACCAGTTTCCATGTGACCACTCGACCGTCAGCAGACACAGAGTAGAAGTTGAGGTTGCCATCCATATCATTTTTCTGCCAGCTCACCTACGCCATAAATAGAGTGTCCAATTTATCAAGTTACATGCATTGAAAAACAGTACTATACTGGGGGAATTCAAGGCCTAAAATGTAGCGTTTTGTGTGCAACCCCTCAAACAAACGCCACCTCTGTATAGTAACCCATAGCTTTGTTCCATAACAGTGTTTGTAACACAGCTAGAAATCGAGTGCCAACACTTTTTTGGGGGTGATAATTACATGCATACGAACACACCGTAGTGACTTGCATACCTGCCAGACAGGGTCTGAATGTTTCCCGGTGTTAGCGGTGGCCTTGTAGATGGCCTCTTTAGAGTTCTCTTGAAGGTCATAGACGAGCACAGTGCCATCATAGAGCCCTGCGGCCACTAGGTAGGGGTGCTCAGGGTGTATGTCCAAACACATCACTCCACTGGGGGTCTCAAAGATATACCTGGAGGGGGGGGGGGGGTAACATTGCATGTTATAAAAGTACATGTGTTCAGACTATTGTTACAGGTAAAAAGATCCTTATGTGTGCTCATTAAAATCGTACACTTGTACACAAAGCAATCATTGGTAACTGGCATTGAAACAGGAAATACCACGAGAAGACACATGCACTTTGCATGCTGGTGACAACGTACTCAGGATAGGTTGGGTTCTTCAGAGAATGGAAGCAAATCAACCCTCCACTGCCTTGATCAGTGAACTCATCTGAAACAAAAGGAGGCATGCTAAGCAAGGCACAGCTACATGTAGTACAGTGATAGTGGTCACCCCAACAGTGGTGCTGTAATAAAGAGGTGGCATGCTAACACACGTCAAAACACACGCTATGAAGACTTTTGGACTCATTAACCTAGCTACATGTAGGTGACCTGATTACAGGATTACAACAATAGACAGTGTTCACTGTACTCACAAGAACCACGACCCACAGCAAACAGGTCACTGTACAGAGGGTTCCATGACAGTGCTGTAATAGCTGCTTTTCGAGCCGCCTTGTCAAATTTGAACCGCCAGAGGGGAAGCATTGAGCCCACATTATCTCTAAACTGGTCTCCAGGGTCATCATAATACTTGAAATCTGTGTGTGTGTGTGTGTGTGTGTGTGTGTGTGTGTGTGTGTGTGTGTGTGTGTGTGTGTGTGTGTGTGTGTATGTGTGTGTGCGTGTGTTTGCGTGCATGCGTGCATATGTGTGTGATGTTCCTACAGTAGGGTCCCTAGCAGAGGAGGTTGGACGCGATCACTGGACACGATCACTGGACACGATCACGTGCATTACTTTTTGCTGAACTAACAATTTTATGTAAACTTCTAACTGGTTATGCACGCGGTCATTGTCAACTGAAGGCAATATTTCTGTGACTATCAGTAGTCTACCGTCATAAAAGTTATATGGCGATCACCTTTGGGTTCTTTGCTCACCTTACCATACATGTACAAATGTCATGTACATGTAGGTACTAAACAACTATAAAAAAAGTTATGCCTACCTCTGGCTTTACTGAGCTTATAACAGTCACCTGACTAGCTGTAAACTATGTAAATGTACATGTATGGTAAGGTGAGCAAAGAACCCAAAGGTGATCGCCATATGCTCGTTAGGAGTGGCACGTGAATGATCATGTAACCTCCTCTGGGTCCCTATAGCTAGTAGTGGAACTTTTATGACGGTAGACTACATGTATGTACAGTATGTACATGTATGTGCATTTATACACATGTACATGTGTTGCTTGAGCAGGAAAATTATGAATTGTGATGATGCGTGCTGGCGTGCCTAACCACTACCTGCAACTCTCAAATAATGTACTGTATGAAGTGAGTATTCACTTCGTAGCTAATTACCTTGGGCAATTTCATCGAATGTGTTCTGATTGACCATTCGCTCCATGATCTTGGCGGCAGTCTTCACTCGTGTAATGTCATCACTTGATATCTCAGAGCTTGAAGACTTCGTCTCCTTTTTAACTTCCTCACCTACATGTGTAGAAAATATGCAAGATTCTATTAACACAATTTACTGTACACTGTACATGTATGCTTACTTTAATTGTGCATAAATTATACATAAATAGCAAAATACAGTAATGAGATCCTCCATGCTTCATGTGTTACACATTTATTACAATAGCCATTGTTGTTCCTTGTTTGCTTGTACATTTGTTGTAGACATGCAAACACAAGGAACAAGAATGGCTATGGCAATACGTACGAAACTATGTGACTGACCTTTGCCCTTTTTCTCTTTGGCCTTGTCTTGCTTGATGAGATCTTCCACGTAGGCATCGAATATCTCCATCTGAGGTCGATCATAGTTAGTGAATATGTACGGGCATATGCACCAACTACACTACGTACGTACATGTTAGTATAACTACATATCTACATAATTATGTACATGATCGTAAAAGTACAACCGGTCTATACCTGGTTAGCATTGACTGAGAAGTCAGCTCTTGGAGGTGGCTCAGTTGCAGTACCCCTGTCCTGCATAAATGCAAGAACATACAACTGTCACATTGGGTTGTACAGCACGTTACAGTGTTTTATCGGCTACATGCTGGTAAGCTTGAATACGTAACACATGTATAAACACCGCGAGCACACTCTTTATGTGCTCCTGATCATCGATACACAGTAGACTAAGATGTAATACACTGTAGCTCCCTCAATGCTTTCTATGGTATCATTCATTGATCTCAGAAAAGTTTACGTACTTGTACATGTATGTGATAATTTGTTCCAGTGTTGTTAGTACATTGGTTTACATGTCCCAATAATTATTATTCATACTCAAACGGAGTAGAAGGATGAACGCAAAGCTTTTATTACAGAAGATAGTGGAACAAAAAGCCTACTCTAATTTTCTAAGCAATCTTGAAGCAGACACAAGGCACTTGGGGCACAGGTACATTATCTCATTGTCTCGTTGCTCAAAGGAACACAGTTTTCAGAGAAGCAGAAAATAGACGAGTTCAAGGAACTAGGGCAACAAATCAAAAAACACATGTCTCTAGTTCCAGAACTGCTAGACATTAAAGACAAGAATGCTTACTGTCAGTTTTCTCACAAAATAATGATGAGTTTGAAGAGCTGCAAAGTGGTTTTTGGTCTGATTACACATTTTGCATGCATAACTGCACAGAAATGTGTGTACTTGTTACGTTGACCATCATTAAATGAAGCTTTACTTACATGTGTGTGGAAATATATTATGGCAATATTTACTTACTCTGAATGGGTTATTGAGAGTTTGTGAAGCTCTCTCAGAGTAATTAAACTGGTTTCTCAATTGCTTCTGCTCTCCACCAGACTGCTTGTCTCCAGACTCTGGCCCCTCCTCCTCCTCCTACAGTGTAAACATGGGGACGTACAGTTGTACACAAAATTGACGATGTGCTAACACTGAATCATATAATGTACGTAAATAGGCCTAAATACAGTACAAACAGGTAATGTAAACTGCAAAAGGTCTTGTCCAAGTACAGTACACGCACAACACACAGTACATTATACTCAAGTAGTCTGTATGTATTATAAGTACTGTTGTACGTACGTACGTACCAATGTGCAGTACATATTGATGCCCACTAACTATTAATGTACGATAGACACTGTACCCCATCATCTTCGACCTCGCTTTCATCTGATTGGTCAGCATCCTTGTTAAGCTGACGCTGAGCCTCGTCACTGTCCTTATGCAGAAGATTGCTTTCCATGGCAAAGTGGATGGCTAGCTGATCAATGGCCGCTACCTGCACATTTGTGGAGTGTGTTAATTACTATCCACTACTAATTCACTGCACCAACGTTACCAGGTACATGTAATGTAGATGTGAATCATTTGATGCTTGAGTATACAGTACAGTATACATGTACATGCATGTACAAATACAATGTAGTAGGAAATGGCAGTGCATTAGTGATGTGTATAATTATTTAAGCGGGTGTTTTGCGTATAATGGGGAAAAACTGACTGTTAGTATATAATTAAACTAAGGTCGCATAATGCTTTGAGTGCCACTGCGTAGTTAGTCATTACTCCAATAACTCCTGACTTACGCATTAATATTTTGATAAATGGACCAAATTTTACGGTGTAAACGCAAGACAAGGTACCTGTTTGAAATGCTTGTCCTTGAAGTTGTAGCGAACAATGTTAGCCGGGGCATGTGGATTATCAGCAGTGAGCACTCGAGTGAACTCTTCCTTGAGCTCTTTCTCACCCAGCTCTATCTGGTCCTGTGTGTGTGTGTGGGGGAGGGGGGGGAGAGGGGTTAACACGAATAGTCAAAAGTACCATACAAATTATTGATGAAGTTTGCATTTATTGTACAGTTAATTATCACATGTATGTAATCAGTTAGAGAACTCGCAGTACATGTAAGTGTACAAGCATTTAATTGCCTGCTTAGGCAATGTCTAGCCAATAACAAAGTATATCTACATTGTACCTCTGGTCTGATGAGTTCCTTGGGTCCACCCCAATCCCCGTCAGCATCATCATACTCATCACGAAAACCATCCTCATCCTGAGGGGGAGGGGCAACTTTCAAATCTCATTTGTGCATACAATGTAAAATGTCCACAGTAGAAACTTGTACCAATTGAATAATAATGAGACCCTTCGGTTTTGCCCTTAGTACATGTACTTGTTTAAGTCACAGGTGTTACCGTATAGCTGATAATTTTCGTGGGGTAAAAATTCGTTCAACTCGAAAACGGTGGTTTTCGTGAGTAAAAATTTCTCTCATTGTCTGCACTGCATTCATACGATCCGGTAAGCCACGCCTACGTTAAAGTTTCATGGAAGTCAGATTGCCCACGAAAATAACGAATATTTTACCCCACGAAAATGACCCGCTATACGGTGAATCTTAATGTCATAGGGTCTTACATTTGATGCATGGCACAAGAATTGTTTATATGAGCACAGTACTATATGGAAGTCTGCACAGCGTTGCATTCCATATACTGTACAAATGTATAGTGATTAAATTTGGCGAATGAGGCAATTGAACTACATGTATTATTGGCGATTTTTAATTTAATGATCATGCAGCATAATCGTCGACATACTGGGACTGAGTGTCAAGCTAAACATTGGATTCGTCGTCCCGTCAAATTTTCCCGCAATACGGTATTATCTTACCTTTCTTCGTGGTGCTCTAGAAGGATTGTGCAGCCTTGCTTTGGACTCCATGATGCTCCTGCTCATGACCTGGCTTGCTCGTCGGAAGCTCGGGTTCCCAAGCTGAGTGAGTGTGCATGTGTGGATCGAAATGTGAAGAAAACACACACTTGGTGGAGTACAGACTACTAAAAATACCACAATGAGCTGTACATGCTATGCTAGTACACTCACAGCAGATGAGGATCCTTTCCTCAGTGTGGATGGTGGCTGAGGCTGCAATGAAAAGTATCATAACTAGCCCTTTTTTAATACACCAAGAGCGAGATCAAGAGCATGCACTTACACCGACATGGTGACTGTGCATTAATAAGAAACCTACCTTGGGGCCACCTTTACCAGCTTTTACTTTGCTCATGTTTCTTTTCCAGGTCAACACCGACTGCTTAGCAACACAGACCTTAACTTTTTAAGCTAACTGAATGAAAGCTAAGTATTCTTCTAAAAAAAACTGAGCAGTTAGCGGTTACTATAGAAACAAGAATGTTGACCTCTGACCTCTCCTCCCCTGTTTTTTAACTAAGTGGCATGAATCGTCAAAGTCATCTGTCCAATAGACATTACTTCAATGATTCGTTTCAAATCTGTCAAGAGTAGTGTTGCAGAGAGCAGATCAGATCAGAGAGCTAGAGATCAAGGTTTGTCATCTGAATCTACACTAGCCTTTTCAGCTTAGCTCACACATGCACCTTTCTTTGTTACAGGATGGTATCTACACTGGTGTCTTCTCTCTGGCTGCGTCAACAGATCACAAATGGTCTCAGGCACATCAAAATACTCAATGGTAAAGATTTAGTTGGGCGTAGTCCAACCCTCTGCGAGTGGTTGGGTATCATGACAATGTACGTTTTTGTTCCACTGGTACTTGAGGCAGAGTATGAATATCGTTTATTCTTAAGTGGCTGACAACCGCATGGCTCAGGGGTGCGATATAAAGAAATAACTTGACTACATCTAGCTATAACTGTTTTAGTAGCATAGATAGTAAAGGAAAGGGATTGGAAACGCATTACGTCATATGGCTCAATCCTACTTACTGACCTTAACCTCGATTACAGGCCCTTCATTGCGGCGTAAATTTGAGACCACATTGATATTGAGCATAATGAGTGTGTGCCACAAGCTCAAGCTCAGGCTGTGGAGTACCTCAAGAAGCTCATACTGTGCACAGTGTAGTTAAAGCATAGATTGAACTCTTTAATCTATGGTTAAAGGATAAAGGCTTCATGATGGCATCCATATCAGCAAAAAAGCTAGATTTATTTTATTCACGACAAAAACGTATTTATTATCTTACTGAACTTAAGTCTTGACACTAATCATAAGCATGATAAGTGTATTGTACTCTAAGAATGTCATAATTATAATATTAAAGCGGTTGCAGAGAGAATAAAAACAAAAACAGTGTATACACACACAAGCAAAAATAAACATGTACATGTATACTTAGTATGAGGTGAGGTTACTACATGTCTTATGGATGACATTGTTGAATTCATGTCTTCCTAGATGCTTTTCTTTTGTTGAGAGAGAGTGGGATCTGGTTGAGGAGGACTTGCACCTTTTCTTATGAGGTTTTTGCTTCACATCCTAAAAAGACAATAATTAATCACTTTAAAAAACATGATATAACAGTTGTTGTAAATCACGATTGGATGCCCTGATCACTCCAAAATCAGTTGCATACTACATTCTAGCATGAGTACTAGGATTACTGCAGATCCTAATCAGAGGAGGTTGGACACGATCACGTGCACTATTTTTTGTTGATTTTAATTGGCACAGCTTATTTGCACTATTTTTTGTTGATTTTAATTTGCACAGCTTATTAACTCCACGTAAACTTTTAGCTGGTGTTGCACGGTCATAGGAGACCGAAGGCAAAATTTCAGTGACTCCTGTAGCTTCTTTCAATACATTAATTAACCAACCTGCATTCTGAGTTATCAGTGCATAGGGGTGTCCAGTATATAAGCTACATATGACATAAGCTTGCTATCACATCAAACCTCAGCTAGCAAAGTTGATCATTATGGTAAATTTTAGACACAGTACTGCAACAGTTGAACCTCGATAATCCGGACCCTTTGTCCTAGATCCAGGCCAGATAACTGAATATGCCGGTAGTGCCATGTTAGCTAGGGCACGTGATTATAATTATATGCACAGTCGCAGATGATGAACACGTCTATCCTCCTTTTATTTACGCATGCGCAGTTTAAGGATACGCATGTTTCTTAATTACTGGTTGAACTTTGACCCTGTTGCACATAAATGTGCCCTACCTGATAATCTAGGTATCCAAATAATAGGAGGTCCAGCTAATCAAGGTTCTACAACCGTACATTTGCGGGGAAAAAATCATTCAACAAAACCGGTGATTTTCAAAAATGTCATTGCATGCATTCCGGTAAACCATGCCTATGTTTTCGTGGGGAAAAAATTTGTGGAACAGCTTGCCCACGAAAATAACGAATGTTTTACCCCACGAAAGTTACCTGCTATACGGTATAATGATTATATAGACAACATTTAAACTGTGATCCTAGTTCTACACTACATAATTACATGTATAGTCTTAACCCCACTTCCATCCCCCAGCTTCTTCTCAGAGTGACAAAGCACACCAGGAGTTTCTAGAAGAGAGGCTCCCAAACTCAGCATTCTTTGATATCTCAGCCATCAGTGACCAGAGCTCCCGCTATCCTGACATGCTGCCCAGAGCAGAGGAGTTTGCCAATCATGTCATGGAGGTGGGCCGATTACTATACTTATTAGACTGGCGGCGACAGCCCCTCGCGTGCGTAGCCCAAGGGACTGGCAAACTGCCTTTCCGTCACTCGTCTCAGCTGCAATGAGCATTGCAGCCTATCAGATTGCTCAACGTCATATTAGCCCTGTAATTGTAACCGCGCTTACAATTCAGGGGATTCAGTGCATTCCATAGTATAGCTAAATCTCATAGCAAAATTTAACCACATTATCTATAATGATATTCATGTTTGGTAGTGTCATACGATCTATACACTTCCGCTGAGACGAGTGACTGATAGGCAGTTGGCCAGTCGCTCGCACTACGCGCAGTCTATATGCTTATACTGTTAGCATGCTACTTCTGAGTGGCGATTTGGCTAACATGATGATCTATGGTTTTTTTACTGTCAGTGGTGTGTGAAATTAAATGATACTCCAGTATATTACACTCTAGCCACAAGCTGCATGTGCTCTTTGAACATTCTATCATTAGATATGAACACTCATGAATACATATTTGATGTATACGTACCATGTCAAGAGCACAGCTAGACTTGCTAATTCTTGTCTAATGAATCTGACACAGTTAGGAGTGAGCAACGATAGTCATGTGGTGGTCTATGACAACAATGAGAAGTTTGGACTGTTTACTGCCCCTAGAGTCTGGTGGATGTTTAGGGTGAGCTACATGTACATACGGTAGCTATACTTAATCTGTAGGTAGTTTGTACACATTTTGATCTTAGTTCCTAGAGTGCCATCAATGGGTATATCAATCACTTAATCTTAACTATATAGTCATATAGTAGGGTACATGACTGTATACTTCTCAACTACCCACATCCACAGGCGTTTGGGCATCCCCATATCTCAGTGCTAGATGGTGGCCTCCTCCACTGGAAGACTCAGGGCTATCCAATCGAACAGGGACCCTCTGATGAGGTTGGTAAGGGTAATTTCGAAGCAGAGCTGAATGGTGATTTGGTGAGGAGCTTTGAGCAGATGAGAGAGATACTGGCAGCAAATTCTAGTCAGGTTAGTATAACTTTGAACTTGACTTTTACCATGTATTCTAAGAGAGTATGCAGATCGATTTTATGAAAGCTGTGTGTAAAGCTGACAATTAATTATCTTTGCTTTAATCTACGCTGCAGGTATTAGATGCTCGTAGTGGTGGGAGGTTTGGAGGTACTGAACCAGAGCCACGCCCAGAGCTCCCCTCGGGTCACATGATCGGTGCACTCAATATCCCTTTCAAAGACCTCATCAATGAAGACACCAAACTTTTTAAAAGCAAGGAACAACTACAGGAAGGTACATGTACAGTTAATATAGGTGTTTGCAATTTTAATACTGTACAGTAGTTTGTTGGTTCTTATCCCATTGCGCATTAAATGTACCTCCCTTATCTCAGTGTTTCAGGCTGCTGGTGTCAATACTCATGAACCGATGGTGTCTACCTGTGGCAGTGGGATCACTGCAGGGATAATTGCCATGGCAGCACACATTGCTTTAAACAAGAACATCCCAGTTTATGATGTAAGTATAATCTGATTTAGCCACGTCAGTATAATAATTATACGTAGTATAAAATAGCATCCATAATTATTGTGGGTTTGGTAGCAAGTAAACAATAAACTTTATTCCCCCGGGTTGGTCCCTTTCGTCTAATCCTGTATATTGTGTGGTCCATGTTGGCTATTCATTGCTTTCCTGTAGACATTGCTTTCCTGTAGACGATACAGGAAGACACCCAAAGCCTTGCATCAGCAAACTTAAGATGTTGATAATTATTATTATTATTATACAATCCTTGTACCTTGTGCAGGGCTCATGGACAGAGTGGGTGCAGAGGGCACCAGGGGAGACTCTATTTAAAGCAAAAGAAGAGTAATTATTTTTTTGAGTAGACTTTCTTTTACTTAGATTTTTAATCCGTTTGTCGATCACTTTGGGATGAATATCCACGTGACAACAAGTATATATATTTTTTGTAAGTTTCTGTTTCGTTTGTAACTGTCTCAGTAAACCCACATATTTGTAAACAATTATGCATATATACGGGTAAATTTTCCCCCTGGCTTTGTCCCTAAAATTAAAAGTACATATAGTCCTAATGGCTGAAAGATTTGGCATGCGCTGCAGCATAATTTGTAAACAATTATGCATATACAAGTAAATTTTGTCCCTAAAATTAAAAGGAGTCCTAATGGCTGAAGATTTGGCATGCGCTGCAGCATATTTGTAAACAATTATGCATATACGGGTAAATTTTCCCCTTCGGCTTTGTCCCTAAAATTAAAAGTAATCCTAATGGCTGAAGATTTGGCATGCGCTGCAGCATATTTGTAAACAATTATGCATATACGGGTAAATTTTCCCCCTCGGCTTTGTCCCTAAAATTAAAAGTAGTCCTAATGGCTGAAGATTTGGCAATGCGCTGCAGCATATTTGTAAGCAATTATGCATATAATTTATATTACGGGTAAATTTTCCCCCTCGGCTTTGTCCCTAAAATTAAAAGTAGTCCTAATGGCATTATTTTTGAGTTGGTGGGAGGCAAGGATAGATTTGGCATGCGCTGCAGAGCACGTGAGTTGCCATGTGTAGCAAGAAGCCTTTCATGTTCAACATTGTTAAAACTTGTGTACCCTTCCCCAAGCACATAGCATCTCAGTATATAAAGGTCGCGGCTAGATTGCTTAGCACAAGAAGCGCTGCAATCATCAGAGCCACAGCAATTACCATTTCTGCAGCTCCAAATCTCCCCAAAAATCGCTCTTACTCTACTGGAATAGCACAGGACATCATGGCTTCACGACTGGACTCCCTGGTGCATCAGCGCTACATGGAACTAGACACTAGTGGATCAGTGATGGTCACTTACATATGGATTGATGGGACTAATGTGAGTATAACATTTATTAATTGCACTGCTCAGTATTCAGTCCTACCATTGCTGCATTTGTAGTTTGAGCGTTTGCACTTGGGTTGTATATAGAATACGTTTTTCTTGTTGATTTAATATTAAAATGTGGGTATAAATGGTAGGTACGTACGGTAGATGGGTACTGTTCTGATTACTACCAAGGCGCAGAGTACATACGCCACAAAGTGTGCATCGCTGCATGTTTACTTAACAGTGGTGTATGACTGCATGTGTACACGTGGACTTTTTGATACGCTTGTGCTGCATGTGGAAGTATTCAAGGCTCCGTTGGCAAATGTGTGGTGCATGGAGTGTGCATGGCATGGCATGGAGTGTGCATGTGCATGTGCTCAAATTACTCTAAACTTGGTCTCAGATGCTCCCACAAACCTATGAATTACAATCCGTGGCATGCACACTCCAGGGAAGGTTAACTAGGTTCATTATTGTCATCTAAATTTTCGTTGTTGAGATTCATTATTATTTTAACAAGCACAATTTAATAGTCTCAGTTACACACGTCATGTATATTGGAGCACCACCCCCACCCCCACCCACCCACCGAGTTTAATGAAAAGTATCATGCAGAAAGTATTGGATTTGTTTGAAAGATGAATTGCACTGTTGCATTAATTTTCTTGCATCCTTGCTAGTAGGATTGTATACATAGTTACAAGTATGCTAGTCGTCTACATAAGTTTCCCTGTAGTTTCACTTGATATAACAAGATGATGTAGTAATTCGCTGGCCCATTGTAAATCACATCTCCTGTAAATACACAATACATAGCATACAAGTTAGTAAGAAATAATATTTGTCTATAGTTTTCCTTGATGTAATTATTATGCCTTGAGGCGTAGCCGCACAAGGAATAATTATGGTAAAGCTGTCTGTGTGTGTCTATTTCAGCTGTAACTGCTCAATGGTTTCAGAATAACTACAGCTTCAATAGCTTTTAGTCAGATTATTGTATGAGAAAAATAAATCACCCTACCTACCTACAGAGATTCGCAACTTCCTAGGTAGTCAGAAGGAACCTTATAAGAGTAGATCCTGTGGGTACCCATCTAACAGTAAGGAAATGCTCCCATCTAACAGTAAGGAAATGCTCATTTAGCAGTCCTGGGAGGATGTTTATCAATACCCAGCCAAAGGAAGGACATTGAATAGTGTAATGGTTTTCCTTACTTCTGTTTCCTTACTTCTGTTTATGTGTTAAAACATGGGATGTCCCTTACGTAGGCCTATAAACAATGTGTTTGGTTTAAGGCTACCCACAATAATATAAATGCTTGCCGGGCGTAGTCTCAGATAATAGGTTTCAGTATCTCCCTGTGGCGTAGCCGGTTGTCTTGTTTAAAATGTAATTAGGGATTGCACATGAAGTATTGTTGCATACACTTAATTCACTCGCTCTCTCTCTCTCTCTCGATCTCTCTTCTCTCTCAGGGCCTCCGCTCCAAGACGCGCACTCTCAAGTCCTACCCCACCTCTCCTGAGCAGCTGCCGGTATGGAACTTTGACGGCTCCAGTACAGCCCAATCACTCGGCCATGACAGTGATATCTACATAAGACCACAGTCAATATTCAAGTATGCACTGATTGTTTGGCATCATGCAACCTAATTTACAGTTATTTTCATGCCTAAAGTGTTAATTATGCTGTAAACAAGTATAATTTATGCACATTCTTCTGGTGCTTTATAATTACCTTACCCATAACAACAGAGACCCGTTTGTCCCTGGTAACAACTGCCTGGTCATGTGTGATACGTACGACAAGGATGACAAGCCACACCCCACAAACTACCGATACTCATGCTATGAGGTATTTCAACTTGTGTTAAGTACAGTGTGTGTGTTGGTCAGGGCAGTAAGCATCGTAAACTGTTGTGTAGTGAGTTTGTCATAATTAAATAGAGAATTTGGTTGCTGTCTGCACTTAAGCAGCACTCTTTTAACACACAAACCCTTCCATACAGTCAATGAAGAAAGTTGATGCCCAGCACCCGTGGTTTGGTATAGAGCAGGAGTACACACTATTGGATCTCGATGGTTACCCCTTCGGCTGGCCTAAAGGTGGATTCCCCGGTGCTCAAGGCCCTTACTACTGCTCTGTAGGGAGTAACAGAGTGTTTGGACGACAGGTGAGTATCCCATCTAGAAAGTGTTGTAGTGTGGCCATGGATTCATGCTGTGCGTGTAGCTCGATCTCTACACTGTCGTGAAGTAAATTAATATTAATCTGTAAAAAATCTTTGCCAATGTTAATTGTACTGAGATGTAATAATGTTGTGTCAAGTGCTGATAATTAATAATAAAGAAGTGTGTATTGAAGTTTGTTGTACCTTTTGTACAGTGTGGCAATTATTTACTACTGTGTTAATGTTTGTTAATTGCCGATAATTGGAGCCTAAGTCTTTGATCATCAGTAGAACTACTGTCGTTTTACGTTACTGTTGTGGTCCACTCACATGCACGTGCAGATTGTGGAGGCCCACTACAAGGCGTGTCTGTATGCTGGCATTGATGTGTCTGGAACTAATGCTGAAGTCATGCCAGGACAGTGGGAGTACCAAGTTGGCCCCACCGAGGGAATCGCTATGGGAGACCAACTCTGGGTATCAAGGTATACACACAAAACTGTGTTCATACGAGTTAATGTTAACGTATTATGGGCTCTATAATTATGTCATAAACAATTATTACACCCAGTTACTTGTACACAATTTCTTCATATTTATAGGGCCTGACTTTTGTACTGCAATTTGCCTTTCTTTAGTACTTATACTGTATGCGTATTCTTGAAGTCCTCGTGCTCACGTGATGTATCTGTGTTTTTGCACATGCATGTACTGTAGGTATATTCTGGATCGTGTGTGTGAAGACTTTGGTGTCATCGCTTGTCTTGACCCTAAACCCATGCCAGGTATGGTGAAAGTCTGTACAGTCGTAATTATAGTGTCTCTTGTTTATTTCTAGAATTTTAGGTACAGTCTAATACAACTGTTTAATAGCTAAGGGGGCATTACCTATGTAGCTCACAATTCCTAGAAACTCCTATACCTATATAACCCCAGTGGCTAGTGTTTAACACATGCACATATACACTCAAATTCCATGATTATCATTCACTCTCTCAGGTGAATGGAACGGAGCTGGTGCTCACTGTAACTACAGTACACTGGCCATGCGTGAGGAGGGAGGCATTAAGGTCATCAATCAGGCCATTGAGAAACTCTCTAAAGAACACCATCGTCACATCAAGCTCTACGATCCAACTGGAGTGAGTCAGTTCATGTATGTTCTGTCGTATGCAAGTATTGATAATTAGCATAGTTGTATTACCCTCGTGGTTATATCCTGTCATGCAGTGTGTAACGAAGGTATTCGGTGATTCCATCCATGTAATTGTATATGATTTCAGCTCGACCAATAAGTATGCCTGTAATTGCTGTAAACAGACACTTGCATGCCATTTGGTATCTTCGGCCACATACATTTTTACCTTCTATTCATTTTTGTTGCAGGGTGAGGACAACAAGCGCCGATTGACGGGTCGCCATGAAACTGGTCACATTGACAGGTTCAACTCTGGAGTTGCCCACCGTGGTGCTAGTATCAGGATTCCTCGTCAAATCAACAAGGGTGAGTGTTATATAGTGTAAATATTATACAGTACAGTACGTATACGTCCTGGCATAATTATACACAATCATGTCTGCATTGCAAGTGAATCATTCCTGGCAGAATCTTTCACAACTAGCTCTTTCTGTCATATCAACTGATTCCTTTTACTATCAATGCCTTTGACAAAGGTTCTTGTAGCTATACAGTCAACTAATCACCTCTTCCATATAAGCAAAACTAAACATACCCCGAGGCATTTAACACTCCCTTGAGCTTACATGCAAGCATGCATATTATAATAATTTTACCTACTCACATGCAGATGGCAAGGGCTATTTAGAAGACCGACGTCCCTCAAGTAACTGTGACCCCTACCTTGTAACAGAGGCTCTCGTGAGATCTACCTGCCTCGATTGGGAAAACTTTGACATGGAGCGCTTCACCCCAAAAAACTGAACCAAAATAATTATAGGATATGTTATTTAATAGTATAATTATGATACAAGTAACACTTTCACTGATCAAACCCTTTAATATTTTTTATGCTACTGTTAAAATGAACATGATTGTATTTACGATGAGTTCGATAATAGCTGCCTTTCCCTTGAGGCGGATATTATGGTGACTGCATAGTACAGTAGTAATGCGATTGAAGACAAATGTTCATAAGATCACCGTCATAATTTAATATAATATAAAGATAAGCAAACACACGTATCTAGTCTATAGATTATGACATTAAGGGCGTCATAATTATATTATCTCACGCAGAGCCATTGTGTCTTATCAGGAGTGCATGAATATCACTCCTGGTCTTATAAATAGTAAGTATACATGTACATATAATTATATTCGCCTTGCGTGAGTGATCACAAGATATCTAGTGACACTACCCAGTGTTATAACAAAGTTTTAGACAAAGTGTTCTCAGAGAGACACTTACAAACACGGAGAGCCACATCACCTCTTCTTAAGTCCAGTACAATAACCAGCAGCGCTCTATAAGTTGCTGCAATAGGGTTAGGCTGACCCCACAGTTTGAGTGCTTTCGCCATAGCTATTTGTGTACCACTGCGACAAGCCAGATCTTGGATATCAGTTTGCTGTCCAGGAAGCAGACCAAGATTGTAGATGTAAGTATCGACATCATTAAAACAGGCGGCAATGTTGTGAAGGTCATTTTCTTTGAGAAGTGCATTCAGCTGGTTGTCAGTGACTCCGGTTTTTCTCATTAGATTATCAATCGTTACGACTCCACCATCTGTGACAATAATTCATGGGTTTGTGTTGTAAGTGCATATAGAAGTATACATGATTACCAAATACCAATCAAAGGGGCTTGAACTTTGACCACATACCTGTGCTTATTGCTTGGGGCACCGGTAACACTGGCAATAAGTCCTCTTCAAACTCCTTAGGAGGGATATCAGCGATTTCCTGAACACAAGAATTCCGATAAAATGTCATCTAATATTGATCATTATAGATTAGATATAACACAGGGGGTGGTCACGCACAAAGAAAGTCTACGAGGAAAGTTATACTGAAACAAAAATTGATGACAGAACAGTAAGTCAGGTAACTTAGCTCACCATGGGGTTTTTTCCAGCAAAAATACTTAGAGGATCCAAAATATGTCTGAGTGAACTGTACGTGCCTTCACTTCTTTCCCTCCATGACGTAAGTACTTTTCGTAGACTTTCAACACCTAATTGTGGTGTGGTCACACATTCTGTGGTGGTAAGTGCGGAGTAGATGATCTTACTGATTTGAGAATTCTTAGACCAAAAGGAAGAAACGGCTGAAATGTATCGATCAGATATTGTTGAATTGTAAATTGCATCGTTTTCGTTGAACAAAGATCGAAGAACGTTTTCACCAAGATGAACATACACGTCAAACAATTGGTTAAGTTGCACAGTACACTGACCATTATTCGAAACAACTCCTAGTTCACGATTAACAATGCTCTGTGCGACTGTTTTAATACTGAATAGCTTTGCTATCGATAATTCAATAGGATAATTAACTGAAGCTGGTGCGAGAATTTGCTCAGCTGTGCTTACAGATGGACAGACATCACTAACAGCCTTGAGAACTTTCTTTATGACCACTGAGCGTAACGTTAAACATTCCAAAGATTGTTCGCGGGTCTGAAGCAGTACGATAGTTTTATTGTGATCGATAACTTCAACAACAACTTTTGCACCTTGACTAATGCTCCAACAGATACCTGTTTTCCAGACTGAACATTGGTGCTGTAAAGTAGGAACATGAGACTTTATTTCGGGGGCAATAACTTGAGAGAAAGCCAGTCTGAGAATGAGAATTTGTTGAAACCTTGCATCAAAAAACTGATTCCTATCGACACAAGACAGCATCCAGCCGAAAGAATGTTTCATATTCTCCCAAATTCCCCTTGGAGGATCTAATCGGATAAGTGCAGGACAGAATATGTGTTTGTTATTCCTGTCTTGAGGAAAATGCTCTTTGTTAAGAAGTTCGAGGACTTCCCCATCTTCAATTGGTACAGCAAGTTCGAGATTAAATAAAAATCCGGTAAGCACTTCAACCTCAACATCTGGAATATATGTGGAAAGTTTTGAGTTTGGAACCACACCAGTGCTTGTAGAGAGTTCACAGTGCTGTTTAAAGTTTTCAGGAGCGAAGATAGTACCGTTAACTTTACTCAAGAGTGCTGTCTTGTTGAGAACTATGAAACTCTTTTCAGGTGATGTATTATTGTGTAGAAAAAGAATGTGACTTTTGTCATTTAACTGGACACAGATCTCAACAAGATGAGGAATCGTATTTGGAATAAACGAAAGTATTTCTCTATCTCTTCTAGAAAGACTGCAATCAGCATCAGCATTAATTTTCTGTTGCACTTCTTCAAGTTGAACTGCAATCTCTTTAGCATACTTATCAAGAAGGAAAATGAGAAGCATATGAGAGTTCAATGTTACAGTCAGTTTAGATCGAATTACTGAACAGCTCGTTTCCAATGAACGTCGAAGCAACGTCAAACCTTCTGACTGTGGATAGCGGCAATCCATTGCAATGGTCTTAACCAGATCGAAAGTTGAATTGTTTGAAATTGATTGTGTGATGAGTCGCTTCTTTCTATCAATTGACGTTGTTTGCGCAACCTGGTCGACATGACTACCAACTACAATGAGAGGGGCTTTGCATTGCATATTGTCGCATTGATTGGAAATTAGACCTAACCAATACGATATTGAACGTATAATGGCGTCATCGTCTCTATGAAGACCTAAAACGAGCAAAAAAATTGGGGGACATGTATTAACAACTGACTTGACGATCGCAGCATGACTGCTGTAGTACGTATCTTGCCCTGCAAAATCAAACACTTCGACATCTCCAAACACCTGACTCTTGAAAAGTTTCGTAACAATACCAGCTGTTTGTTGGTTAACATCAGTGACCTGTTGCGGAGATCTAGAGGTGAACCACCGCTCAGTTAGATTTTGTAGGAAAGAAGGCTCTTGCTCCATCGATTTTACAAGTGTGCTTTTGCCTTCACCGCCACGACCAATGATGAAAAGTTTCACTGGATTGGTCAAGGGATCCAAGAATTTGCCTACTATTTTTGAGTAAGCATCTTTGCTGTGTGCTCCATATTGAAGTAGAACTCGAATGATCTCATTTTGGTGTGTCAAAGCCAATGGTGTCTGTCCGGATTTGGTTGCAGGGGCTGTAGAGGGAAAGGATCGTGGATCAACAAATCATTTTATTATTGTTAATTATCAGCCCTTTATGTAATGATTACAGCCTCGCCTCTATACCCATTTAAGAAAAGTGTAAATTTTTTGCATTTCCTGTAATAAAAGGAGAGGGTTTTTGCAGAGAAGTCAATGTTCACAATGGCTGCATCTTTTGGATAGCTAACAAATTATTCTCACAAGCCAGACCCAAAAATAGAGTCGGGTCACTTCACAAAGTTGTGCTGATAGCGCCACAACTATAGTGGGGGTTCTGTCAAAGCTGTGAAAATTGTACCGCCATGCTTGCAGCTAAAATAAGGGTGGCAAATCTAAATATGTATGGTTTCACATTGTTCCTATAACCACAACCAGCTACATATACAATGTAGCGTGTTTGCCAAACGTTTCCTATCCTCCCCTCCCCTCCCCTGGCCTTGTGATAGTACTAAAAAAATAGCTAGCGCTTTAGTGCAAGGCTAACTCATAGATGATCTATGAATCTACGAACGATTCTGAAGAGACTGCAGCAGCCTTCACTGTTACCATAACTCGAGAAAGAAACTTCAGTTTTCTAATCTACTTATCAAAATCCACGAGAACGTGGCTAGAAACCTGTAGAAGCTGTTAGTATACAATCGTCGAGCAGTTACAGCTGGAATACACGTACACAGCTTTACCGTATTCCTCAAGGCATAAATATTCAACAAAGAGTGCTAATTTAGATGTATAGATCTACACAGTGCTAACTATAGAGACTATGATCACAAGACTATTGAATTGCACGTACAACCTGTAATTAACAAGAGTCCATAAAAAAAGAGAGCGGAAAGCAGAGGTGACTTCCTGCTTGGTAACTGACTAACCCGAGCTCTAAAGCAGTGGACACTAAGTTGTTTATTTTTGCCGCCTTCCCTTCCTCATTCCATCATGGGGGAGGAGGTGTATATTTACTACATTGTTAGGCCAGGGGTCGACTGTGCATCTCTAGCCTTTGACTTGTTGGTAGAGAAGGTACCCCTTTCCGGTAGGGAGGCTCTCTTTTGAAACTACTAAATGTAACTCGTACCGCAAAATTATGCCAGAGGTAAAATAACTCACCATTAACATCAACATTAACAACAGAGACGAGAAACTTGACAATTTCAAGCTTCCCTCCACGACTAGCAAATCCCAACGGAGTATCTCCTTGTTCGTTAACAGGACCTGCTCAAAGGATAAAGTCAACTAGTCAACCAGGCATTCAGATTATGCATCATGTATATCACCTTTATGAGCATCCATGTCAAGCTTCTTGATCAAAAACTTGAATATCTTCGGGTTACCATGATAGATTGCTTCCCCTAACGGAGTTCTTCCAGATTTGTTCAAAATTCCTGGAGGAATAATTTATTACAAACATGCCAATGATCATTAGCGTGCAAGGAGCTAGCCTCATCACCAGGGAAAATTGTCTCTATTTATGATACGGTTTACGATCACGACTGGCGCTACACAACACCAGCCCTAGTTTTCGACTTATAGAACTGGAATGAGGCTAGCATGGGCCCTGACGGGTATAATTGGGCTATTGATGATTACTTACCTAAGTCACACATCCCTGTGGCACGCAGTAAAGTGATACATTCCATTGCTCCCATATAGAAGGCTTTGTGAAGGGGCGTGTCTCCTTCGCTGTCTTGTTGGTTAACATCAGCTTTATACTTTAACAGAAGCTTTGCAATGTCTGCTCTGTTGTTGAAACACGCTTTGTGTAGAGCAATCCACCCATCACTTGCTCTGGAATTCACAGGAACACCTTCTTCCAGTATGCGAGTGATGTCTTCCACATTTCCACAGAGAACGGCCAAGCCAAGGTCTAGCTGATCACCACCGCTCATGACTGGTCGACTCTATACAATGAAGGTGGTGGCAGCAGCTTCAGTATTAGTATTTGTTATAGGGCCAGCAAAGAATAATCATAGAAGTTACTTCGCATTTCTATTTATAGGGTGGCGATGTAATTAAAGTGCCTACGGTTAATTGCTGTAATTTTTGGGGCGCATATAAAAAGGCATGTCAAGGCAAGTCGCCTTTTCTTTTTTGGCCTGTGCATGCATTAATTTTGATGCATACTTGTCACTTGTGTTATATAACTGTCTAGATGCAGATGTAGCATAGAGACCAAAAATCAAAACAGTAGACCCACCTGTTTTGTGTATACAAGAAACAGTCACACTACTCTAGATGCAGCGTAAGCACCACCGTAAATTTAAACGCCGCTGGGCAGAACGCAATTTTGGGGTTCTAAAAGATGTGGCACTCAGAAATGGGAATTTTATTTTTTAACGTTCAACTACGGTTCCGCCGATTTAGTAAAGCGTAAAAGCGTGAGACCATAAGTAAATCGTGGGACTGATACTGTATTTATACAGTGCCAGAAAAATTAATTCAACTTCTGAGTGGTGCATGTTTTAAAACACAAAAAATTGCGTTCAGCCCAGCTGGCTCCTAAATTATGGTGGCGCTTATGTTCTACAGCTAGTATAGAATTTGTAGAGAAAATGGGCGTGGTCTAGCTCACTTTTACTTGCTAAGCTGCATGCACCGTCGCGTCGAGAGTTGAGAGTGATTCGTGAACATTCATTGACTGTTAGACAACTGTTCAGAAGTGTGAGGAAGTCAAAGACGCAAGATGATTGTCTTGATGTCTCAAACAAGCCTTTTTATAAGCGCTAATTGTAGCAACGTAGGCGCTTCTTTTAGGACCTAAAAAATTATGCTGATGCTGACGTGGCGCTTAAATTAACATCAATTACGGCCCGGTACATGCAGTAAGTGGATTTTCATGTATAATTATTTATAAACAAAGTAGTTTTGACACGAACAGCACCCCATGCTACCATGCTGCGACTATATATTGACTGTATTTATACTGGGAGGCACAGTCTAGAGATCTACTGTACCAGGAGTGTATGAAATAGATGCTATTTATTACCATGCACTATAGGTCTAGTTCTTGAACTCATGTATAGAACTTACCAACTGAGCCATGAACACAGCCTAGGTAGATGTACTTCAGTCTCCAGTCTAGCCAGAGAAGCTCTAGACAGTGTCAAGTTTTGATCAAAATTAATTTGTTCAAGGGTCACCAGATATCCAGTGATTTTAATATGAATACCATTAGAGCTAGTGTTCCTGCAGCAACCTTTTCACATGCATGAGCAGAGACAGCTTACTGTGTCATGCATGCTCAAGTCTTGCATGTGACAATTATAAGTAGGCTGAGTCAGTATGTCTCATGCATGGGATACACTTTGATTACCATATTAATAAGGGTAATTTTCGTGGGGTAAATATTCGTTCAACTCGAATTAATATTAATACGGTGATTTTCATGAGTAAAAAATTTCATTGCCTGCACTGCATTGCATGCGTTCCGGTAAACCATGCACACCTACGTGCATGGAGGTCATGAAAATAACAAATAATTATTTTACCCTACGAAAATTAGCTAGCCTAATAGACTATTATATATAAAGGTATCATTACAGGTCTAGATCTAGATCTTACTAGGATTGGCAGAGTGTTTGCTTTTCTGAAATTACATATAGACGTCGATCGAATACCATGCATATTAAATCTACCAAGGACAAAATATTGAGTCAGTCGATAGTGCTATTGACTCTACATACTACACTGTCGGTCAGTTATAATTATTGCTAGGTCTTGATGATCTCAATCTACTCTTATCATCACAAGTTACAGCGCACTCCAAAAGCTTCCATCTTCTGTCACTGCATGACAATTATTAGCAATTAATTTGTAGAACTGATCCACACTTTTGTGAGACTTACTGAGGAGTATAATGGTTGGTGACAAATCCGGTGAAAGCTCTTGTTGCACGACATGTGGACTTGGAATGATGCATAAAGCGTTCTCCTTTCTTGTTTAGGAAGTCTGTCAAAGTACAACCTTCAGTATGATAACCTCGAACACTACAGCATTGGACCTATTAGTAAGGCAAATTACATTGACAACTATAATTGAAATATTATACTATACCTTCCACCTTCTGTCTTCACTAGCTTTTGTGTGTTTGCTGGACAATCCAGTTATCACCTGTATAATACAACCAACGGATAAGAGATGGATTCTCTTGCAGACATCATGCAGTCAGATCTACTATACATGTCGGAGATCGTATGCACAATTAGCTACATACTAAACATTGCAAATTCAAGGTACACATTAATTTTGATGATGATTAATAATTTTATTCTGATAACTCTTGTTTATCATACAAGTCTAACAATTATATGACAGTTATTATATGACAGTTATTAAACAATTGCAAGGTATCACTGTGCTAAAATGTGTATCAAGCTTGAATATTGAAAGTGCATGTATGTATAAATTGTACCTGGTTCATAGGACACATGAAAGAGATGGGTCCGTTCCAATCATTGATTTTGTCCGTCCACTTGCAACTGGTTAGAGGAGTGTTAACAATTCTCTTGCAGCTCCACTTCCAAATACGATCATACTCCCCATCTACGTTATACAAGAAAAAGAATTGCATATATAAGAGTAGTCATAATTCAACAGAGGACAAATGAAAGAGAGATTGATAGTTACAAATGAGAATTACCAAATAGTTGACATATAAAGGTTCTGTATGGGTATAGATTTAGATCATGCAGATATATCAGACTAAAATTATTGCTCATTCGACAGCCTAAAGTATAATTATAATGATGAAAAATCAACTGACTAACGATTCTGTTCACTCTCTACTCTGTAGATGGCCTCTCCCTTTTTTGTGTTGCACTCAACCTTCATCGGCTTTCCATAGCCATTGTCAAATTTGCGTTGTTTCTCCTATAATCATTATAGTTACAAAAACATAAATATAGAGCCCTGATTATATGTAACAGTACAAACAAGATTAACTATAATAATTATTGTAATAATACATGTAGTATGACCTGGGAATGTTTTACGATCATGCGAGTTAATGAGAGTACCGCCTATATAATATATATAACAATAATTTTGTATACCATGTGATTGCTCACCCATTCTTCTTTAGGGATTTTGGCTCTGGATGCTTCCTCTACGGTAACGACATAATCTTGGCGGTTTGTCAAGCCACGACACAAAACATTACTTACTGCTAGTAGGTATACACCAACTAGACACTGCAATAGCCTCATGATTTCTTTGTAGGTGGCTATAGCTTTAACCTCAACACATACAAGCACTAACTATAGTCATTATAAATCAGTCTGTATAGTGTACAAATTATGAAAGCGGACAAAAGGATGCACATGTTTTCGTTCAATTTTATTTGCTTACAACTAACAATAGTTGTGGTGGTTTCAGTTCATTTATATTCAATAGGCGAATGACACTACAACTTCCTCATGTATTACGAATACATTGAGTCAACTACCGTGCTCAACTTGACACAGCAATGTTTAGAAGACAAGGAACTGTTATCATGATCTATACCACCCATAATTATATAGCAATTCAATGTGTTAATTGATTCAGAATAATTATGCGCAAACAAATTGCCCAAAACAGATTCAATCCCCTCTTTTCTGTAAAGTGTTTAATCTGTTGCAAATAATTATTGTGATGCCATGTGTAGACCGCACCATGCCAATATTAATAACCTGCCATCAAGTTCCATTGGGAATTAGAGTATACATATATCATTGATAAATGACCATGCATGCATGCAGAGAGACACTGACACACAAAAGACGCATAGGGCCTCTGTATACAACTGTAGATCTAAAAGGGCTGCCACTGCCGGAATAGGGCCAATTCTAAAGATAGCTAATAGGCCTGTAATAAAATACACTAATATAGCTATTAAGTCTTAAGTCTACAGTTTCAAGTACACGTGTATTGTTGACAGCTCAAAAATCAAGTTCGTCTTTGATAAAGGTAAATTTGTTGCTGTTTTTGGAGTAAAACTGTGAGTACCAGCGCCTGTGCTTCAGTATGAGTTCATCTTCACGTACCAGGAGTGGCTTGAGGCTGTAACGCTTGTTGTTCCACACTATCATGTCCCGCTCCAACTATACAAACAGGAGAGCAGAAAAGCATGGATTAATGAGAGAAAGGTGTCTACGTAGTTTATCGATAGGGCAGGAAATTGATTAAAACCTCTAATGTATGAGCACACAGCAATAGGCAACATTTAATACTTCGAATTTTCAAAGCAATCCGAAAGCAATAAAAAAATCTACACAGTTCTCTAGCTGGAAATATAACCAAATTACACAGTCAAGCAGAGGACGAAGGACACACTTGACCTTATAGGCACTAATTATGATCTCAAACTACATCATGACTAGTGTCCAACAGTGAGAATTTATAGAGAACGAAAACCTTCAATTACAAGGTATATATACCTAAGGTCAGGTGTGTCTCAAAGCCTCGAGGCATGCCTCGGTGCGCATGCGCCAGCGAGGTATATGGTAGTGTGTTTGTGTGTACAGTCTGTCTGTGCATGTGTGTGTGTAGACTGCTACAGCTGCTCAAGGATCAATGAAGTGCAAGTAAGAGTTTCTATAGGCAAGTTACGTGGTCAACTACGGCTTCATTTATGGTTTGTGTGGTTACCTTTAGTTGGTTGAAGCTTGAAGCCCTTTTTAACAAGGAATCCAATGGTATATGAAACTTTGAAAAAATAATTATTATGAAGGTCAACCTCAACACAAATACACTTTAATTTGTGGATTTGCAAAATAGTGCTTGGTTCTCGAGTTGTGCCTAGTTTGCTTACTTGGAATGCCATTGCAGCCTTTTCAGAAGAGTGCGTAGAAAAACTTGTCCATTGAGTCAACCTAGCTCTGTACTAGAACGCTAGCTATTGGTAGCTGCAAGAGTGAGAAGAGAGCTGCATGCAAGGCTTTGCTGATGCAGCCATTAATCTTAGACTTTTGGCATCGATCCTTTTTAATAACAATCATAGTTGATCACTACATACTCTTTGAGTTTCTCTGTGATTCTGGATTCTGCCTGCCTGCAGCAAAATATTACTGCAAAAATGTTTATCATGATATAATGTGTGTATAAAAGCTATTGCTAATAGCTAGCAGCTTTCTTTGACACCTCCACCGAGGCATCAGCACCCGCGGTGCTTTCATTTGGTACGGTCATCGTGACATTGTTAAAGCCAGAATTGGCACTACGTCTGTAGCTTTTTCACATACCATTTGGTTTCATGCTCATGCTATATCTATTACATGCAGTTGCTGCACACACCTGAACATCATAGGCCTGCACCAACCACTTGACGAGGAATGTAGGAATCCACCAATCAGAGTAGGCCACCACAGAATATTTCTGCAGGAAGGGTTCCAATGGAGTCACAGTGTGCAGGAGCAGCACGGTGCCAAACTTGGACTTGAGAGTCAGGTACACCACTCCACATCCCATCTAAAAGAGAACAGCGACTGTTTGGTTACTGCGCTAGAGCACTACCGGTATAAGGTGCCAGCTAAACCCTTGGCTCAGTTGTATAGCACATCTAAAAAATAACTGTGAGTATAATTATTATAGTATACAATATACGTGCACAGGTCACTGTGGTATATAATAAATGATGAAGCACTGGGGACTAAGATCACAACAAAAAAAAACAACTAAGTGATCACTACTAGACCGGGCTCGCAAGTTTGAATAAGCCGTGTATATATAGCTACTACAAGCAAAATAGTTATGTCGCAGCAAAGTGGCATTAACTGACATAGAATACACAGACAGACAGATAGGCAGACAATCACACCAGCGAACTACTATAACCCGCGGCTGCCTACGTGCTTTGGGTTACATAATTATGTCATACATCAATCTGTTATAAACAAGGCAAAATTACGTCTCCACCTAATCAATTGACTATGCTTGCTTGGCCAGGGCTATCGACTTTATTTGAGACAGGCCACAAAATATGTATGTTATACGTATCATGTATAGCCACAAGTTTAACTGACCTCACGAAATTTAGGTTAAATTTGAGCATACCTGGTCAGCAATAGACGTAATGTCCAATGACTTGAAATTCACTCCCAGTATACTGTTGGTCATGGTAAGAGTCATACGACCGACATAAGTAGATGGTTTGGGAAGAGATTCCCAGCGAGCTGTCCAACTGTGTGTGTGCAATTTCCCAGAGAGAAGCTCACGATAGTCCATGCCAGCGCCAGAGGAAACTCCTGCTCCGTGAAGGTATGTCAGGTGAGCTACATCAGCACCATTCTCAGCAATGTCCTGTAAACAAACGAGATGGGAAGCATAAATCAGGACATAAAGCCATTGAGCCTTCTGTACCACATACATGTAAATATTTTGAGTAGTGGGTATACGCAAAAGTATATATAAGGATTATATAAGATGCATTCACCACTGAGTTAATTGGCATCGACAGTTAAATAACTTACCTGTATATGAGTCTTGATAAAATGAGTAGAAGAGAGTCGATACACAAAGCGACTGCCTATCCCCTCTAGATCCTTCAGGGACCAAAGTGGCTCCCTTCCCTCGGCATCATGCCACACGAGGATGGCACCATTGCACTCCAAGGTGGGCCAAGCCTTTACCTTGGCCTGGGCCGGAATCTTCCCCTTAGCATACGGGATCTTGGTGCACTGGCCTGTCTCACCATCAAACTGCCAGCCATGGAATGGACACTGAACGCACGAGCCATAGATCTATATAGGGGAAATTGGTCAAGGAGTGTAATCCACAGACACTAGTCTGCGACAGTTCAATTGAAGGGATTATTTTCAAAACAAACAATACATTTGAAATCTGAAAGGTTGCAAATGTGTTGTTTATTTTATATCATATACTATCATATACTATGTTACCCTTCATTTTACAGTTTAAAAAAACATTCATATTGACCAAGGACTGGAACAAATGGGATCTCATCTAGACTTGCAAGCCGTTACAGTTGACGGCAAACAGTAGCCTCGATCCCAGGCTGCACTTCCTCTGAAGAGGCCTGTGAAGGAGGCTAGGAGAACAGTAGACTGGTCAAACTCTGTGTAGAATCTTGTGTTGCACAATCATCATATCAGATAATATTCCAAGTGGGGCTGTGGTTTTTGTGTGTCAGTGTATCAGTGTCAGTCTACTGTACGTGATACTGATAGTTTTCTAGTGCTAGACCTCATCTATGTCTCACATTCTCTCAGGGTGATCAGACAAGGTAACAACGTGCCCAGAGAGTCTGATATCACCAACTATATTATAGCTGCCATGCACTGCATGTGTATAGATAAACGAAATTAACTGAATCAATTCTGTACTAAATAGCGCTTCAATTCGAGTACAAAAACTTGCAAGTTGAGCATACGATTAAAATTAAAATACGCTTATAATCGAGTAAGCGCTAACAATCCGTTTCTACGGTATATATACGTATACGGTTAAAAGTGGCTTGTGTGTATGCTCATGACGCTTTCTTGTTTCCATGCCTTTGGCCGCACAATTACTGGAAATGTGTTTTTTGCTTTTTTGTGTGTGCATGCAAGAGCAGAGTAGGAGAGAGTACTGTGAGATGGTACACACTTTTATGCAGCGTTTTTTAAAGGAGTGCATGTCATTCATCTATTTTTTCTGCAATTAATTGTAGTAGTATAATAGCACTATACTTGTACCTATACATCTACCTATCTACCAAAAGAAATTGTGCCAGAGATACCGTACACAATAGTTTGTTTAATACAGAATTTTAATTGGAGAAAACATAAAATTAAGTGGGTGTGAAATAATTTTATAGTATGGTATCTGTTACCACAAGAGTAACTGTTTTTGTAGACAGGAGAAGGTTGTCCAAAACATACAAAACATGCTGATGCATAATAGCTCACATGTATAATAGGAACTCAAGAAGCAAGGAAGTTGTGGAAGCTCAAAAACAGAAGAAGACAGGACACTTTTAATATCAATGCAATTTTTCAAAGGCTGATTTCTGCATGTGCAAGTTTTTGGGCTACATAGAATTATATCATATGTAGGAAAGGCTAAAGAAACTACATGTTACTGTGCAGCCAGTTTCCAGATCTGGTCTTTCTCTGTTGAACCTTTCTCTGTTGAACATAAGACCTATGTGTGAAATTATGGGCTAAAAAGCTGCAATCCTATGCAACGAAACCTACAATATCATATGTCAGGAATGCACTCATTTTACTAGATTTACCACGTTCCATTTGTGATGAATACATTTAAAAGACATATAACACCTGCATAGCCTCTACACAGGCTCTCCTTTTTCTGTTCTTTATCACAATCGTTCAGTAAGATAAAATACTGTATTATTCGTTCAACAAGATAAAATACGGTATTAATTGGAGGAATAAAGAAAGAAATAGAGGTAGAGTTAGGAAAAAGGAGAGCCTGTATCGGGAAGTCGCGTGAGGGTAGAAGGGTGAGGGTAGAAGGGTGGTAGAAGGGTGAAAAAATGAGCGTGAGCATGCAGAGCTAGAGATGTTGGACTGCCCACGTAGAGATCTATGACTAATAAAACTTTGCCTGCAGCAAGCTGGACATAGACTTGGAACTGGAAGTTTGCAAGCTGGACATGGACTTGGAACTGGAAGTTTGCAAGCTGTTTATACAAGCTAGCTAGCTATACCTAGATCGTGTGTTTAGATTCTCATAATTACGTGTCTCTCTAAATGCTAGATCTAAACTAATAGCTTAGTCATTATTATTTAGCTGGCCACGCTGGTTCCCTGACTTGCAGTAGCTTGGTACCTTAGCAGTGTCTCAGTACAGTCTGAATGCGTGGGAGAGTACTTTACGTCACGATTGTGGGCTACATATCGCCCACATTCATAAAAATCCTTGTGGATTACGCGATTTCCTAAACCAGGCCTTACTTTTTCTTAACTGTACGCCCATTTCATTCTTTGCTGCCTCATTATTTTTTTGCTACCTTCTACGTATAGATAAACATTGACAACAGCAAGAAAAAGTAAGGCCTGAATTGGAACGAGGCTAACCTGTGCACACAATCTACATACCTTACCACCCACGCCCAAGTTTGCACCCAAATGAGCACAGTAGGCATCTAGAACATGAGCATTCCCTTTGTCATCTCTAAACACAGCAAAGTTTTGGCCCAGTGCGTTCACAGCAGTGCTTTGCCCGGCTTTCAGTTCAGTAGAGCGGAGGAGGCCAAACCAACCATTCGGAAAAGGTGGTGGAATATCTCCCATCTTCCTTCTTTTTTGTACTTCATTAACAAAATCTCGTTTTGTGACGAACCCTTTCATTTTTCTACTAGGGAAGTCAAACCCAGCCTTTGTTTCGGGACAGTACAACTCCACAACTCCAAAAATGGCCTGGTACAAGTTCCTGTGGGGGAGGTAGAGTTCGCATACATTTTAAATTTTTTGTACATGTACGTACAGTAGGGCAAAAAATTTGTACAGCTGTGCTCATTTCAAATTTCATCTCTAGATCTACATGTACGTTTGTTCAAGATTATTAATTTTCTTGAACACCCAAAGATAAACTAAAGTGACCTTTTGTGGTGTGTTGTGACTCTGTTTGTGGTTTTATAATGATTACCCATACCCATCAACATTTTAATCTAGAGCTAGCTAGAGAGGCTCACCTGCCAATATACAAGATGTACACAGTTGCAGCTGAATACAACAGCATTCTGAGCAACCATCCCACGCTCACGACGTCAGAGCTGAATGGTAGGGCTGAAGACACAGTATCTAAGACTCTTTCTAAAGTTCCAGTCACGTTGCCATTGAGGCTGTCATTAATTTGCTGCTCGTAGTTACCACTGAAGATGAATTGGGACACAGCAATCAGACCAGCAATGTGGATGAGCAGGCTAATAGAAGGGGTCATCTTTTCATAGGTCCTTTAATAGGTGCACGTAGATCTACCACCATGCAGCTATAATTAATTACAGAGCTGGCTAAGCCTAACTTTATGCTAAAGGCTTTATGGCTTGTTGATATCTAATTGTCTGTCGCTATGCATACCATGTATCATAGCACATGTCAGCATGTATTTAATATGCGCACTGAAGCCATAAAACTTTATCTGTTACATAATGAAAGCCATAAAACTTTTATCTGTGCTGCACAAGTGACTAATGACTACCGTATATAATGAAAACACCGCAGGTGATGCTGATGCCGCCTCGGTGGAGATGCCAAAGCTACATAACGTACATAAAGCGTATGATAAAGCATAAACGATCGACGCCAAAAGTTCAAGTCTAGCTAGGCTGCCGCGTCAGCAGAGCCTTGCAGCTGTAGCAGTCTACACAGACACACACACGTACACACACACACACGTTGATTCATACACAGACACACCATAGATACTATAAATTTATAGTATTCTATATACCTCGCTTGCGCATGCGCACCGAGGCATAATTATTAGGTGGGTGATTTGACCTTGATCAGATTAGAAGGTCACCATGACTTGTGTGAAAATGTAGAGACGATCATTACGACTTGTTGCTGCTGCAGTAGTAATCTTGAGCTATATGAGGTATATACGTGCGTACATACTAAGAAAGAATGACCCCTTCTATTAGCTTGCTCATCCACATTGCTGGTCTGATTGCTGTGTCACAGTTAATCTTCAGTGGTAACTATGGGCATGTTAATGGCAGTCTCAATGGCAATGTGACTGGAGCTCTAGAAAAAGTCTTAGATACTGTGTCTTCATGGGGCCTACCATTCAGCTCTAGCTCTGACGGCGTGAGCGTGGGATGGCTGCTCAACATGTTGTTGTATTCAGCTGCAACTCTGTACATCTTGTATATTGGCAGGTCAGATTTATGTAATACATAGCTCAGATCTACGTTCCGTAGTTGATGTATTAAACTAGATCTATGTACCGTAGTTGATGTATTAAATTACAGCGCCATGTGCCAGTTTATGAAATTCGAAATTGTTGGCCATAAAAAATTATTATTTGTTTTATGTACATAGTCTCGCAAATATTTTTCTGGCGCTGTAATTACATCAACTACGGTAGTAGTAGGTACGTTTATACGTCTGGTACATGGTATGAGCTCAGCTGTAAAATAAAGGTTGCCCCAAAATAATGGTAATAATGATGATAAACCAGGGCTAGTACGTAGTTCTAGTACAATAATTATAGCTGTTTGATTTGTATGAGTTATAAATGAGGTTGGTTTTGTGACACGCATAATTATTGCTACTAATTTTGTGCTAGGTTTAAATAGATTTATGCTAGATGTTCCTCCCCTACAGGAACTTGTACCAGGCCTTCTTTGGAGTTGTGGAGTTGTACTGTCCCGAAACAAAGGCCGGCTTTGACTTCCCTGGTAGAAAAATGGAGGTCACGAAACGAGATTTCGTTAATGAAGTACGAAGAAGAAAGAAAATGGGAGATATTCCACCACCTTTTCCGAATGGTTGGTTTGCCCTCCTCCGCTCTACTGAACTGAAAGCTGGGCAAAGTACTGCTGTGAATGCACTGGGACAAAACTTTGCTGTGTTTAGAGATGACAAAGGGAATGCTCATGTTCTAGATGCCTACTGTGCTCATTTGGGTGCAAACTTGGGCGTGGGTGGTAAGGTATGTAGATTGTGTGCACAAGTTAGCCTCGTTCCAATGTAGCTAGGCCTTACTTTTTCTTGCTGTTGTCATTTCATCCATACGTAGAAGGTAGCAAAAAAATAATAGACAAAATGAGTAGCAAAGAAAGAAATGGGCGTACAGTAGTAAGGCCTGGTTTGGGATATCGCGTGATCCACAAGGATTTTTATGAACGTGGGCGATATGTAGCCCACAATCGTGACGTAAGATATTCTCCTACGCATTCAGAGTGTACTGAGAGACTGCCAAGATGCCAAGCTACTGCAAGTCAGGGAATCGCGTGATCCACAAGGATTTTTATGAACGTGGGCGATATGTAGCCCACAATCGTGACGTAAGGTATTCTCCTACGCATTCAGAGTGTACTGAGACACTGCCAAGATGCCAAGCTACTGCAAGTCAGGGAATCGCGTGATCCACAAGGATTTTTATGAACGTGGGTGATATGTAGCCCACAATCGTGACGTAAGGTATTCTCCTACGCATTCAGAGTGTACTGAGACACTGCCAAGATGCCAAGCTACTGCAAGTCAGGGAACCGGCGTGGCCAGCTAAATAATAATGACTAAGCTATTAGTTTAGATCTAGCATTTAGAGAGACACGTAATTATGAGAATCTAAACACACGATCTAGGTATAGCTAGCTAGCTTGTATAAACAGCTTGCAAACTTCCAGTTCCAAGTCCATGTCCAGCTTGCTGCAGACAAAGTTAGTCATAGATTTCTACGTGGGCAGTCCAACATCTCTAGCTCTGCATGCCCATGCTCATTTTCATTCTACCCTCATGCGACTTCCCGATACAGGCTCTCCTTTTGCAAACTTGGGTGTGGGTGGTAAGGTATGTAGATTGTGTGCACAGTGTCTATAACCAGGAGCATTTGGTACAACAGGGAATTGTTATGAATAAATCAGTGCATGTACCTAAACCTATAACGAGTGCATATAAAGGCATATTCATTACATGTATAGACATAGTATGCCTTTAGCCCCCTTCGATTTGTGCTGTCACATGTACTGTACATGTATACATTTCTTATACATGTAGATCTGTGGATTACGTTCTTCTACCAAAATTACTTTCCCCTGTATAGATCTATGGCTCGTGCATTCAGTGTCCATTCCATGGCTGGCAGTTTGATGGTGAGACAGGCCAGTGCACCAAGATCCCGTATGCTAAGGGGAAGATCCCGGCCCAGGCCAAGGTAAAGGCTTGGCCCACCTTGGAGTGCAATGGTGCCATCCTCGTGTGGCATGATGCCGAGGGAAGAGAGCCATTTTGGTCCCTGAAGGATCTAGAGGGGATAGCCAACGGTCGCTTTGTGTATCGACTCTCTTCTACTCATTTTATCAATGCTCATATAGAGGTAACTAAATATCAATGCATAGAGTTACATGTAATCGTATCAATTAGTGGAGAGCACGTGTACTTGTCTACCATAACTATACCTATACCAAAAGTTAAATAGCCTCTAACCCTTTTCAACCTGAGCATATCTTCAAAAGCATAATTATCTTCAAATGCATGCCAAAACTGTATGTTATAGCACTACTATAGTAATACAAATTTTTTTATGGTACATGTATCTTCGTCTTTACAGGACATCCCAGAGAATGGTGCTGATGTAGCTCACCTGACATACCTTCACGGAGCAGGTGTTTCCTCTGGCTCTGGAATGAACTATCGTGAGCTTCTCTCTGGGAGACTGCACACACACAGTTGGACAGCTCGCTGGGAATCTCTTCCCGAACCATCTACTTATATCGGTCGTATGACTCTTACCATGACCAACAGTATACTGGGAGTGAATTTCAAGTCATTGGACATTACGTCTATTGCTGACCAGGTATGCTTGAAATGTGAGGGTGCGAAATTGTGGGTAAAGCAATAATTGTATCGCGGTCTTCGCCTGATTTTCAAAGGGGCTATCCACGAAAATAGAATTCAAGCATAGCTAATTGATATAGGTAGAGACTTAGTGATTAAGTTAACAATCTGAACTCCCTCTGAAGTACTTATATAATTATAACTAGAGCACTAAAGTGCAAACCCTCGGCTGGTGACATGATTATAAAGAAACCAGTAGAGTGATATAATGCAGTGCATGTAGTGATGTATGACTGAGCTGTCTAGCACAGCAACTCAGGAGCAATAAAACTAAACCAGACAGAGGCATGCTGTGAGAACAGAGTTAGTGGTACATGAGGCATGCACAGTGGACTAGGTCCAGGATCACAGCAAAGATGCCTGGAGTCTCCTGGGATCCTGATCCTGGAGTCAGCTAACAAAACAAGTCACAATTCTAGCTTTCTATTGTAGTGACCCTTTTCCACTGTTTTTGGTACGGGATCACTTCAGCTGTAAATACGGATGGTAACTAGAATAAAGGCCGCGTGTAATTAGCTAGCTAGCTGCTTCAAGCTTCTTAGTTTATGCTCACTTTTATTCGACAACAAAGCTCTAACATCGAAATCTACTATTGTTAAAACTAATAACTTATTGTGTGAAGGCTATCCATGCTATAAACGCAGTGCTGTGGCAGCCAGGTGAGCAGATCCTGAAATTACAAACAGACAGACAAACCAAACGACTACTATACCCGTGGCCGCCCACGCGCACCTCGGGTAATGATAGCAGACTGTAACACATGACATGTATAATAATGTTGTCAGTAACCAAACAGTCGCTGTTCTCCTTTAGATGGGACCTGGAGTGGTGTACCTGTCTCTTAAGTCCAAGTTTGGCACTGTGCTGCTCCTGCACACTCTGACTCCATTGGAGCCCTTCTTGCAGAAATATTCTCTGGTGGCCTACTCTGATTGGTGGATTCCCACATTCCTCGTCAAGTGGATGGTGCAGGGCTATGATATTCAGGTGTGTGTAGCATTGCCTTAATTGTGCATATATACAATGTACCTGTACATGTAGCACCTATAGTTTTCTTTCAAATTATTTGCTTGTTGCTCTGAAAATGTACTGCTCATAAATATTACAATAGAGGCCTTATACAATCCCTGCGCTGTTAGTGTACCTTAAGGTGACATATTTTCACAGGTAGATTTGTTTGCGTTTTTACACATTTTGCGGTATAATTTTTTGCGAAATGTCGATCTGGATACATTAAACAAGAGGGCGGCCAATTATTTGCGAGTACTAATTTTTGCGATTTACTCTCATTCGCAGAAATAGCAGAAATTAATACACGCGAAAATATGTCACCTTAAGGTAATACACTTTCTCATTCATCGATCACTACTAGTGTTGTGTATAATAATTGTATAGTTGGAGCGAGATATGATAGTGTGGAACAACAAGCGTTACAACCTCAAGCCACTCCTGGTACGTGAAGATGAACTCATACTGAAGCACAGGCGCTGGTACTCACAGTTTTACTCTGAGAACAGTGAAAAATTTACCTTTAAAAGAAACGAACTTGATTTTTAATTACATGAGTCTAGAAACTATTCTGTTTCTTAATTTTGGGTTGTGTTTTTGTGTTCATTTATAATATAGACAGTCTAGGGCTCCTATCCTAATAGTATTTTGATTATCACCAACTAGAAAGTTATTAGCACGGAGTTGTACTTTATATCTTACTAGAAGTACATGCTGCAGGTATCTCCATCTCGTGGCTGTTCCACCAACTTTAATCTTGCATGGAAATGTCTTTTATCAGGCACTCTTGCTTTTATTCATAGTCAGGATAATTATTTGACCTTTTATGTGGACCTTTACCATATACAAGTTAAATGTGAAGTGTACAGTGTAACTACATTAAAGGTATGTTATTATTGTAATGTTGCTCTATAGATCAAGTTATTTGACATACTGTCACTTAGACTTTCTCAATATCTATTATGGACTCTAGCGCCCTCCAAAACATATTTGCCTGTGGCACACAAATGGAACAACTCAATTAAATTTTGCGCTTATATTGGAGTGGTGCTTAGCATAAGAACGTATACCGTATAAGTAATAGATAGCCATTCCACGAGGCCATGTGAATGATCAATTTGTACATGTATATAGCCTTGATTTCAGGCAGTGTCATAATTTCTACTCTAATAACCTGAGCGCCGTAAAAAAGATCTGATTGGTGCTCAATTGTGGAGCAGTACAAAAATTATTGGGAGTCTTGGCGCTCGACCCTGTAAAAGATTACATGCATGTCTGTATTTGTATTAATTATGTGGTGTAGATATTACCGTATAGCGCGAAATTTTCGAGGCACTTATAATTATTTCGTGGATTGGCCTCTAAAAGTATTTTCGTTGCACAATGTTCGCGGAATGACTGCTTACCGGAAGCCACGCCTTTAAATCTTGCATGTTATAGCAGGTAAAGAACGATTTTCGTGGACTTAATTTTCGTGTACGATTGCTAACCCACGAAAATTAAGCCCCTCGAAAATTTCGCGCTATACGGTATTGTAGGCTATGCTAATGGCACATCAATACACCATGTAAAATCTACATGTACGTATGTTCCGTATAGCAGGTAATTCGTTGATGCAAATTTTCGTATGAACTGCCCTTTCGTATTTAGCAGCTCAGGATAGTGTGACGTTGAACGATTGTGGTAGAAAAATTTTGAAGTTTTAATTTTCGTATGATACTCTAGCTATACATGCACTGCATGAATATATTTATAGTTATAGTATATATACGCTTACCATTCAAGTGAATATATGGTTGCACATTATTAACCCGAGGCGCGTGGGCGGCCACGGGTTATAGTAGTCGTTTGGTTTGTTTGTTTGTGACAGGTGAATCTACTCACCTGGATGCCACAGCACTGCGTTTACAGCATGGATAGCCTTCATACAACAAGTTATTAATTTTAATAGTGGCAGAATTTCATGTTAAACCTTCATTGTCAAATAAAAACGAGCAAAAGCTAAGAAGCTTGTGACTGGGTCTGCTTACCTGGATGCTCTAGCACTGCGTTTACAGCATGGGTAGCCTCCACATAACAAGTCAGTACTTCTAATAGTGGCAGCTTTCGGTGTTAAAGCTTCGTTGTCTAATAAAAGCGAGCAAAATGTAGCTTGAACAGAACTTGCACATGCCTTACTTATAACTGAAGTGATCCTGTACCAGGTCCAGAAACAATGGAACAGGGTCACTAAAGTAGAAAGCTGTATATACCAGGAACAATGGAACAGGGTCACTAAAGTAGAAAGCTTGCTTTAACTGACTGGGATCCATGCAGGACCTGGAGCCATACTTCTATGAGACTCCAGGCTTCTTTGCTGTGATCCTAATCCACAGTGCATATATCTATAGTACTACTACCTGTTCTCAAATGTTTTAGCATGCCTCCAGTCTGGTTTAGTTTTATTGCTCCTGAGTTGCTGTGCAAGTCATGCATGATGATGATAACAACAGCACTGCATATCAGTCTTCTGGTTTCTTTATAATCATGTCACCAGCTGAGGGTTTGCACTTTAGTGCTCTAGTTCTATACATGTATAGCTGTATACATGCAAGCTGTATAAATAATAATAGGTGCTCGAAGCAACCTATATCGAGGTGCAAAAATAATTGTTCTCATACTCAGATATATACTTATGTTCTCTTACTTAGTAATCATCTACACCCTATATATGCACGTAGATCTATAATGGTAGCATAAAAATTAAGTTTCGTTTATAGAGGGTTGTTTTCGACCCATTTTAAAGAATTATGCAGTCATTGCTGCTCTGCCTGGGTGGAGGGCTTCTTATGGCTGGTCGACTCCTTCTCTCTGCAAATTCTTTCAGGGGCTTGAGGTAGTATGTCTCCAGCCAAACCTTCTTAAACATCATGATCTTTTGCACCTTCTTTCTCTGACCACCGACCACAAGCGAATCTGTGACAACCATACGGGTGCTGACAGCACTCAATTCAAAGAATTCATTGTTTGAATCGATGTCTTCAGAGTGGATAAATATCGTACCGATTAGCTTGTCAGGACTAAGTGCAAGACACAGCACAAGTAACTTTGCTTCTTCTTCGTTTGAAAGTCTGTGGTAGTTATCGTAATCCTTCAAGCGACGGATTTCGTAATCCTCTTCAGCCTCAACGCATGAGTTCACGCACCGAAAGTAGTACATCAATTTTGCAACTGGTGAGCTTGGCACTGTGCATGATGTGCCTGTCTTCTTGATTCCAATCTCTGTTCTTCCTAGCATAGCAGCCATGACAAAATGAAACTTGCAAATAATTTGTTTCTCTGTCAGTGTCTATAAAGCAAATGCAATAATTACCTTTAGCTAGAAAAGCTTTAAATAGCTAACACTTTGGAATGTTAAATTTGTACATCATATCCTGTTTATTTCTGCATGGATTGTGAGTGCTGTCCTCCATAATTAAATTAAGCATTACACTTCTAATATTCTTATAGCAGTATAATTAGTACTCTGCACGGTGCTCATTATTCATCGAATGTTTTGTGATGCTCTTAAGTTTTATCATGTCTGCCAGTTTAATGAATACATATAATTATATGACTTATATATTATTTCCTGGAACATGCAGGTGGTCAGCTGGAATTTGAAACTCAACATGTTCGTCTATATTCATACCATAATTATACAGTCCTCTTTGTTACGTGAGTTCTATCGTATAATGATAATTAATGCTTCAGTCCCATCTGTCATGATTCCGTACTGAATGCCATTAAATAAAAAAGTGCCCCATTGGCAAGTATATAGGAGAGCTTTAATGCCTATATCCTCTCCTATAATACTAGGAGGCATTTTTATAATGCATGTGCATTAAACAGGTATAATAATAGGAGAGCTTTAAGAATCTCCCATATTATTATAGGAGAGATTTAGTGCCCCTGTCACCTGTGAATTCCTGCACTGCTCTATCTAAATGCTGTGCCTTAAATTATGTATAATTATTATACATGCACACACTCTCCTTATATAGCCTGCTTCAAAGGCTATAGATATATTGGTATAATTATCGTTTTGAACCGATTTTTAAATGTTCCTACCGCATGCACCTGCATGCGGTAATCAATTCACTTGCATGTGTGACATTACCTCTTTCCTTGGCAATCTGTTGTAGAAATTACAACAACGGTAACGAATCGTTATGATGAATTAGATGAAGTTGTATGTGAGCTCCTCCCTGACAAACAAACTGTAGTCTAGGTAAAGGCCTTATCAGTCAAGTAGGCTAAAAATCTGTGTCCTTTGATGTAAGCTTTGATGTCTCTTTGTGCATATGTAGTTAAAAAAAAGAAACCTTTGACTAGCTAGGAAGAGTAGCAGTAGTAGTAGGAAGAGTAGCAGTAGTAGTAGCAGTGCAAGCAGGACTAGACTAGATTAAAAAGTTGGTGGAACGAATAACTGACCGTTTGGACGTCACCTGGCTGCCAGACTTTCATCTCGACTCTTCCCCCTGAGTAGCTGGCCTTTCTCTAAGCCACAAAACTGAGCAAGAAGCTGAAGAAGCAGCTAGACAGAGACATGTACCTAGCCTTGAGAATTGGGAGGCGTGGCTCAACTAGTTAGCCCAGCCCAGAGGAATTGTTACCGTGGGTACTGAACAACAGTAGAAGTAGGGCAACCCCTGGCTTTACTGCTGTGTCTGCTGTCTAGTTGGACCAGATTTAGCTAGATAATGGGGTAGAGAATAGTTGAGCGGTGCTGTGTGTAGCTTGAACTGTACTGGCTGGCAAGAATCTAGTAAGCACCCTATGCACTGATAACTCGTCAGAATGGAGGGTATGTTCTAGGGATCTGGACAGCTGTACATCCAAAGGAGCCAGGGAGTGCCAATCATCTTCTCCCAGTCTCTGACACGCTAAACAAAACGAGCTAGAACTGGGAGTCCCAGCTAGAATTGCTAGCCGGATCTAGACTAATAGAATGACATGGAGGCGTGGTGAGGCCGGATCCACACTAATTGATCGACCTAAAGACGCTCCTGTTCCAGATTTTCACGAATGGCAAGGAAAAGGTTACAAGTGCTGTATAAGGCACCGGTATATATACGTGTCTGCTATAAATATATAGACATCAATTGAAAGTCATTGTGTCTCCTGAACAATTATAGTCTAAACGATAGTATCCACAATAATTTAGATGCCACATGGTTTTCCCCTGGGATATATAGGCATGCGCTTTTTACATGCAACTGCTTGCATGTATAAACATAATTAATTATAATCATGCAGATGCCTAACCAAATGAACTATAATTATGTGTCTTGTACACCTATATCCTAATTTGTTGTTCAGCTATAGCTGGATTCCTTTACAGATATAAATTTGTTACAAATCATTATAAGCATGAGGTGATCAGTGAAATTTCTCAGCTTTCGATGTCATGAATAAATACATGCATGCATGTGTCTATAGCTCTCATAGCTACAAGACGTAGTGTTGTAGCCTAATTTTTTTGTTCATAAGTATTATGCAGCTAGCTGGATTTGCAACAAACTTTATACTTAATTATTTCTAAGGTATAAATGTTTGTGGTTTTCACTCCACGTTGATTAAGCATATTATACCGCGAACATTTATACCCATGAATTTAGTATTTCATGCTGCAAAAAGGCTGCTATATTCCGCAAAAATTATATCTGCCTTATTTATGTCCGTATTTAATAAACCGGTTCTCTGTCCTCAGGACCAGATCTTATATACCGTTACATGCGCTATCCATGCACTGCAACTTTTGTTATCATGCAGTTGTGTCCACCCCTAGATGCTGTTATGATCACCTAATGATCTGTGACTGTGTATAATTATAGTTAAACTAGATTACTGAACTTAGAACTTTAGGTTATCATATTTATTTAGTGATGTCACCCTAAGGCTTCCGGTGGTGTTGCTATGAAATGGTGGGAATTCCATGATCTGTAACTGTGTACGTGCATGTACTGTGTAGTTAGATACTTTATATCATAGAATTATCTAATTCGTGAATATAGGGCTGTAATTTTAATATAATAATTATTTTGTCCTGTGTGATCATACATGCACATGCACACCTTGTCTTTTGCCATGTTTTTTTGTCTGTGTCTTGTTGCATGTGTTACCCCCTATAATTATTGAAACCTAAGAATAGCTCTATTGAAATGTATTATCATACCTATGCATGCCCGCAATACTATTTTGATTGCCTGATAATTATCATTGGAATTAATGATATTTCCATGATAATTCTATATAGTCATGTATACGCTGAGATGCTGTAGTCAAGTATATAGACACCATATACAATAAAAGGGTTATAAATATGTGGATGCCATCCGAACCCATTGCCCCGGCCACAAAATTTAAACGTTAAGTTATGTCATTTAGAGTATGAAGGTTATATACACACATTCATTGCCATGCATGCATTTGTCTACACCACACTGACTGTATTAATGTATAATTATACATGCATGCATGACTGTAAGTACAGATAATGACACCTGCATGCATGTATAATAATATATATATAGCCATCATGTTAGTGTTGATAGATAATCAGCTTGTTATATATGGGTCATAACCCAGCTATAGCATAAATGTATATTCATGCACCCAAATTGGCCTGGGAATGTGGTGCTCAATGGAACTTTCCCTGGGACAGCACCTGCACACCACACCACAATAATAATGTATACTACAGAGGATTTCACTTTGGTTGGCAGAAGTTAAAAGTTGAAGTGCAGTCAACCATGACCGCTAATTGCATTAGTAGGAAGAAACACACACTGTGTGGTCATGGTTGAGTGCACTTCAACTTTTAACTTGTGCCAACCAACCTGAAATAATCTGCGGCAAGTATATGTATACAGTCATGCAAGAGTACATTATAATGTATACTCCTGATACAGTGCATGCATAAAGCCTGATGAAGGTTATATACTCCTGATGCATTGTATACGTATATCCATGTGTATATGGTATTTTATGCAGATATTGAAAGCTTATAGGATATAAACACATTCATAACTATACCCTAAAATTCGTCATGCAGCCGATTGTTCCAAGTTTATAAATAAACAAAACACGGCATAGGGCGTATCAACCCTAAAAAGGAAGGGCATGCATATAATATATACGCCTATATCTATTTACTATAATTATATAGCTATAGCTGGTGTTAATAATTATATATACGCACTAGCTCGTACTCCAATAACACTTTCTGTTGCTTTCATGAATATACTGCACAATCATATCAAACAAACTCTGCACTTCTACTTTACTGTCATAAAAATTTACGTATCTAAACGAACAATTAGCTAAAGTTTAGTCTGGTAGATGATCAAAAACAACATCTGACTACTAACTTTTGCGGAATCAGTCATCATAGAAGAACACAAGAACGTTCACTTTGACGTGGGGGAGGCTGATGTATATTATATAATCTATAGAATAATAGCTGACAGACTTACTCCAACATTGGAGCAGCTGATGTATATTATATAATCTATAGAGTGATAAGAATAGTTAACAGAGGAGTCTATAAAAATGACATTTAGAGCATGGGCAAACCATATGAAAGGAACATAAGTAATTTGTGTCAAAGTTTTCTAGAAAATCTGACACTAAAAAGTCTGAAGTCTTTTTCTTGATTGTTCCTAGAGATGAATCTAGATTTATTAAATTCGACGGCGATTTATTCCATACTTTTGCAATTCTAATGAAGTAGAAGTGTCTTGAATAGTTATTTCTAGCAAATTTAGGAATGGCCTGAGCAGCCTGCCCTGGTTTTGGATGAAGTGAAAGATACTAGTTCTCTTATATCATCCGACTGCTGCTGCATACATTTCACAATAAACATGATAAACACAATAAACATGATATCTTGCAGTTCAATGTGTTGCATGTGGTGTTGTATCCTTTGTATCACACATAAAATATTATTTTAAGTATTATAATCTGTATTATAATTATTTGCAGGAATGAATAAGCAACATATTTCTAAGCTGGAGAAGATGTAGTACAGTAACAGTCGGTAGGGTTTGTGGGGAACAGTTATGCATGTATAGGCAAAGGAAAATCTTCCAGAAAGTATACAACTGCCCCAAATACCAGGCAGATTTAAACGAGACCTTCTCCATCGACATTCGCCTGGATGGGCTACAAAAGCATCCCACATAATTTTGCTATTCTTGCAAGAATGCAACAAAAAGGTCTCAAAGAAGGTAGAAAAGTCAGCACCAAAGAAAAAGAAGCTGTTTGATGTTTTGATACCCAAAAGTCAAGTGAAAATGGGAAGGCCACCAACAAATCGTATCAAGACCATAGCACCAATTAACACCAATCGAGCATAATTGAGTGACAGTATAATATAATACTGTCAGAATTTCAATTCCCAATATGCTTAAACCTATTGCGGCAACCTGTACCTATATTGAGTTCATACTTACGTCTGTGCGTCATGCTGCTGTGAGTGGTTGAGGCAGTGCAAGTTGTTGTCGTGTCCATGCTGCCATTGGGACCACCTAGCTGACTTCTGCAACGCCATTATCCTCATGTCATAAATCAGTGCACAGCTTATTTCACTTGGGCAAACAGCTGTAACAACATCCTACACAAGTCACACAAGTCTTCGCTAACACCTCTTAGACTATAGAAAAGAAGCTACAATCATTTTACTGCGACGTAACCTGTCCAGCAGTGCATGTGTCTCCAACCTTACAAGTGAAAACAGGAGGACATAATTATAAGTACTACAATCTATATACCTAAAGAACTATACTCATACGTGCAGCCAATCACTTTAGTCCCGCCAGCATACCTCATATTACGAGTGGGAAAGCAAGTACCTCCACACTTCGCCGTAGAAACAAGCAGATTCATTCTCACTGGTTGATGCTGAGTGGAGGTGATCATGTGAGTCAGTTACATGTACATGTAGCTAGTGAAATTAGGCACACTGCATGGCACGGGGCGGCGAAAAGCATCGCTTGACTCACTCCTCAAAGACAAGAAAGCTATATGAGTGACGATATCTCCTCAACAAAGTTTGGTCGTGAAGGCAGACTTCCAGATACCAAAACGGATACTGAATCAGTAAAATCAAAGTTATGAAACTCACATTACATATATATACTTATGTGTCCCTTCGCGTTGTTTGTAGATGGTACAAGGAACTTCTGCGAGCATCTGAAGGAAAGAACAAACAGTACCGTGTTTTTTGTGTTTACGAGGATCTGGACAGCCCTGCAAACTTAAGTGTAGCTGTGGGGCGCTATAGAGAGCAGATAAACGAGAAAACGTGGAGGTAAACTGCACTTTTGAGTTGTGTTAATCATTCAATAGGGGTCAGAGTGTTTCTCAATGGCGATTATGAGTTTTGTGCTACATGTATGACCTGGAGCTTAATTCAGGTGTTCTGTTGTATCACAGAAGAAATTGTTGTAAAAAGACATTACTTGCTTTGGTGCTTGACGACACCCTCCTATCCACTCTCTCTCAGAACAACACGGAGTATTTGCAATGACTACTACAGATTCAAGTTATGTCCAATGGTGCTCATCTAACCACAATGCTATCCGTAAGGAAATACTAGGTTACACTGACTTATACATTAGAGTGCTTTAATATCGTACCTTTCTACACTCAGGTGTATACCCTCCCGGTCTGCATATAACAATGGTATCTTCTGCCTTTTCACCTTGTTGGAAAATGAGTGTCACCATCGATGCAGCTTCGCTCGCCCCAAAAATATACTGTTATGTGCGATATTTTTTATATACTCTCTATAAAATGCAGAGATCAAAAATCGAACCGTAGACTGACTTAGCTGCGTACCTATGAGATTGCCTATATATAAACTATCATAGCCCATAAGCTTCACCATAATTAAAGCGCCAGCTCGGACTGAATGTAGATATGCCAATTAGAAGTTAATGAGGTGCCGTCAATTATAATTATGGTATGCACTTATGGTATGCAATTATGGTATGCATGCATGCACATGCATAACATATACTTGTTTATTAAAACCATTGTTGTTTTCTTCTTCTAGTTAGATGAAGATTATGTACATACTATGAAATATGTAAAGTGGGTATCAAACAAGGATGCCAAATCCTTTGCCCTACACTACCATGTGAATCTTACTTGAAAGGAAAAAGGAAAGACTTCAAGCCGATCTAGCTGTTATAGCTATTTGGAAAAGGTAAAGTGTTAGGAAACACTGCATGGCCGTGAAAAAAAAGAAGAGTCACACAGTCTGGATTCTATAAACTTTACTCCAAGATCAATACCAACTACTTCCTAAAAAAATCCTGACCATGCACACACACTCTGGAGTATTCAAACTATAAGGATGTAATTTGAGCCACGAAGAAAGATCTGGTCTTTGGCTTTTGGGATTATATATAGTGACGTTCTAGACCTTCCAACCTTTTACTGCTGAAGCAATAGGCCAAATGGGTACGAGACTACTGAAGAATCGGTAAAACGATCTCTCCGCAGTACTGCATGCCAGAGATGCCACCAAGACCTCATGTGGATGGCCATGTTGTGCTGTAGAGTTGTAGAGTAAGCTCAGACTGATTGTTACTATTTTGTCTGAAGAATCAAGAGAACTGATCAAAATGATGAAAGATCCAAGGTACACCGATGAAATAGCATCAGGTTGGATCTCCTATAGGGCACATGCTTGACTAATTCATTAATGACCCTTTTGACCCTGTCGAACCTCCTCTGGTTCTGAGCCTTCTCCTGTCTATAAACTATTGCGATAGATCAGCACCTATACAATAAGCTGCAGTAGTTTCCATATTTTTTTTTCTAGGTTATGTTGTGCTGTTGAGATTGGTACTCGAAACTTTCTTCGTTCTCTGGAACAATAATAAACATGTACCCTATAATAATGAAATATTCGTAAACATTAATTGTTTCGCGTAACCAACAATGTTTACGAATATTTCATTACGTACGACATGTTTATTATTGTTGAGTACCTGATGCTAAACCATAACAAATTAACGTTTAGCCTCCTTTTCACAGGCCTTCCAAGCCTCGATCCCAGACCGAGTTTTCGCTTTTATAACGGTAACTAGGCCTGGGATTTTTTTTTTTTTTTTTGACGTGTAATAATTATGAGAGCAAGTCAAGAAAAATAAATGTAATGTTAATAATTATGTCTTTAATTCAGTTTTCCTGCAGGTAGCTAGGAGTGGAGGCTTGCCTCGCTGCTGATCAGATCAATTGGCGAGGACTTCACAGCGTGGCCCCTAGATGAGCGGGCGCCACGGATACATTGTATTGCAGATCTCAGTAGAGAGAAAGACAGGCGGGCACGTAGCCAGTACAGGGTTGAGCAGTATGTCTGCTCCCATTTTTCAGCTAGATGAGAGGCAAGTCGCTCGTAGAATGTTGTGGACTGTTTTGCCATGCCCCCTGTGGCCGAAAGGACTATTGGAGTGAAGGTTGAGTGTTCGACATCTCGGACTTGTTGCTCATAAGCTCTTTTTTTTTCATTTCCGTGCTTTTTGTAACAGTTTGCAATGCTAGAGTTTTTGTTTGACGGAGCATGTGGATTGAACACCCTGACATCTAGGAATGTCTTCTCTTGGCGCCCTCCCCAGAACCCTTTCATGGAGACATCAAGTCTAGCACCATCCGATATATTGGCGGTTCTGTGAGCAAGGGTTTCGCCACTAGGCCTGGGATCGAGGCTAAGGCCTTCATGAAGTGCGGCCTGGGATCGAGGCTAGACATCAGAGACATGTTGTTATTTTAATCGTGACACTCATTACCAAAAATAATAATGCAGCACCGCCCACATGCACAATCAGTTTTTTATTGATAAAAGGGGTGACAGAGGAATTTTGTTTCAGAGATCTTCCTATGCTTCAACTTGGGCTTGTCTTAGCTGGAGCTAGCTAGAGGTGAGTCATACAGTGCCATACTATCTGTAGTCAAGTTTAGCTATGCTTCTAATAGAGAAACATAGCTAATATTTGTACCTTAGTAAACGATTAAGTGCTAGAACAGTACACAGTGACCTTAGTAATTATCTAGCATCAGGCTTAGATCTACTATATACTCAGGGGCAGGCTGAAGTGCATATTTAATAAGGGTCTGCATGCAGTTTAGTGTCAGTTAGTCTAACACTCTGTTCACTGTATTTATTTATTGCTGGCGCGGCGGTGCATGATTATTTTAGCTGTACCTATATCGTACACATCTGTGCATGTTTTGTTTTCATTGTTGATCAATGTACATGTAAAACGTCTCAATAGCTGTAATGTATTAATAATGAGCAATACTGTGTTTTATGATCAGACTGTTTGTTTACGTCTGTAGCATGCAAATTTAATTGTGCATTTTTGAGCAATCTCTCGTATCTGAACCAAGTGCAATGTATGCATCATTGTTATTCATACACACACACATGCATACAGACATACAATATGACAGATGCTGCCGACTATGAGGAATTAGACTTCCCCCCTCCCCCCAAGCCCCCTCACACACGCTACTCACACACTCAGCTTCCCAACGAGTCTTCTTCTCAGCCAGTGGCTCCTCCCCGCACTACTAGTCGCTATGTAGAGAGGGACAGGAAAGTATCAGGGTGAGCCCTACACGTAAACGACAATGGCACTAGTCTTTATACAGAACACATTGTATTCTACTGAGTTCATTATGGCGGTATGCTCTCACCTGTCATCATTATTGTGAAGATTTGGTCAGACAAGAAATGGTTAATTTTTCTACCTGCAATTTTTGTTTGTTTATGTTTATACTCCCTAACTAGCCACTGTGGTTCTCTCTGTGCAGTGATGATAAACCAGCCCCTCCTCCCCCTGCTTCCAAACCAGCCAAGAGACCCCTCCCTCCGCCCAAACCAAGGACTTATGAAGCCCTCGATCAAGAGGATAGACCCTCTATAACTACTGCAGTGAAAATGGTGGGTTTGCTAATTATGATTCTGTGTAAATTTACGCTTTAATGTCTGTCTGCACGGCTATTTAGTTGGTTTGTTAGCAAACAGAAGCCAGTGTAAAAACGTGTAACTAGGTTTAGGATCCAAACAGTCTTTCCAGTAGACATTATTAGTAGTACATTATAATAGTATCTTAGTCACCACATCATGCGTCCTCACTCAGCATTAGCAAGGTTCAAGGGGAGTATTTATAATACCAGTCATTTCTTTATTACCAGATAACTAGTCAGGATTATTCCCCAATACCGGAATATACATGTAGTCTGTACATGTAGGTGTTAAGGATTTCCTTTATGGAGGTGTTAATCTCAGGATTTCCTTTAGGTACGCACAAGCATGATCGGCATGTGTTGTGACTACACTAGCTGCTGTTGTTTTAGCCGTTAGAGGTCAGCTTTTTAGTGGTTGTGTTGCAGTAGTAGATGAATATGATCGGCATTGTAATCGATACGAGAAGTACATATATAGTACAGCAGTATATCGTTATGGTTATGTTATTGTCAAGCCTTGAAGCATCTCGCAGTTTGTAAAAGTTCAGCCAAATGCACACATACATAATGTTCCACAACGGGACTGTCTCACCAGGCTCAATCAATGGACGCACCCTCACTGCCTCCAAAACCTATAGTGGTGAGTGTGTTTTATCCACGTACTTTTTAATGCACTAGCTCATGATTTTTCACAGGTTGCATCTCCTGCTAAGTCGGCTAGCTTTGATGCTGCACACAGTCCATTACTGCGTAGGACTATGATGTACAAAAAAATAGGTATCCAGGTTGAACAACACGCTGTAACCTATTTCTCAAATACACTATAGGAGTAATAAGGTGCCTTTTTCAAGAATTAGTAAGTAGAACTTTAAGGTGTACAGAAACTTTTTAGTTAAAGGGCACTGTAGCTATTATGTTCATTGGCAACCCTATACCATTCAACACGATTTAATGGTCTTTATCTCGCTTTGTTGTTCAGGAGAATTGCCTGGAGACCAGATGAGTTTGTGTGAGTTTGTGAGGGACCACGGTCAAGAGCTTCCGCTGAGAGTCAGAGTGGATGAAGGCTTCTGTGGAAGTGATGAAAGGTGTGTATCTCTGGAATTATTTCACAATGTTATAAATGTACACGTACTCTACTGAGATTAAAACCACAAATTGTATGCTATACAAAGGCTATAGGTGGGGATGTCAAATTTACGCCCACCCAGATGTTGAGTAGTCTACTGAGCCATGCCAGCCGTTGAAATTCAATATACAGTAGACTCTCGCTATTCCGGCTCTCTGAAGTACGGCCACCTCGATATACCGGCCATTTGGCTTGGCACGGAATGCTAGCTATATGTTTACTGCACAAAACTCACCCTGAAGTACGGCCACTCGCTATTCCGTTAACCGGCCAGTGTTGGCTGTCCCAAACAAGGTTTTCAATGTAATTTTATACGTATATTACGGCCGGATATGACGTTTTGGGTGTGGTTTAGCAAATAAAATCGGATTACACTTAAATAGAGAACAGAATGATTCATTATCCTACATTATCCTCGAGACAAGAACCGCAAAAGTAGTCATTAGATTCGAGGTAAGGTCGTTTTTAAGCCGCGGCTATTTCCTGAGCTGCAGCCACTTCGCTATTCCGGCCAAGCTGCATGGTCCCAAGAGTGACCGGATTAACGAGAGTCTACTGTACTTGCACTATAATTAGTGTACACAATAGTCACTTTGTTGCATGTTGCATGGTCCCAAGGGTGACCGGATTAACGAGAGTTTACTGTACTTGCACTATAATTAGTATACACAATAGTCACTTTGTTGCATATTTGAGCAAAAGATCAACCACCCAGATGTTGAGTAGTCTACTGAGCCATGCCAGCCATTGAAATTCAATTATACTTGCACTATAATTAGTATACACGCAATAGTCACTTTGTTTCATGTTTGAGCAAAAGATCAAAGAAACCACAGTGCACACATCAAAGCTTAACAAGTCACTGCAGTGCAATATGCCATATATTTGCACAGCCAAAAAGCTTGGACAAAAGTTGGAATGATCTCTTTTATATTGTTCCTGTATACAACTTACTTTTTTGTGGTATCAAAATAAGGAATGCAGAAGGCATGAACTCATTATAACTATATATGCTTCTCCCATGCATAATCACTCGTGCAATCTAATACATACAACAAATTAATGATAACATTATTATGACTGTATGATTGTACATGTACACATGTAGGTATGTATACACGGCATCGTCATCATCAGAGTTTGTTTGCATCAGAGAAGATTGTTTCGCATCTTTTAAATAGTCCTGAGCGAGGAGAAGCAGATACAGCTATTTTTCAGAGCTAACCCGCTCAACCACTTTTGTAGCATGCTGGCCAAACTGACTCACTATTATAATTCACCCTGACCTGATTACATTGCTTCCTGGTGGGCGTATTTTTAAGCAAATTAGCCTATGCAGAAACTTTCACTCCAAAGCAGGATAGAATTCATGTTAGCCTGAGGTGGCACTTAAGTGTTTGACTAAGGATCTGTGGCTTTCAAATTACTAAAGTCGTTGGTTATTTAAATTCTAACAAGTATAGGGGGTCTTAAGTTTGGGGAACAATACTCTGGAGGCAAAGTGTTGTTAGGTAGAAGTTTGAATAAACGTACTTTTTTACACGCCCTCACACAATTAAGGTTCATCATTTCAACTGGTGATGTCTACAATTTCCACTTCCTGAAAAAAGTGAAGGTTGCTTCGATAGCAGACGCTGGTGGGGTTCATTTCTCCGTGCCTCTCAACTCCTCAGTCAAGTTCGGCATGCTCTACAATCCAGACAATGATTTTCGGAAGTCCATACAGGGATACTCATTTGAGACTGTGGCGGCACTCACGGTTGCTAAGGTAATTTTTTTATTCAGATCACTAATATTAAATCTCTAATGGCATTTTTTAACGATTGTTAGAATTGACGAATTATTTTGATACTAAGAATGTACAGTATATGGTACAGTAGATCGAGTTATGGCCAAGGGAGCAGTTAATGAATGAGGCACAAATAACAATATAGACATAGAATGCTAAAAAAAATTTGCTCTTAAAATTATTTTTGTGACTCAGTAGCGTTTGCTAAATTTGCGTGTATCTAATTTGCATGCTACATTATTGCCATGTAGTCTTAGGTTGAAGTAGTTTCAGGGTGATTACAAGCCCCCCCCACACACACACAGGTCTGCCCCAAACTGGTTCTATCAAAAACAGAGTGTTTGTGTACGGATCCAAAGAGCTCTGTCGAAGCTAATGAGTTGCTACTGATTACTAAAGTATGTTAACATCAAGCATGCAGATTGGTTATTGTGTTGTACGTAGTAGATATAGCATGAGACCGAGTGGAGTATTGAGTGTACAGCACATGCCTGAGGGCAAGCTGCCTGTATATTGCATATAACACAAACATGCATGCTATTTGTGTTTTATATCATGATGACCCTGTTCCAAAATATGCCTCGACGCTATATACATGTACGTGCCATGTCAGCTTGGCCTGGTATACTGATGAATTTGCCTTGTGCGTGCATTCATTCAGGTTGGCAAAACAGCTCTAAAACGGAGGCCGTTCATAAAGGTAGTGAATCTTCGCAATAAACAAGAGAAGACCCTGTACGACGAATGCGAGGGTAACTTCACCACTACACCTGTCGCATTGCAGATGTTCCTGCCAGAGCTATTGGAATATCTCACCGACAGTTTGCCTTTGCAGGTAGGTTGTTAGATCAACAGGGCTGCCCATCTACTAAGTTAACACACACATTGTACATTGTAGATCGTGTACAAATTGTACATGTAAATATCATCGTACTATTCATTAGTGACGTAGTACCTCCTTTTACGTGCATGTCTCGTGTGTAGCACAAGCTGCAAGAGTTGAAGTCATATAGACATTGTAAACCCTTTCTTAACAAAAGTATCTCAGTTTGACTCAGTGCTACGCATGTGTGTATAACAATCTTGGCACCTTTTTTTAATGCGCACACACAATATGTTTCTCTTAGGCTATGCTGTATGTGACTAATGAGACACAGGCTGAATCTGAGTTTCCTTTGGACCTCACTACAGAGATGATCACTCTCACACATACGAGTATTGAAACTTCCATTGTTGCTACTACTTACTGGGGGTACGTACATACATGTATGTTTATGCACGTGTGCTTGATGTATAATAGTTAATTGGAAGGAAGGACATTTTCTTCTCTTCATGAAAGCTCACTTTTGGGTATAAATCAACCCTGTATGTATGTACCGTATATCTTCTAATTTATCGGACACTTTTCTCTGCACAATTTTTGTTGCTCTAATACAGCGGACACTCTGGTGCTTTAATTTTACGTTATTTTGTTAAATATCCGGTGAAAAGTTGAGTTAACATTCCTAGAAACATAGCCAGCAACAGTGTTGCAGTTAGATAGCTAGTGCAACTATTCAGTCACACGCTGTTCTAGATATAAAATAAGCTAGCTCGCATGCAGCTGCTAATTATTCTGGACATTTCACATGCTATAAAAAAATATGTTCCAATTATACCCGGACAATTCCAAAATAATTATTTTTTGCTCTCCGAAACATAATTATACGGTATATGTGGACATTACGGAAACTTTACCCATGCATCCATGCAGGGATGACGAGACTGGGCTGACGGAGGAAGACTTCATGCCACTAGCTATTCCTCTTGAACTGGAGATTGAGATTACAGTGTTGAAAGATGAAAGTGAAGCTGAAGACTTGTACAGCAACACAACCACCCTCTTGAACACCTTCGACCCTTTAAAGGTAACGATTAATTTTCTGGTACCTACCCATGTGCAGGCCGGTACATGTGTATGTGTTTACTTGCTAAACTCAAGCAAATTCACATGCATAAAGGCAGTGATTTTTATGTGTGATAATATTCATACCCATTCATTGTGCAGGTCAAGGACATGGCTGACGCTAGAACAGACCAAATGGCACAGACTCGCTTCTATAAGAATGTTCGAAAAGGATACGAAACAAGCGGAATGCAACTTGAGAAGCCAACAAGGATTTACGATGCAGTGGGCCCCTCGCCAATCCTGACGAGAACGTCACCCACACACCAGTCTTTCTTTCCACCTCCTGCTGTCCCCTTACCAACACCAGGTCGCAGAAGCCCGAGACCGGGATCTAGCGAGAGAGAATTGTCCCCTATACTACCCAAAGATAGAAAAACATCTGATTCCGGTTCAATACAGCCTGCGAAGTCTTCTGTGGCCCATATTGATTCTTCTTTAGTCGGTAATAATATTTATACGTGTATATTATAGATTGCAGTTCTTGTAAATACCCTAGCTCTCATCTGCAGGTACTATATACATCTGTACTACGATAATTATATGTAGCTATACTGTTTACTTCAACATAATTATGTTGTTGCTCTCAGAGTGATGTGATACTATACTCATCTATAGATAATACACTATGTATACAGCGTTTGTTGATTTGTGTCTTTGTATACAATGCTATTTGCTGAGTGACTAACTCGTACTTATGGCTTGTACAGACCACCAACTGTCAGATCTTCACTCGAACACAAGAGCTCTGAAGTGCTTACTTGATGCCATGCAAGATAATTCCAGTAAGATAACGTCAGACTTAAAGTCTGAGCTGAAGCGTCTCGGACGAATTGTTGAGAATCTGGCTAGAAACTATGAAAGACTGGAAAAGCAGGTCCAAGATCTGAAGCAGGGAGAGAGTTCCTCGCCTACTGCAACTGCACAACCCATGTATGGAAACATCCCCCAGGCCGGTATGATTGCATGTACATGCATTGTAGTAATTCTGATGAATAATAATTATAATTATCAGTGTACTTTTTAGTCATACGTATACTGTGCTACGATACCATACGAGTGCATGCATGTGTATGTATTCATTGGAGAAGCTCGATAATGTTGAACCTGTTAATTTGTTCAGCAATTGACAACCAAAGTGAAAAGGTTCAAAGTGAAAAGGCGTTGCCGTTCAATCCGTATGGCATTGCCAATACCTCCTCATTGGTAAAGAAGACTGCCGATCCAGACCTTAGAGCTAAGAATAAGGAGGAACTGGCTAGCATGGATTGTGGAGAAGTAAGTTTAAGCACAATTATTCTAAGACCAGTCCACATGAAAGTTTGTTGTTGAGTAAATTAATTTATACTTCAGTTTCCCATGATATCTTTACGTGATATTGCTTGCCAATCAATAATTATGTCATGTCCGAAATACAAACTACGTGCACACAGCCACTATTTCCTTTTCCTGTCAACATCAAGCTTTGTTTGTTCTCTCATTATAGATTCTCAGTCTGCTCGCTGCCCTCAACATGTCCCAGTATCAGAAAGTATTTCTAACCGAGCAGGTGGACGGGGAGATCCTCTGCGAGTGCGATGATGAAGTCCTACGTACAGAACTGAGTGTAACTAACTCGATACATCGCAAGAAACTCATGAGCATCGTAAATGGTAGTCAGTCTTCTGTTTGCGTTATTCAGAACAGTGTGTATACTTGATGTCTCTTAATAATTATTTAAACACTTTGTCTCGTACATATATATAATTACATGATTTATTAATTTTTGGTGGTAATTTTTCTTAGATGTCAGTTTTTAGTAGTCAGCTCATCTGTGTTATAATTATAAGCCCTACGTATAGTAAATTTCAAAATGAAAGTGTCGATCTCGTCAATCCCTAATTTGAATTGCATGCGTACACTAATCTTATTAGGCATAATTAGCCCCACAGACTTATGCAATGTGATTAATGAAGTTCTATAGATGCACGTGCACCCTGCATGCATGGGAGCACATTCAACAGTTATATATACCTTATAACCTGTTGTTCCTACATTATATAGGCTGCATGCACGATTATAATTACAAACAAAGGTCACATGCGCGTTATTAATGTCAGTACTCCAAGAAATATAATGATGCTATACCCTTGCTAGCTATACACGTACAAACAACATATATACCCATTACCGCAACGCTCCTTGGAGGGTGAGCCGGACCATGACTGATGACTGTTAAGTATAGGGTTAGGCATCCCCTCTAATTAATTAGAGGAATGCAACCCCGCTGGTTAAATAATAATTAGGCATTTCTAATAATTATATTGCTCCCCTAATTAAGTACTTGGGGGTAAAGACGTGGCCTAGCCACCAGTCATAGCCCATCGGACGAAAGTCCTACCCCCAAGGAATTGAAGCATGAACGCATGTACAGATCAAGTGAGCGCTATGTCACAAGTAAAGATGCTGACGAATTGTCCAACCCCCTGCATTAGCCCGCTGAATAATAATTATTGATTGAGGCAAAGTAATACCAATAGGGAGCAAGATCAATGTCAGCAGAGAGTTAATTGTACTGTACAATAGCAAGGTCCTTGACCTAGCGGATCCTGGCGCTATGACCAGCGTAATGTAAGCCCCCCAGGAAAGTGCCTTACGAAATTATGAGGGCAAATCGAGTACAGGGCAATGTGTGCTCACCGCGTGACTCCATGTCAGAGTGGAATTCGCTACTGATGCATGTGTCACTGTATAGCCGCCCCGAGAGCCAAGTCAAGTGCGAGCCAAGTCGGCCGCGTTAATTGATATAATTATATATATATATAATTATATATATTATTTTTTTGAGAATGTTTGCGTTTGTGTGGGATTGGGCAGTACCAGATCCTAGTAAGAAAGGCATTGAAGAAATTTTTGGTCCAAGCAGGGATGTCCAGTGTGGAGATCACGAGACGGATCGAGCCGCCCTCAAAGTCAAGGCTGTGCTGTAATTTATAAATAAAGTTCAAGCTTGACAGTAAATTTTCATTCTTAAACAAACTGTGCATGAGATAGGTTTTATATTGTGGGCAAGATTCAGAGGGGGCCTTCCCTATACTAGCTAAGTGTAATCGTTCAATAAATAAGTAGGAAAGGACTAGTCCTGATGCAGTTTATATGGTCGAGCTACTGGCAATCAAGCCAGGAATACTGAACACGCGACTCTACCTAGTAACCCTGAATGCCAAGAAAATAATTAACCACTATAATTCGTACTGACCCATATATATACCCACCTATTATGCCAGATAATTCTGCCGTGAAAATGTCCCGGCGGCTTTGCCTCGAAGGCCCGAGGTACTGTGGTAAGGGGTTATCGCAGCAGTGGAGTAAGGTGGCGAATGAGTAGATCTAGGGTTGGCTGTAGGTCGTCCACAATCGGGATGGGCCTCGCTATAATTTTATTGTGTGTGTCAGTATTGCAGATTGCCAAGGCTGTGGTCAATCTCGTTTCCCAAATTGCGCATTTCCACTAACAGTGTATGTCGGACGGCTGTATAGACTTTTATGCTTAAGTGTGCGAGGGAGGTGTTTGTTGGCCGAGCAGAATATGTTAAGTGTGGCCATGGGCAATGTAGTAATGGCCAGTGTGCCTTGAAGTTTGCTTGTTTATATAGCATGTGAATATTAGGTGCTTTTTTTTTTCGGTTAGGATCAAGTCAGCAGCGAGCACGGGGTTGATGCATGCGTCGTACATGTAACTTTTGAGCAGGTAATTATACGAGTAATGCAGGTGCTAATAATTAGCCAAGTAAAATCAGCAGAGTTACGGAATCTGAGTTGTGCATTTTCGACACCTGGCAATAGATTACCCTACAGCGAAATAACACACCTAAATAGCACGACATATGAAACGTGCAACTATATAAGTGTCTAATCGGAATATTTGGCAACAGGAGAGATATTATAGAGCGCAGAGCAGGGCAGTATAGTATAGCAGTATAGTATAGAGCAGAGCAGAGCAATACATTATAGAGCAGTACATTATAGAGCAGCCTCAGGCAGCAGGGCAGTATAATTACAGAGCAGTACATTATAGAGCAGCCTCAGCAGGGCAGTATAATACAGAGCAGTACATTATAGAGCAGCCTCAGCAGGGCAGTATATTACAGAGCAGTGCATTATAGAGCAGCCTCAGCAGGGCAGTATATTACAGAGCAGTACAATATAGAGCAGCCTCAGCAGGGCAGTATAATACAGAGCAGTACATTATAGAGCAGCCTCAGCAGGGCAGTATATTACAGAGCAGCGGTACATTATAGAGCAGCCTCAGCAGGGCAGTATATTACAGAGCAGCGGTACATTATAGAGCAGCCTCAGCAGGGCAGTATATTACAGAGCTATAGAGCAGCCTCAGTAGTATTAGTTAAGTTGGATCACTCGGTTACAAGAGCAGTATATTACAGAGCAGTATAGTTATTAATAGAGCAGTATATCATAGAGCAGAGCAGAGCAGTACATAGTTATACAAGCCGTATGGGCACAGGGCAGGGGGCAGAATATTATAGAGCGGTATATATTATAGAGCAGAGCAGTATATTATAAGCCGTATAGGCACCGGGCAGGGCAGGGCATTAGGGAGCATAACAATAGATGGCATAAGCAGGGCGTATGGTAGCGGGGCTCACATATGGCATAGGCCATTAATAGAAGCAAATAATGATGGCGTACAGGGCACAAAAGCAGGGCATATGGCATAAGCAATAGCAATGCAGAGCATTAGAGCATTATGAAGCAAATGAAAATTCATTTTGCTAAGCACTCCTAGTATTAAGCGAACTATAGGCACAACTCGAGAACCACGTACCATGCCACAAACCAAAATCCTGGAAACATGACCAGGAGCCCACAGAGAATCTCCAGTACTGCACTTGCATGAGCAGCTGTAGCAGTCTACACGCAGGTGCACTACCTGCGCTGCACCAACTACCTTGCTGCACACCGCGTACCGAGGCATAATAATTAGGGCAGGGCAGGGCGTATGATAGGGCAATGGTAGGGGCAGGGGCATAGCAAGCTAGCTGGGGGCGGTATTTAGACTCACTGTGTCAGCTCAGGGAATGGAGGTGGTCTTGCTCGAAGTAGCTTGGAGGCCAGGTCTATAGACATAACTCTACATGGCGAGGGGTCTTTGTGTTTAATAGGCATCTAATTTTTGTTGTTGAGAAGAGTGTGGAAGCCAGGGTGAGGTACTTCAGGAAAGGCTTTACTCAGATAGCTGGTATAGCAAATGCAGAGACCTCAGCCACGAGGTTACTGGTATGTAGTGAGCTAGCTGAGAGCACATGTTCATATAAGATGGGCGAGGTCTTTATGTAATTTATGTCAGTAATGTATCATCTATGATGTAATGATAGTAGGCAGGGCAGCATGGGAGGTACATCGGTCGATCATGAATAACATTTAATTTAGCCCACGCATTTTTTTACAAACAAACAGCTAGCTAGTCTGGTATCCTGAATTGGCTTCAGTTTCTGGATCAACCACAGATTGCAAGTCGTATCAATATATTCAAGGTAGGTTAATGATTGGTCTACTATATGATAATGCTAGCTAGACTGATCTATTATTCTACTAAAAGCATTAATATTCTTGTGAAAAGCTTCATCCATGTACTATAGATATGTGTTCCGGATCGACTCTCTGTGCATGTGTCATTGTGTGCTAGCTAGATTTGAACTATCTGGCTGCATGCATGTACGCATACTGGCCCATTCATGTCAATATGCTGTGCCATGAATGGTATAGATCTACTCAGAATGTAGAGGAGTCCGCGACAACTGTGCGCCTAATATTTATTTTTGCTGCTGAATCAGCATTTTGCCTATGATTTAGAGGTACGTACATACATGTTGCACTCCTCTTTATGTCTAGTTTTAGTAATAGGAGCTCTAGCTATAACTCGCTCTATTTACGGTAAAAACGGTAAAGGTGAGTTTTATGAAATGCTGATTCAACAAAAGATCAGGCGCCCGGTTGTCGGACCTCCTCTGGTAGGGGAATTTCTAGTTGAAGCAGGGGGTGCTCATGCAGGGGAAGATCCAGGCATCTTAAAAAAGGGGTTCTAAAAGTATCACTGAGAATTTGCTAAAAAAGGGTCAACTATCATTTAAGACTCTATTCGTAGAGCTAATGTACACTGTGACATCCATTGATGAAAAATTAAAAAATTTGAATATTATAGCCAACCATTTTATTATAACAGATCTTGTAACAGATCTTGTAACAGTCTAAATTATTCTCTTGGATCGACAAGTCACTGCACTACGTGTACATAATAACATTGCCTGTCAATCCTGATTGCGCATGCTCCAATTGGTGTGATCATGACTAAACGCGAGCTCAGTTAGCTAGACCAGTGCTGATTATAATTATAGTAGATTACTTTCATGGTTGGGAGGCCAGGGGGCCGGGGGTGCTCCTGGGTAGTACTCTTGTCATGCAGATCGGAGTTGTTACAGTACATTGCATAGCTACAAAATTAATCATGTGAAGGATGCAGGTATAATAAAATGGAGAGCTAGAGTCAGACGTGACATTATTTTGAAGTACATGTACGTAACTCTGATCATGCAGGAACTGTAGTTGGTCTGAAAGTATCGGTTTATACATCTATACATACATGCAGTACTGAGTCCAGCTAATAATAACTAAACACTGTGTTGTTAATTCCACAAGGAAACATCTGCTATCATGTTTGTTTGGTTGATTGTCCTTTGTTTATGTACCATCATGATCTGTTTATAAATGAGCTTCTTGCTTCAATGGGTCATAAATTGATCGTTTTAGTATGCTCCTTTGCTGTTTGTATTATAAGTGCCATAGTGCCAGCTTACGCAACATCAATGTTTTCAAGCCCCTATAAGTCAACACAATGTAATTACAACATCCATATAATTATGTAAGCCTGCTTGGTTCTATACCTGGCTCTATAAAACTCAGTATACGTAAGGGACATAAAACACTTAGTATTCATTGTTTCCTTGTGGTGCATCGCCTGACAAGGGATGAATATCATAATATTTTTTTCATAGTGTATTTTGGCTAATTATGTAGTAGTAGTAGTAAACAAGTTTTCCATTCCGCTAATACACGCCTTGCTGAGTAGACTAACTCAACATGCACTTTGCCATCCACAGACATAATGGCATCGCACTCAGTAGACCCTCGATACTATTCTAGTAACAGTTGGACACCAGGACAACCGCCAAACATTGCGGGAAGTAAGGCTCCCCCACCTCTTCCACCGAGACCCCCTGACTTACCAGGTCAATTCATTAGTTACCAGCATTTTGTTATCTGCAGTCCTATGTGTACTGTAGCGTCATGTGCATATTCATGCACTGTAATGTTGTCACATGCACAGATTTGCCGCCACCACCTATTCCCAACACTCCTCGTCCCAACCTCAATATATCGCAGAGTAAGTAATGTATTTTGTAAAAGTTAGCTTCGATCATAATAATGTACCACGGCCAAATTACTTTCAATAAGACCATACCAGTAAACGTGTGCATCATGTATTGCTCCACCAGCTCTTCAATACCCTGGCAGACACGAGGTGTTCACTTTGCCTGAGCTGGTGGAAAAACATCAAAACCTGTTTCCTCTCAAAGTAGTAGTTGCCAAGGGTCATTACGGAGATAGAGGAGAAGATTCGGTCATAGCAACAGATGAAGTCTACAATATCCATTTTATCAAAAGATCAAAGGTTATATCTACTAGGACATTATAAATTATGTGGACTAGCTAACACATTATCGATACATGCTACAGGTGTTCACTGTCAAGGACAAAGTTGGAAATAAGTACATTTTGCCTCTCAACTCAGCATGTAAGTTTGGCCTCTACTACCAGAAAGGAACACGCTACTTTGACACTGTGGAAGATGTGATGAAGGTATTTACAAGATATCAATCATGTTGAAAGAATCATGATACATTACATACTAATTGCTTGTACTTAGAGCTTCAAGACACCTATAATTCGTTTAATTGTTCCTTATTACTATGTTACGTCAATTTTCATATCAGGTCATTCAATAAAATACATATACGTACCGTACCTTTCCTCTCTCTACAGGCCTCTCCTCTTCCTAGTGTGATAGCTGCTCAGTGTAGTCATTCTAGTGGGAATGAAAAGACCAGTGTGTCCAGACTAGAGATTCTTGTGGTGAAGGGAGTCAGCAAGGTATAATTATGAGTACATAGTTATGGAGGCAGCAGATGGTGTAGTTAAACATTTGCGAATGACACTGCATGTATGTACAAGCCTATAGTGAATCGTAACCATTGCTAGTTGCATGCTACGTGTATGCATGCCTTTCCTTCATTCACAATGAATTCAAAAACTGAATTCAAAAACTGGCTATTTTCAATCGAATCATAATATTCAAAACCAGTATACGGCAATACGTACAGCATCAGGAGTATATAAAGGGGAGTAAGCAACTACTATAAAATTTGTTATTGTACGTCTCGATCACTACGTCACAAACACCTGTGTAAAACTGTGTGGTTTGACTTGACCATGTATGGCTAAGGCAGGCAGGCTTAAATCAGACATTCTACCCATGCATGTGCTTGCGCAATACATCAACCACGCTGTTTTGGGGGGTTTTTTGAGTGGGTTGTACAGCTACTACTTGAGATGTGGGCGTTTTACATACATAGTATGACGAGCCAGACAACAACATGTTTGTATGGGCTGTATAGTAGTTGCTTATAATACTCCCCTTCATGTACTTTCCATTAGTATTGAGGTACGGGTATTTTATGGAGATAAAAATAATTCCTGTGTACAATACATTGCATTGTACTGTATTTGCAATTAGTCACTGAGTCACCATACTCATACAAAACTTATCACTCCTGACAGCATGTACTATGTAGTATAACAATCCTGTACTTAAAATGTTGTTCTCTATAACAAGTTCGCATAATTATTGTCCTATACACAAACATAGGGCCGGATCGGTCGCAAGTCCATACTCAATGTTTTCAGCATCTCAAAGAGACAGGACAAACAGCTCACAAAAGAAATAGTTGGAAGATTCACAACTGACCCTTCCTATGCACCTATGTACCTTTCTGATCTGGTCAAGTACGTCCCCTTTGAATTTCCACTAGCCATCCACTTCTACCCTGACTATGAGACAGAGGATCAGAGTTCAAATTACTTGAAGTCATGTGAGAAAATGACCATCATAAAGGTGAGTCTATGATAAGCTATTTAGGTGTACGTGGTCTAGCACTTAATTTTATACTGTGTAATGTACTAAAAAACAATGTGTTGGGCACGGATTTATAGCTGCCATCTAGCATTACCTGTTTCATGTAAATCGTACTCTGAGCAATCTGGTGTTTTGTTCATAGTATAATTATAGCCACTACATTGTGTAGGAGTTCATCGAGACCTCGGTTGTGACCAGTCCACTGTTAGAGGATGACGGTGACGATGACGATGATTGCATGGAGCTCAACGAACGTGTTGTGGACATACCGGTATGCACGTGTGTTGTTGGAGTGGTATTGTTGTTCATATTCTGGGGGGGCTTACCTAGATTGTTTTAGTTTATATATAAACAGTATTCAATCAGTTATCAAAACAAACAGGTTGTGCCACGTGTGTTTCTGTTGCACTTACATAAATACAGTGGAACCCCTCTATAACGGACACCTTTAGGGAACATTGTTTTGGCCTTTATACAGATGTGGCCTTAATTGTTGAGAGGTTGTTTTGTACACAAACTGTTCATTTGGGACCTGGGTGCCTGGCCGTTATATAGCAACTGGCCTTTATTCGGAGGTGGTTGTTAACAGAGGTTCCACTGTAATACCAATGTTTTCACGGTTGTACAACATCTCTGCGCATGACAGCTAGCTGTGACTTATTATACCGTAATCCATTACAACATCATAGTTATGTACAGTTATAGTTGCACTACATTTCCTTGATTCCCTATCGAAATTAATGTTCGCAACTCTAATTAGGAGACTTTATGTCCCCCAAACTGTCCATGTACTGTATGTATGAAGTAAAATTTCGCACTACATGTTGTAACATATTTCCATACGGCTCTTTCTCGCTTTCTTGTTTCCACACTTTTTAATGCTTCCCTCTGCCCAGTTGGAAATTATAAAAGACAGTTGGCACTCTGTATAATTCATTGTATGCACGCCAGTCTTTTTTTCAATCTCTTCATTACTATAATTATGTACTGTTCCATCATAGCTGAGCCTCCCTATTGAAGTAAGTGTCTTGCCTCCTGAAGAAGACGACACTGATGACTATGAGCAGCTGTATGAGACCACAAGAACCTTGATATCTGGCTATAACCCAGTCCTGGGAAAGACACTTCGAGATGCTAGTGATGATTACAGTTACGCCACTCAGACACAAATGTTTTCTGCTGTCCGAAAAGGTATTCCTCAAAATGTTCAATATTATACCCGCTTTACGGGTATATTTTGAGGGTATATAAACTTTCAAAAAGACCATTTGAAAGGTTTTCGCTTTTAGCGGAATAGTGGCTTTTTGCATCATACATGCTTGCTTTATTAAATTGTTCGTGGTACATGTACATGCTTATAATCAGTGAAAACCGCGAACATTATTTTATACCCTCGAAATATACCTGCTATGCGGTACATATATAATTATAGTCAGGGTTTTATCTAGGACAGGGCGGAATATTTGGGCAAAATGTTTGGCTAAGCCCACTTTTTTACCACACACGTACCCTATTACATGCTCGTGCATCACAGTAGATCAAGTTACACCATCGACAGATTCTACCTTATGGTTGTGGTTAACATGTGGTTGAGTTTAATCATGCACATTAACCAATGTGTTGTAGTACTAATGTGATGATGTCATTATTCTACTCAATTGGCGGGGGGGAGGTTCACCCCTGCCCCCCCCCCCCAATTAGATAAAACCCTGATAGTAGCTCTTTTTCATACCTATAATTATATAGGTTTTGAGAATGAAGGTCTAAAGATTGAGATGCCGGCAGTTATCAGTTCTAGCAGTGTTCCTACACCAAGGTGAGATTTAAAATTATAATTTTATGTATGTATGGAGACTTGAAATGTCAATAGGTTGCCTACAGCCCATAAGCCTGCTGCTGAGTCATACGAGGACATTGAACACTTACAGTAATAATAGTTATGCTAGTATAATTATACTCAACAGTGTATATTGCTTAGGTTTTCCATGCCTCAACGTAGACAAGATGCAGAAAGTTCCCCAAGGTAAATATCCCGCTTTTGTAACAGTGTTTTTTGTACTCTTTTCTTTATAATTAGGGTTTTTACAGTACTAATAATCAAATCGATTATCCTAGCTGTTATAATAATTATGCTGAGCTTGCTAGAGGGTTCAAGATTAGTCATCGTTTGTTTAAAGTGTATATAATATTATGATAAACTGTCTACGAAATAATTACCGTATTACTAGAATATTTTGCTGGTGAAAAACCTTTGCGAATGAGCCAAATCAGCAAAAAATTGATCCTTTGCTATCTGCGTTATGAATGATCGTGTGTATTTACCATTTATTTAGGTTTTGCAATTTAATGATCAACCCTCGCAAAGTTTGCATAATTATATTCTAGTAATACGGTATTCAAATTTAGAATTATATTATTATTTTAAATGGAAAGCAACTCAGTTTTTTTAGGCATTATCAATTTACTCATGGATTCTAACAATTAACTTCCAATACCTTTTGGTGTGCTCTCTTCCAGAGGTGGCTCAGACCAATTGGACAGTTCTATGCCACTTGGGAACAAGAGGAGGTCCATGTATCAACCACTAGTTAAATCTCCTTCTCATGATGACTATCAAGATATGGACCTAGTAAGTGTTGTGATATAACTCTTAAGGCTACATGCAACCCCCATTTTTGCTCAACGTTTTCCCTATAATTTATAAGAGGCTATTATCTCATAGGGCCTCACTACTTTTCCATTAGTTTTATTAACTTTGACATTACTGTAAATGCGTGAAATTAATACTGTATAGTAGAGTGCATGCATAAAGTAGGACTATATTATACATATCAGGAAATTGAAAACTACATATTTTTATAGTCAGTATAATTATTGCAACAACGAATAATTATATGAGGGAATAACTTGAGATCGTCAGAGTTATAATTAGTAAAGTCTTTGAAAATTGCACTGCGAAAACTGTACGGCACTGAGTTAGTTGCTCCTTCTGCGCAAAATATACTAGATCATGCATCTAAACTGATATAGGTGCATGTGAAAGTAGCCTCGTTCCCGTGCAGGCAGGCCAATTTTTCTTTATTAGAACAGAAAGACAAATTATTCTAGGAACGAGAAAGTTATCTATTTTAGGCATTGTGCACCATTTTCACAATGTCATGCAAAGGTGTTATTTCCCATATATATGAAAAGTTTAGGAGTTCACTAGGATCACATGCAAAGACGTTGTGCATCAATGTTATAATGCATTAATTGACCACATATCTAGTTGTGTTGGACTGTTAAAACAAGGAGTGTGGGCATAAAGTGAGCGCCAGAATGAGATCAATTTGCTATAATGATTAATTTTTAGCCTTAGTCTCCTTTTGTTCTCCCCACAGCCACAGGCTCACGACTCGAGGCAATCATCTATGTCACCATCTCGAAGCTTTGACAGTAGCATTACTCCACAGCCACCCTCAACCTACAAGGCGGCCCCCTCCGTACCCCCGCGAAGAGCAGCCACATTCAGAGAAATCCACGGAGGAGGATTGAACTCCACACCACCCCCACCTGTGGGTCCGAGGAAGATATCACTGCCAACAGGAAGTGCTTCAAGTATGAGCGAGTAAAATACATCTTATAGCAATGAAGTTTCAAGGAAATTCACAGTTATAGTGATATAATTATAGTAATTTATGATAAAACAGCCTAAAGTTAGCCAACATCTTGTTATCATTACTCATCCGATCCCTACACAGGTGCTGATGGAGTGTTCCATGCTAAACATTCCCTTCCACCTCCACCACCCCCTGAGTCAGCACTTTCCCGACTGCAGGAATCAATGGACTCTCTCGTACTCAAAATAAAATTACTGGAATCAACAAAACCTCAAGGTGAATACCATGCATGATGTTGTAGCTTATCAATATTGAGATTCTCACTCCTTGTAATTTTTGTCTAAATAGATGATTCGTTTGAACTGAGGCAGCAGATAGACTCCCTCTCTTCTGTGACTCAGATCCTCCAAAGCACTTGTAGCTCACTATCAAATGAGATAAGTGGATTGAGGAAAGACATGGACACATTAAAGACCCAGGTATTAGACAAGTGTATGAAAATTAGGGATGCATGCATATGGATATACATGTAAGCTTGCCTGTTTGACAAAAGACTGGATTTGTAACCGGCAAGAGTGCATGTATAAAGAGAAAAGGGCATGCCACTCGCTATAATTATAGTCGTACGTGTGTATATAATTATAGAAAATTCATGTGAGAGGGTGACATGCTGCTACATGTGGATCCAGTATATGCAGCAGACATTATAAAAACTTGTACTAGCTACAGTGCTTAGCATTATTACTGTCTCAGTTGCGTGTCCTCTCCCGTACCTAGTAGTCATTGCAGTCAGTACGCCCTTGTAACTGGCTGATAAAATAAGCTTTTCCTTTTCATGCAGGTCAATGAAATTTCAAGTAATGGAGGAAATAGCTTTTCTAGTAGCACTACTCTGCCGAGCCTGAATTGTGATCAGGTACACAATAATTATACAATCTTGCGGCATGAAAATAGTCTAGCTATGATCATAACCCACAGGTAATTACACTGCTTGAAGCTATGGGTCCATCTCTGGCCAGGTACAAAGAAACTTTTAGTCAGGAGGACATTGATGGTGATTTGCTGGCATTGTGCACTGAAGAGGTTCTTGAAAATGACCTTGGTAAGGCCAACCAACATAATTCCTGCATGGAATTGTGTTCCAAATAATAATAATTGTCGTAAATCCCGTTGAATTGTGCATGTGGCACACTCACAATAATATACACGAGCTGTTTCAGTGTCACGTACTTACTGCAGGTATAAAACATAAGCTTGATAGGCTGAAGCTAATGCAAGTGATACGGGGCACAAAGTCTGTGGAGAGCATCATGCAAGGAGCATACGTTCAATTCGAATTTAATTCAGGGACCAAAGTTCCACAGTGATAATAACAATAACTTTTTATTGTCGCCACACAGATAATTTTATAATGCAGTATAATATACATAATTTACATGTCTTAGAATTGACGATAAAGCCTTTTAGCTAAGTAGTATGTAGATGGTAATGCAAATGACTTATATAATGTATGCAATCCACAACTATTGCAAAACACCTACATGTAGTATATATATAGTGAGCATCAAACTTGTCACTTAAAATGCTGTAATACATCTAGCTACAAAGTTCTCAAGTTAAGATCAATTATGAAATTAGTAGTGATTGGAACAGGAACTACACCCTCTGTGGCCTGCTGAAACCTGATGACGGTGTGTCTTGTCTCTAGAATTGTGTGATCTGCTACGTGACTTGTCATGTGATTTGCTACGTGGCTTGCTATGTGACTTGTCGTGTGACTTGTCATGTGATTTGCTACGTGACTTGCTACGTGACTTGTCGTGTGACTTGTCATGTGATTTTCCCTCCGTATGGTCTCGGCTATTTTCTTCACTCTTCTTACGACACATGCCCTTACTGCATCCCCTATTCCTGCTTTTGTGGTGACGAGTATCATCTTCTGAATCACAGCTACTTTTTCTGTGGCCATGCCTGCTGTTCTTATCCTGGTCATGATGCCCAGTGTCCTTTCCAACGTCACATTCAAGCATTTGCCACCTTCGATCACTGTAGAGAATACATGATTTGTGCATGTGTGGCTAATACTGTTTTGTCGTCAAAGCCAACATGATACATCTGTAAACATAATAATAGCTGTGTATGTGTTAAACCCTGTTTCTTGTGCAATCTCATATATAATTAGGTGTCGTAATAACTTCGATCACTGCATGTATGTGCAGTGTACTCATATACATACTCACTTTGCCCTCCAGTTGCTGACAATCCCTACAAACGCTCTTTGTGTGTCTCCCTTGTGTCTGTTTTTGGAGCATTTCCTCTTGTTTGTATTTGAGGATGCCTTGTGTTCAAAATAGGCTTTGTCATTATTCAATTGCTAGAAAGTGTGTGTATAGAATTACATAATGTTGATTTAGTCTAATCAAAAGGAGCACGGCACGTACGCTGAATGTAGTGTTCATATAAGCTGTCCACCCACCATACCTTTGTAAGCTCACACTCTTCAGTATGGTAGCCTTTAGCTGAGCAGCACTTGATTTTCCAACGACGGTCCTCTTTGTTGTCCCAGTGTTTGCTGTCCACACCTGAGGATATTGAAACGTGCACTGCGACGTGCTGTATTATAATTATACAACTTACCTGCCATAACTTTTCCTTTGGGACACATAAATCTGATGGGTGCTTGCCAATGATTGATGTAGACAGGCCAAGAGCAGTCACTGAGGGGAATAGACACAACTTTCGCACAACCCCAGTTCCAAAGCCTGTCTCGATATCTGTTGTGATACACACTCCGCACCTGTAAAAATAAATATCATGTAGTCTGATGTAAATCTATGGACAGAAATGTATTGTACCTGATTCAGAGCTTCTCCATTTTTAGCATTGCACTCAAAGTGAAGTGGACGATCAAAGTTGTTCTGGTATGATTTCTACAGCATTTTTAGATCATAATCGTTATGCTCAGTAAAACCGTAACAACGGAAAAAAGTGGTAGATAGAAAGTGGAGCAACTTCATTGTACGTACAGTTCGATATTGTTTGTTTCTTGCCCTTATTAAATGAACTTTTTGAGACACTTTTTTTGCTGTTTTTAAGGGTTAGCAATTCCACGAAAATTGAAGTACATAAAATATTTCGCTATTATGGAAGACGCAACCTCAGATCAAATAGCACAAACTTCATTCAGCAAAATGTTTTTAGAGGCATTTCCACGAAAATTAAATGCCTCAAAAATGTTGCACTATACATGTACATGTATAATTATGGTTAAAATACATGCACAAAATTAATGGTGAAAAACGCAATCTACGTAAATTAAAGTGATAAAAATTACCATGTATAATTCATATTATACCATAGCTGGTAATACAAATGTACATGATTATAATTATGCTTACCCCTTGATATCGGATCTGTGCCTCAGCTAACTGGTCATGTAGATTTTCACTGACTAGATCTACCTCATTTCTAGTCGCCTCAACTGCAATGATAACAGCAAGTAGTGTGGTAATGAGGTTGACCAACATGTCTAACTTTTCAGCTAGTATAACGTTAGGATGATTATTGTAGATGCTATTATAAGCCTTGCAAGTCTGAGAGAAAGTAATATATATAGGACGTTGTGATGTGAACTTGTATTCTACTTCCATATTGTGTAATCCAATCTAATGAATAGTGTAATTGAATAGTGTGGTACTTCCATTGTGCAAGCACAACTTTTCATTGTCGTCAAAATTAATACAGACAGGCATGAATGCATTCGCCATTTTCAGTTTTCTAAGTACTATTACATAGTCTATTGAGCAGGGCACCACATTTCCTGCTGGCATGCATGCAATTATTATTCGTCTATTTTACAAAAACCAGCCCAAAAGATTCACTGCCCATGTATACTGTATTACATGTGCTAAAATGTTTTGCAAGCATCAGACATAATTATGCGAACTTTGCTAGCGTCAATCAATTCGCATAAAATTGCAAAACCTAAATTAGTATTGCACACGATCTTTCCAGAACACAATAGTTAGATTGCAAAGGGTCAATTTTTCTGCTCGTTAATTTTGGCTCATTAATTAGCATGCAAATTAGGTTTCTCACCCGCAAAATATTTAGTAATACGGTATAATTATGTGTATCTATAGTTATTTTAGGGTATGGTCCAATTTCAGCTCGGAGCCTGGAGTTTATATTTAACTCTTTTGTCTGCATGACCTTAGTCTCAGGTCCTGGCCACGCTTTAAAGCGAGGCCTGGATCTGAGACTATGCATGACTATATAGCGTATTTGCACAATTTCACCTTGCATATTCATGCAAGCTTAGCATAATGCATGGTGAGAATTATACATTCGACTTCACATTATTTTTATAATACGTACTCCTTTATTAGCTTTATTATAATTATACAGTCTCATCTGTGGCCCAAATGCCTGTAGAACGATGGGAAGCAAAAGTACTCTTTGGCCATTGCAAATTTATGGACTCTGCCCATTGTAATTAATTTTACATGCAAGAAGTAATTGTGCAGTGGTGAGCACAGCATCATTGAGTAGTCTCAGAAGCAGACGTCTTTTATGTGGAGAGGTACAAATAATTTAATCGAAAGGTCATAATAATATTAGTGCCTAAGATCTATGTCCTATCCCCCCTGCAACACCTATCCCCTCTGCAACAAATTACAATGAATACTTCAGTATACGTAGCTATGAACAACACTAGATTTTTGCAGTAAAATAATAGATAGGTTAATGTGTCTTGCATGTGATCCTTTTGTTATAAACACAATTGTATTGATTCTGTGTAGTGGACACTAGCTCTATTTACACTATAGTGTATAGTGTATAGTGTATAAGAGAAGGATTATCGTAAATGTTCATATCATGCTCCTGCTTATGCTAGATGCTATTGGTAAATTATAATAGGCTTTGCATGTACACAAACAGTTTGTAAGTAGTGCTTCGTTTGCAGCTAATGCTTTTTTTATTTGAGACAGGGAGGAGAACCACATAATTATTGACATTTAATTTTTCCCACCACTAATTGGCTACGTCTGGCATATCTCGTCTTTCTTCTGTCTTCAAAACGGTTAGATCTCCTAGACCAATCGTTTCACACTTTGGTGTACTAATATACATGTATACTGCCATGTGCAACTCAATGAATATATTTTCACACGTGCAGTACGTGCCTATGTATATTTCATAAATTTATTCAGTGTAAAAGGACTGCCTAAAATTATATTCCAATTTGGCACAGGGGTATTTGAAAAAAGAATAATAATATTTTTCAACATCAATTGAATAACAGCATGCGCAAAGCTAAAATTATAGACAACGTCAAGTGTGCACTTTTGCAGGGTTAGTGCACCATAATATTATTATAGAAAATCACAGAGTAAATATTTCTCATAGAAAATTTACCAAAAACGCCTACATGTATAGAAACAATTGGCCGAGAGAAAATTTGCCACAATCAAAACCTGGTGGAAAAATTTAACACTTGAACTATATATATATACCCAAATTAATTGAACAATGAGCATTTTGTAACAGATCTGTAAAACATTACTATTCACTAACCACACAATAAGTCACTCTATAGTTATCAGAATGCTATAGTTACATTTGTACATCTGTTAAGAGCTCCATAAACTCAGCTAGTAGAAATGTCTTAGATCCTGGTCCACTATTAACCAGCATGCACACTGCATTCAAATATCCTCCATCGTCTATCTCTGTGCAATGTGTGCGCAAAATCATGTACAGCAATGTTTAATTGTGGTTTCGAGATGCATGTCGATCGATTAATAATAACTTGCTTGCATATAAATTATGCATTCAGACCCATTCGACACAATCACCAACGCTACACCATGCATGCATGGGGCCTTCTTGTGGTTAGATATTAATTTGGTGTCTCCAACGGTTAGATATAAAGTTTTGCTAGACTCAATACTAGAAAATCTCTGTTATTTAATTATAAGTTACTTACTTTTGCTTATAATGACTATCCAGTCCAACCAGGGCCCCGGCTCCTCCACCACATGGAGAGCCCACCTTGTGGTCTAAGTCCCCATGAAGCATATTCACATATTCTGTCATGAGACAGTCCTCTGTGTGGTAGTCATTGGCTCCACAACATCGAATTTTCCATTTTCTGTCCTCGTGAGCATTCATGTGATGGCTCCTGATTCCTAAACGAAAAATGTGAATGCAAAATCTCAATAATTGTAAGACCACAATAGTCTATAATTATGGACTCCTGTTATGGAGTATTAGTAGTGTTACTGTAGATATCTTATGAGCCATAAGCAGAGAAGGCAGGACATGCATAGCTATGGTGCCTTTGGTATATAGATCTGTTGTCGTCACTTTCGGGTGTTGTCAAATATTGTGAACTGTTTATGAACTAATTAACCTAATAAAAACCCCCAGACAAATTCTCAGACTGCATGCTCGCCACACTGTTTTATACAATACTGCATGGCAGGTTATTTTCGCATAGTGAATATTTTCGTATTATGGAGGATCATCCAAAAATTATTAGATTCTGTGTCACCATTCTAAAATGTACGAATCCAAGGTAAGCCAAACAAAAATTTGGATCAACGAAAATTATCATGGTATGCAGCTCACCTGCCATAAACTTGTTCTTCGGACACATATAGGTAATATCCTGTTTCCAGTTATTGATGTAAGGTGACCAGGAGCAGTCAATAAGAGGGGAAGGTGCCACCTTATGACACTTCCAGTCCCATACTCGATCTCCATAGTATCCATCATATTTACTTTTCACTTGGATTAGGCCTTCACCTATTTATAGTAATGATGTTAAACTGCTACCAGTATAGCTGTTTTACATATTAATTTTATGCTGGTATATTATGTATAATTATGCGTTATGACGAACCTTTGGCACTATCACAAACCGTATGTAGTGGAAGGTCAAATTTCTGCTTGAAGCCAGGAATTTGTTGTGGATGCTGAAATGACATTTTTATAAAGTGTGCAGTGTATAAGGGACTCATTCAAACTCACATTTTTTGGAGGATGCCATTTAGGCTATGAAAAAAACAACAAATGAATCACTCTGAAAAGTTATGAATGGCGGACACTTTACCTTAGGCCTGGGGTGGATTACTCTTCGAGGCTTGTAGTGGATTACTCTTCGAGGTGGTGGCTGAATAGACAGAATGGGCATAATAATTTATGATTAATTACATGTAGCTTCATACTATTTACGTAGATCTATGCATGTATACATTGCTCCATGCATGCATATAAGCAGGATATGGAAACAGGTTAGACCTATAAAGGGACAATGCATTGTACGTACATAAGTATCAATTAACTATTGTCTATTATTTTGATACTATTCTTCCTATACCTTCCTTCGAACTGGTTTTTTCTTTGGCTTGTGCTTCTTCTTTCCCCAGTGTTCATGAGGCCACCAAATCTGCAAATGAATTTGATCTACATAATTTATGTCCGAGGCTAGCTAGCATAGATCCATAGATCTATTAAGTAGGATTTACCACACCTAATACGAGGAGGATATACGGAGTGTAATGTATCCTCCGAGTAGGTGTGAATGGGACTTTTATCTGTATGACTTATACCACATGACATGACCGCAGCACTATGGACCTCCCCCTAGCAACATTTAATGAAAAAAGCTGTGCATGCCCTGGGGCTGTATGTTATTCTTCTATATATCCTATACAACTGCATGTTGACCAATGAGATCAATTTAGTGGTACGTGACGTAAAGTGTGGAGTGTGGTATAATTATCTACAATTTCTACATGCATCAAACCATCAACTATACAAGTTAGTCACTCACTTGTGCACTGCCTCTTTCCATCAGAGGTCTTTGTTGGATATGAACTATATCTCTTTCAGTGTCCCGCTCAGCTTGAACCACATCTTTGGATCCCACACTCTTGGTAACGAGTGTCGACAACAGTACAAGTAGGCACACACACACCAAACTGGCAGAGATTTCCATACTTAGATCTAGTTTCTTAGGTTCACGGTCACATTGAAAGTGTTCTGAACTGTGCATGCATGTATCGTTTACGAACTTTACCTACATCTATATACATGCATGAGATTCAGTTATAGGTTGGGCCTGAATGGCCAGTATACACACACATTGAATAGCAGCTGTAGCTAATAATTATACTGTTTTAAAACAAGGCTATTGTGGTACTTCCATGTGGTAAATAATTATTTATCTCAAAGGTAGATCGGCTATATCTATAGAATCTAAGTCCATTTCTAAAATGAGTACATCAAAACAATAGGACTCGAAACTAAAAATAAAATTGAATTGGCTAAAAACATAAAAAAACAAATGTGTAATTATTGCAGACTATAACAGACTATTAAACCAACATTTTGAGAGCCAGCAGGTCATGGTAAAGTAACGATCACCCTAAACTTTCTGACTGTGAGCGAGTGCCCTCCCCCTCCTCCTACGTTCCTCATGAACCTATAGAAGTCACCAGGCTTTGCTAACTTGACGACAGGATCATCTCTCAACTCAGCGTTTGCTTTCATCTCATGGTGCTCAGCAATCCCAAACACTCGTCTTTTCTCTGCCACCATCACGGGAGAACTGCTTGTATTAGTCTGTCTCATCAATTGTAGAAATATCTCGCCTTTTAGATTTCCCCAGCCTTGATCTTTCCACACCACAGATAGAGAAAGCTTCTTGACTGTACTTGGTAGGATAGGACCATCGAAATAAAGTTCAGGTGGGGCTGAGTATGGACCAGGTATCTCAAAATCTTCACCATGTATAACCATGAAGTGGGGAAGCACAGAGTGGAGACGATGACAGGTCTGGGAGAGTCTAGCTACGTCCTCTGGGCAAAGCAAGTCAGCCACATGAGATAACACTAAATCAGGGAAGTCTTCAAACTGGTTTGCCATTCTATACAGTCATACCAGCTTGTGCTGAATATCGAATATTAATGCTAAATCATCAGGTGTTTTCCCTCCATAAATGTGTGCTAGTCACACCATAGTCACTCACACACGTATAACACAGAACACACTGTGTCTTGCCTGACCTTTATTTTGCTCTTGCACTGACCTCGAGACCAAGCCTCTCATGGTCTCGAGGCTAATACTTGTAAGAGGAATAAAAACTTTTTGCTAAACCAGATACTTTAGTATCTACTGGAGTTAAAAAAAATTTTTTTGACTTATAATACTGATTCCATGTATGGAGGAAATGGTGTCAAATTATAAAAACGAAGTTGATGACAAGTATAGCGTTCTAAGCTGCATTGAAAGTGTTGGACTCACTGGACATAACGATGTTGACATTTTTTCCCACACTATGTAAGTATGCAGGTGCCGCAATCAATCTATTTATTGTTGCCGTCCAATGATATACCGGTACATAGTGTAAGCAAAAATGTCGACACAGCATAGAACAACCATTCGTTATCTACAAGAAACAATTGTGGTGTCCAGTTGATGTACACCGTCTATTCGATTGGTAATCCTTTGTTTGAGACGAATGTTGACCCCATGACTTGAGGAGGAAGCCACATATGATAACAAAATGTAGGATGCCCTGTTTAGTAAATAGGAGGCTATTTTAATCCGCCTGCATGGGACCGAGGCGAAAGTGAGGCCTGATTTACTAAATGAGATTTAGGCCTAATTTAGCAAATAGAAGGTCCAAACAGAAAGACCATGCAATTCGATGCTAAATAAATATAGGAGGTCGGATTTAGTAATTAAGTAAGATATCCGATTCACAGTAAAGGAAGAGAAGCAACCCTGCATTGTATATATCAGCTAGCTATCAATACAGTAAATAGGAACACACTGCATGTATTATATAGAAGGGGAGAGAGACGCATTTTTTTGAAAAGTAACAAGAGCATCAAAAATGAATTTGGCACCTCATAAATTATTATTAGTGACCTTAATTAGTTAAGGGTAAGTGGTTCCACCCTCTTGATCTAACTTAGTAGCTCTGTCTATAGTCATTGAGATGTCTCAGTCGATTAGTCCCTCCCCCCTCCTCGAAGCGTTGCATACATATTTATTACTAATTTTCTTTTCAACAGAATTTTACTGCGTCACCATTGCATTTCTCCCCACACCGTTTCATGCCAGGACTCACACACTTGGCATAGACATCGGAGGGTATAGCCACAGCCTACCGGGCTAGGCCTTGGTGGATTATGCTAGTAAGAACCTATGAGCATTGAGAATAATGCTGGGAAAAATAGGCAATTTTCTGACGTTGACGAGAAAATAGGCACAAACGAGATTTATAAGTCTCAAAGCAAAAAAACTGTCTTAATTGATTACATGTATAGAAGACCACCTACAGCTGGCTGTTACTTATGCTATGAAATGTGTACGTCGTTCCTGAAATCCTGCATGTATATAGTCTACCGTGACTCAAAACTAGACTCCTGTCAAATCAAACACTTTATATATATATCGTAAAGCCGAAAATGTTCGTGAGGTGCAAAATTTCGCGTTTTTCAAAGGCCGAGCAGCTAACGCAAACATTAAAACTGAGATAACCCCCACACACTGGTATTTCACATGCAAAGCTATTGGTGCTAGGGTGTGGTTTCCTGACATTGAAACACGAATATTAGAACCCACGCTGAGGGCTCTGTAGCCACTATACAGCAGCACGATTAAAGATAGGTGGATGGCAAAGAAAAACATAGTGGAATAATAGAGAGAAATAGGTGACCAATTAAGTGACAATTGAGCATTATTATAAGGACCAGAAGAGACCCAATTAACGTTGAATGACTTGACCATTATCTCATGAGCGTTTTTGACTGAATAAAGTGGTATAGAAGTGGAATAGCTTAGTCCTTATATATCCAGTCAGAAAAAAAAACTTGTGCGATCCTCTCTGAACTATAAGAATTGTCAGAGATTTCCATAGATCTATATAGATCTAGCTATTACCAAACATCAGATTTTTCTTAGGGTCTGAGCTCTGTGACCGTTACGTTCACATTAATTCTCAACTGTGCATGTATACATCTATATACAGTCAGTGGAACCTCTATTAACAACCACCTCCGAATAAAGGCCAGTTGCTATATAATTATAACGGCCAGGCACCCAGGTCCCAAATGAACAGTTCGTGTACAAAACAAACTCTCAACAAAGGCCACCTCTGTATAAAGGCCAAAACATTGTTAATTCCCCAAAGGTGTCGATCCGTTATAGAGGGGTTCCACTGTATACACGCAGAGCATCAGTTATAGCTAGTCTGGGGCTGCAGATGTTATAAAAATTGTGTACTATAATTATACAGTAGCGAATTTCAGTGAATTTGTAATTAACGCTAAATTATGTCCATGCTAATAATTAACGAATCTCATAAAAAATAAAAGTACTAATCAAAGAGCATGCAAGCTAGTTCAGCTATTTTGACTCCAAACTTAAATATTGTGCTAGCTTGTAAGAGACTGGAACATTGTGTGTGTGTTGATCGTTTTGTATTTGTTAGGTAGATGTATTTACGTTATGTTTATCTTTTGTGACGTAATGCGAGCTAAGGCTGGATTGTTCGAGAGAGAGACCTCGTGGTGTAGAACTAAGACTCTGTGTATCTGTATTTTGTGTCTTGTTTTTGTTATTAAACACTGAAGTACCTTGAATAGCTAGTCCTATCTAGAGTGAAGGGCTAATAATTATCGCTCGGTGACAGTGCTAATAATTATTTGCTGCAAATCTGTCAAAATGTGTACCCTACAAAAACAGAAATTACAAGTCTATATACTGGTCTTTAATAGTGTGTCCATTCCTAAAATGAGTTACAAAATAATTAATAACTATTGGTTACAACGTGACAATTGAAATCTATTGCTGCATGCTATGATGGACTCGAGCCAGCAGGTCATGGTAAAGTAACGACCACCCTAAACTTCTTGACTGTGAGCGAGTGCCCTCCCCCTCCTCCTGCGTTCCTCATGAACCTATAGAAGTCACCAGGCTTTGCTAACTTGATGACAGGATCATCTCTCAACTCAGCGTTTGCTTTCATCTCATGGTGCTCAGCAATCCCAAACACTCGTCTTTTTTCTGCCACCACCACAGGAGAACTGCTTGTATTAGTCTGTCTCATCAATTGCAGAAATATCTCGCCTTTTCGATTTCCGTAACCTTGATCTTTCCACACCACAGATAGAGAAAGCTTCTTGACGATACTTGGTAGGACAGGACCATCGAAATATAGTTCAGGTGCCCAGTGGCCTGAACGTGGACCTCGTATTTCAAAGTCTTTACCGTGTACAATCATGAAGTGGGGAAGCACAGAGTGGAGACGATGACAGGTCTGGGAGAGTCTAGCTACGTCCTCTGGGCAAAGCAAGTCAGCCACATGAGATAACACTAGATCAGGGAAGTCTTCAAACTGGTTTGCCATTCTAGCTTGTGAATATTAGTGCTAAGTCATCAGGTAATTCCCCTCTAGATCTATAGTGTCTAACACATGGCTAATAGCCCTATAAGGCTAATAGGTAGCACTATGATATGTATACATGTAGATCTACATTGGCACTTGTATTAAATAGTGTCACATTTACCCGTAGCCGCGGCTTAGTCTCTAGAATATGTAGATCTAATAATTATAAGGTCCACTAACATGACATTGTACATGTATCTATTTTTGGTCCTCTAGCCTTGTTTAGTGCCTGTAAGACCTAAATTATGCAAATTAGTGCTCTTGTTTTACCAGGCAGTTGCTGGCTCTAGTACTAACTTCAATATCAGGCCACTCATGCCATGAGTCATGGTATCGAGGCTAGTACAGGAGCACGTACTATTACTTAGCTGACAACTTCTCACCGCAATACCGTATACCGTATAGCTGCGTCCCAAAAATTCTGCGAATTCTGAGAATGAACGATTAAATGCAGAAATAATTATTATCCGCAAATGTTTATTAACCACGCCTAATTTAACAGTTGAAAGTTTAATTTGCAGAAATATTTATTATTATACGCAAAAGTCTTTTTACAGCTATTTGCAGAATTTTTGGGGCGCAGAAATTTCTAGCTATACGGTAACAGGTAATTTTCATGGGGTAAAAATTTCGTTCAACTCGAAAAATGATGAGAACAATTTCGTTTGACTTCATTGCCTGCATGCACTGCATTTGCATGCGTTCTGGTAAGCCATGCCTATATACATTTTCGTGGGGGAAAATTTCATGTAAGTCAGGCTTGCTTACGAAAATAACACCCCACGAAAATTACCCGCTATACACTGGGATCTCCTATCTCTTGTTACAGTATTAAACCTTGACCACCATGCATATAATTATATAGGTGAACAAAGAAAGGAAGTGGGCGGGGGAGAAGGATAAGGTACCGATGACCACCATGTACATGTTGACTGAATTTTTTTGACAAGATTCAAAGGAAGTGCGAAGAACCCAGCTACAATTGATCGATCTATTTATACGAAGAACCCAGCTATACAATCGATCGATCTACATTGCATGGAACCTCTGTTACCAACCACCTCCGAATAAAGGCCAGTTGCTATAAATTATGACGGCCAGGCACCCAGGTCCCAAATGAACAGTTTGTGTACAAAACAATTAACCTATCAACAAAGGCCACCTCTGTATATATAAAGGCCAAAACATTTTTCCCCAAAGGTGTCCGTTATAGAGAAGTTCCACTGTATTTATATAGCTTGCCTTCTAGAATTGCACATGTACAATCTGCCAAATTATATCCATTGCAGTAACAATCAGCATAATAATTATAGAATCCATTATGTATACGTCATTGTCTTTTCAAGAAAAAGTTTACTGTGGCTTGTCATTATAGCATTTCTTCCCACTGCACTGTTTCATGCCAGAATTAACGGCACACTCGGCATAGACATCGGAGGGTATAGCCACAGGGCAACTCTCGACAATGTCAACAACATACCACTGAATTTTGACAGAAGGAGCAGAGGAGACCCAACGTTGAATGACTTTGACCATCTCATGAGCAGATACATCTTCCAGGCCAAATAAAGTGGTCCTATAAAGTCAGAAAAAAAAATATAGAATTACATCATTGAGTATCTCGATTACGGAATATGCCAATTTTCTACAAGCTGTAAGCTGTTACTATAGCTGTGTGCAATGCTTACTTACAGTATATTTGTCTTAGTTGATAATGTTTACCTGAAGTGGGCCTCAGTCTGGGATGAACGACAACTGAAGAAACTCCTTTCTACCGAAAAAGGAGAGTGTGTCGAATTCGTGAAATTGATATGTGGCAGTACCACTTCCTGAATGGCTCCAAAGAAAGCGAGACTGACTTCATTGGCCCTTGATTCCTGTATAATTATAATCATTAGCAAATGTCACGGTAAGCATTAATGTATATAGGTAGCCATTGGGCTAGCTTAGAATATGCTTTGAGTGAGGGGGATCCAAGTATAGCTCACCACCTGAATTTTCAGAATCATGCATGGAACATTTGTAAAGACCTAGCCATGAAGCTACTTCACCTAAACTCACTCTGTACAATTACTTATGACCATGCACCACAGTACTTACTTCCCAATTCAAACAGCTACCCGGAGTAGGTGAAAACATCAACTGCATCTTTGCCTCATCTGTGAGAAAAAATATGGTAATTAATGAGCTTATAATTATAAAAGTCATGTATAATGATTAAAGAAGGAGTAGACAATTATTAGTTGAAACCAGTGCTCTGAACAGGTATAAGCCATGCATACATGCACGCAGAATAAATTATAGCTAGCCTATACTGTGTAACATGTGTTCCAGTCGAAATGACGAGAGAAAGTTGATAACTGTACAGTAGAGTGAAGAACTTACCCACACAGATTGGTGCAGATGAAGACCAGCCAACACGGCTAGGGTAATAGCTGTATCTGTAATGGTAATTACTGTATTGGCAGTTTCTGGTTGAACTGCCAATCAAATTGTAGCCTTCGTTACAGCTGTAACTGGCAGTCTTCCCTACTGTTGTACCGGTAGAGGTATCCACACGTCCATTTCTTGGGACTGGCAGAGGCCCGCAATCATCTATATTAAATTAGAGATGCAGTCAAGTACTACTATATACTTTTATGACATATAAAGCCATCTTCGGTTTTATCAACAAGCTGTGGAACTTATTGACAAATTAGGCTTAGATTACCACATGTTATAGGCGGCATATTGTTCAACTGAGATTGAGGATTAAAAATAGCCACGATGAACTGGGGCACATCACAGATAATGAGCACTCACAGCCACAATAGGGTCTTGTTCCACTCCATCCTCTGTTGGTGCAAGTCTGTTCAGAATTACCAACCAAGCTAAATCCTCGGTTGCAAGAGAATCTAGCCACTCTCCCAGGAATATAAGGAGAGTCATACGTCACAAATCCATTGCCAATTGAGAAATCAGGGCAGAGTCGTAACTGAGCTGCATACAATGCAATGGTATAATGTGAAAACACAAAATGTACAGCCTATAATTAAAGAGTCATGGTGCTACAGTATAGCCAACTATAATGACTACAATATCTAATACTATACCATAATATCCAATGTTTTGCAAGCATCAAACAGAGCTTAATTTGTGCTTATGGCATCACAGAATATACTCTATACTTAGACTCGTGGTGAGCTGTCATTTTTGCACAGTGAAAAGTAGACTAGTCAAACTCAGTGTAGAATCCAGTCAACATATCAGATAAGATTGGTGGCTGTGTTTTCAATTCATGGCGCCATTTTTCTGCACGTGATACTTAGACTATATATCGCAAAACTATATACTATAGCTATACAAAAAGTCTCCTTGTGTCAGTAATAATGGTGGTGAGCATTCAATGTCACTATATCAATGATATTGTGGTATAACTGCATGCCGTCTAGGCACTTGAGTAATAGTGGCAAACGTTGCACAAGATTCTACACACAGTTTTACCTAGCCTCGATCTCAGGCCGCACTTCCCACTTCACTTAGGGAAGTGGGCTTGGTATCGACTGCTTGCGCATGCGCTAATATCCCCCTGGTATCTGGGGGCTTAGGATAACATCGTATATGCTCAGTAAAACTATGACATCACAACGAATGGAAGTGGATTGAAGGAAGTAGATAGAAAGTTCGATTGAAGGTTTCTAGCCCATCGGATAGCATTCTCTGATAGCTACCCTTAGCCTGCTATGTTAACAAAAGACTCACAACCTGCAACAGTGTGGATGACAATCGTCTGAACTGAGTGAAAGCTGACAAAAGCCTATATGGACAGGCCACGCCCATTTAACATTAACTTTGGTGAAAGTCTACTATACTACTGCTACTGCAGAAAAAAATAGCGGTACACAAACCTACACAGCTCTGTCTCTAGCTAGCTAGCTATATAGCTCTGTGTATGACTTTTAGGATATTTTCTCTGTATTATAGGAAATTTTACGGGGAAAAAATATCCAATAATTTTGCGCATGCGCAAGCAGTCGATAGCAGGCCTTCTTTTCTATGAAGGCCAGTGAAGGAGGCTAAGTTTAACCATGCAGCCACTTTTCGCCATGCAAAAGTGACGGCTCGCGAGTCTTGTATGACAACTATATCATGATTTTTGCCTGCATGATCACAAAAGTTTGACCAGAAAAGTGTCAAACATTGTGGCAATAACTGTCTATATGCAGGTGACTTATAGATATACATGTAATAATATACTGGAAAACAATGTTATCTCAATCCTCAAACACAATATGCCTTATAATTTATGTAAGCCATGCAGTACGAGAGTGCATGCATGGATCGAAAAAATAGCACATAATTATACTCACAATAAGTGTACAATCCGATACACTTGCTAGTGGAAGAGTTGATACTTGTGTAGTTTGTTTCGGATACATACTCAGCAGTGATGTTGCCCGAGCCATTGACACTCTGAACATCACAGCAGTACACTCCAGTTGGGCCGTATTCTGAATAACTGTTCAAATGCAGCTCTTGGCGTGCTCTGGTCACATAAAAGTTGTTGACCCGCTGGGAACTGCTAACAACCTGCAGAATCAAGTGCAATCCACATGCGCATGCACAATCATGCAATATTGTATGATGTGCTATTAGTGACTGGAGTTTGTACAGCAATTAAACCCGTATCACATCCAGTCAAGTAATTGCACGTCAATAACAACGTATTGTTCTCGAATAAAGGATTAATAGCACAATTAACAGGCACTGGCAAGGTTAATAGCACTCGGCTACACCTCGTGCAATTAATCTCATAACTATATTATTGCACTTTTACCATGCATACTTATATAATACACACAGTTAATAGACACTATAATTCTTTTATTACAGCACTGCTATAGATATAGGTAACGTATATAGCCACTAACCTGCCCGTCGGGGTAGAACCACTCTCCATTCTCCTCGTTTTCAAATGGATCATCAACATCACGACAGCAGTTAGGAATTTCAGTGTGGCACACAAGAGGTCCTTCGTTAGTATAGGATGTCCGACTAGACCAAGAGTAGTAAGACGAGTATTCACGACCAACTCGGCTGATGTCTATGACACTGTTGGCAAGTACTCTCCTGCCATATCTCTTCAGGGTGAAGTCTATAACGACAGTGAACACATGCACTGATTGATTACTTATACAATTGGCATGGTATAATAGCTGAAAGAATGCAGGGTTACTGAATGCAGCTATAGAATGTGCAGCATGCATATACAGTCATATCTCCACTGTATAACTATAATATATAATATATTCCATTACCTAAACCATTCACAGCTAGAATGCAGCTCCCAATGAGCACCAAAAGAATCAGTGCTGTCTTCATGTCTTGCTGAAATCACTGAGAGTCTTGCTGAAATCACTGACTCAAAATTTAATATAGACTGGCAGTGTCAACCTGTGCTTTTATACAATGCATTGCCATAATTATAATTATTATACCATCATGAATGACATCTATAGGAGGATGACCATATCCTGTTGACATACACTTGCCATCTTCATGCACCCATGCACACAATAGATTTTCCCAAAAGGGAGTGCATGCTTTGCCATACACTTGCCGTCTTCACCATGCACACAAACTATTATAGATTCCCAAAATGGAGTGCATGCTTTAACACACATGCACTTGCCGTCTTCACCACGCTTTTGGTTGCGTATATTGCACACTTCATTTTTTTACATTGTTGTGACAATCGTATAATGCATGTATATCTATAATTATGTATACAAGATCAAAGACGGTACGCGAGTCCAGTCCAGTGAATATATAGACACCCAGTCTAATTAAATACAGCAGCAGCCTGCACAATCATGCAAGCATGTATCTGCCTATTATATACATTATTTTCTTATCCACTGCATGTTGCTAATTATGCATGTCAACACTATTAACACAACCAGCAGTGGCCATTAAAGTCCGACATGCATGCATGCACAAATCACAACAAGTGCTAGTGTATTTGACCTGCATGGACGTTATCATGTGACCACAATGACGTTAATGTCCTGAACTTGTAGTGATTCGTGCACACACGTCGGACCTCTGGCGTAGACACATGCATCAGAGGGTGTAACCACATGGCAACTTTTGTCAAATAAAAATACCACTAAAAGGACCAGATGAGATCCAGTGTACAAATAACCCCTGCAGCCATACTGTCACAGTACGATACAATGCCATATAGACAGTATAGAGTCCAAACAACTTCCCTTCCCATACACTATGAACTTATATCCTGTGAGACCTCCACATCCTGACTCAAAAGGGGTTTCCTTCTATATAGCTATCTAGCTGACTCAACTTGAGTGAACTTCATCATACACGATTAGTATAATATGATTACTCGTGCAATAAGAGATTAATAGCACGAGTAATAAGCACTGGCAAGCTTAATAGCACTTGGCTATGCCTCGTGCAATTAGTAGCCTTGCCATTAATTGCTTGTTACTCGTGTTATTAATCCCATATTGCACTCTTAGCCATATACTATTAATCGTGTGATCCGGCCTATTTAATACTATAAAGCGCACTGGAATTTGTACAGCGAAGCAGTGCATGCAATAACATTTTTATAGCATAATTATCACACCCATACCAGTAAAAGAATAGGGTGGAGCTAACAAAAAGAACGAAATATTAGCATTACAGTGACCGCTCAAAGTTTCAAGACCTCAAATGTTTGTGATTTAGCTATACCTGCATTCTATCGAATCTGTATCATCAACAGCAGCATTTAACTGAGCCTAGCTTGCAGACTACCTGCTTGAAGCTATGCTATATACTGTATTTTATAACCATAGGGTTGTTGGTTATGGTCGTGCTAACTAATTGACTAGCACCACAACAAAATAATTACAAAATGGAAATGGTTCATAAATAAAATAAAAAATAAGAGAGTTGGTCTTCTATTGGAGTGGTGCTGTAATTAAAAGAAAGACGGTATATACCGTAACCTTAACGATACTATCATGCAGAATGCGATATACCTTTGCAATGTGAAAACTGCTAGGATTGTCCAGGGGAAGCACCAAAACGCGTAAAACAAGAAAGTGGTAAATAGCCGTACGGCAATCTGATAACGTTGTTCACATGTACCGTATAGCGGGTACGTTTCGTGGGGTAAAAAATTCGTTCAACTCGAGAAACGGTAGTTTTCGTGAGTAAAAATTTCGTTTAGTCTCGTGGCTGCACGGCATTCCTACGTTCAGATAAGCTACACCTACGATAAAATTTCGTGGAGGTCAGCCTGCCCACGAAAATAACGAATATTTTACCCCACGAAAATTACCCGCTATACGGTATACATACGGCACAGATTTTTTGGCTTGCATTTTGTACATACAGTGCATGCACATGCACATTTTGGGGGACGGGGACTAAAGTCCCTAATTCAATGTCCAATAAATTTATAGATTTCATCAAATGGAAATGTAGTGTGCGAGAATGCTGCACTACGCATGTCGTACCTCCTCTGAGCTGTACATATTCATTATAGCCTCCTTCGCAGGCTCTCCTTTTTCTATTCTTTGTCACAATAGATAAAATACGGGACAAATTGGAGGAACAAAGAAAGAAAGAAGGAAGAGACAAAGAAAAAGGAGAGCCTGCCTTGCTAAGTCACGTGACGGTAGATAAGTGGTAGACAAGTGAAAATGAACGTGGGCAGTCACTTGCTGGGCAAAGAGCTACGCATTGCAGACTCTCTCATAAAAGCTGTAGCATAGATAGTATGCTAGAATCAAGTGTGGACACATTATAGACGAGGGCTTACGTTTATTATGGCCGATGTGCTAATACTGCATTTCACCTATTTATTTTGCAAGTGATTAAATTTCTTGACGAGCACTTCCTTTCTACACAAACATCTTCAAGACATTCTGCATTCAGTTTCTAAACAAAAACGACGCTATATACGACTATTTTCTGCAGATTTGCGATTGCTTTCACGAGGCAGATGACCTAGCTCTCAGCCAGGCTCTCTCTCACACAGCAATACTCCATGGACAAGTTTTCCTCTGCACTGTTCTGAAAAGGCTACAATGCCACCCCAAATAAACAAACATAGCTATACAATAGACTCGTTAATCCGGTCATCACCCTTAATCTTGCAATTAACTTGGACAGAATAGCGAGGTGGCTGTATTTCAGAAAATAACCGCAGCTAAATAGCGATCCCTATACCTCAACTAATGCAGTTCTGTCTCAGAGATAATGAATCATTAATGCTCTGTATTTCCAATTTGATCTGCCAAACCACACCCAAAACATCAGTATCTGGCTGTAATAAACGTACATTAAAAATCTAGTTTGGGGCAGCCAGAATTGACCGGTATACGGTATAACGAGTGGCCACATTTCAGAGCGAGTTTTGTCAGTAAAGATTAAGCTAGCAATATCTGATGTGCCTAACGAAACGACCGGTAATAATTCAGGGTTTCATCTAGAATGAAAAGTTGGGGGGGGGGGGAGGTTTGGGCGCGCGTAAGCGTTTGATGTTGTTGTTCTAATGTGATGATGCCATGTAGTACAAGTTGGATGATGTCTCATATAGCTAATTTGATGATGTCATTATTCTACAACATTTTTGGGGGGAAGCTAAGCATTTTGGGGGGGTGGGAGAGGTTCACCCCTGCCCCCCGACTAGATGAAACTCTGGGTACATTAATTGAGGTGACATCAAGGTGACCGTACTTCAGAGAGCCAAAGTAGTACCTCGATAATGAAGCATTATTTTGTAAATCCACAAATTGCAATCCAAGAAAACGTGACTAGAAGCCTATAGAAACACTTGCTTACACTTCCATTTATCATTGAGCAGCTGTAGCAGCTAGTACACACAGCCCGGACAGACAGACAGACGGACACACAAACACACTATCGTATACCCCTATGCATGCGCATGTGCACTGAGGCATAATAATGTATTACTAAGACCACGCATGCATGTCATTATGTATAAGTCAGTCAATTGAAGGAGTATAATTATACTGGCTGAGGCATGCATTGCATATCACTAATATACTGAGGAGCATGCAACCAGTGCAGAAGCCACTAGAGTCTATTTGTGCTGAGTTTGACCATCATAAAGTTGTAATAACTTTGTCATACTTTACTGAAATTCAAGGTTTCATATACCATTGGAATCCTTGTTAAAAAGCCGCGCTTCTATCTATATGCTGTAGAGCTGGTAAGCTCCAACCAGCTAAAAGTTAGCATTTTCCATGCAGACTGAGTCCCAGGCATACTTTTCCACCACATAAAGCATAAATAAAGCCATAATTGACCACGTAACTTCCGGGGTCAAACTCAACGCAAATATACTTTATCAAGCTAAGAAGCTAAATCTACTACACATGGTCTACAGCTTATAAAATGGTATTCATAACCCACAACCCGTGTGTAGATGAATGACTGAACTACAACATATCCAAAAATTGTTCCATGAGGTGGTGGGTTTGTGGTGATTAATAGAATAACAGCAAATTGTTATAGTGGGTAATCGGTTAGAGTAATAAAACAGTAATCTTGTACAGCTAAGGTCCTAGACTTCATCACATAATTGTTCAATGGTTTAGGTATCCTGGCCATCCCTTTATGGGTGTTACAAATGTTCACAGTGTTTATAATTCATGATTTACAGGTTTTTAGGTACACTTTTGGTTAGAGTAATATCTTCTGAAAATTTTATAGCTTAGCTTTAAACGTTTCCTGGTAAGTTTACAAATAAATGGGCTACATTTTAATACTAAGAACATCCTCTATGCTTATTCCATTGTTGAGATATCACTGAAAAACTACACATTCTACTATTTTCTACCGTTTTGATGACATCAGCAGCTGCTAACCACAAACCGATGACATGTGGTTGATTAAAGCATCATGTTTGTGGTTTGCAGCTGCTGATGTCATCAAAACAGTAGTAAATTATGTAGCTTTTCAGTGTTATCTCAGCAAAGGAATAAGCATATACATGTATAGGATGTTCTTGGTATTAAAATGTAGCCCATTTATCTGTAAACTTACTGCATAAATTTGAAAGCTAAGATATTAATTTTCCAAAAGTTATTACTCTAACCAAAAGTGTACCTGAAAACCAGTAAATCATGAATAATTATTATTAACACTGTGAACATAATTATTTAAACGAGCATGTTGGCTTTATAAGGCGCGGTTAATGTTTAGATTCACTTCTGCCTGTTGCGGTACAAAAAGGCCTGTGCCCTGGGCAGACCTTTGACCCCAGCTCCAACATTCAAATACAGCTCTCGTTTCTTTTCCCGCTTCATAGCCCTTTCAAACGATTTAGACAGCTCTGCGCATTTTATACCAGGGTGGGGATACATGCACGTGGTTTTTTTTTAACACAAGCAAACAAAAAACACATAATGGCTACTTATACAGAACAAGCGCAAGCAAGACTCAAGGTACCACAGAAGCCCATTACATAAATAAGAAAGAAGATAAAATGTACATCTATTCAGTTTCAGGTACGGTACAGCCAGCATCCTCCAGTGCACTTTCTGGAGGAGTTCCAGAAGTTGCTTGCGCTGTTTCCCGACGTCACTCTTGACGAAATTGATTCGGCGCCATCCGAAGGTAACACTGGAAAGTAAATATTAGAATGATTATTTCAAATACAATTAAACTACCATCAGTGTCAAGCAGTAATACATCCAGTGCCAGTGGTGAAGCTGCTCCCCCTCCAGTGAAGAGGCCAAAGAGAGGTAATTCTAGAGGAATTAATTTCAATAATTATCACGTGATATGGATGACGATCACTTATCTTTTGCACAGGTGTTTCTCGAGTAAGGACGGTTGGGGGTGAAGCCGGTCCTTCGAGGCCTAAGAAAGGTGAATGTCACTAACCTGTACATATGAATAAAATGAGTGGTACTTTCCTTAGGTCCCGGAGGGTATGATCACGTTGATCCTCCGGTCTTGAACGGAGAGGGTCCCTGCCCGTACTGCCACCTGTCACCGTGTGTCAGAGCCAGACCACCCAGCTGGCTGATTGGAAGCGCTGCACCTAATTTGGGGAATATGGTGAAGCGCTTCAAACTATACCGCAAGTATTGGACGCTGCTAGGTCAGTTGGGGGTATGGAATCACCCTCTATATATGGCATATAAAGTGACCAAAACCAGTGCCCATGACAAGAGGGATGTGATGCCTGACTGTGTATTGAGAGTAAGTTTTAAATGATGCCCACTTTACAGTGCAAGTACGATCAATTGCTATATACCTTTTCCAGGAGGTGCGTGAACGATTTCCGAATCCAGATATGGAGTTCCATACACAGACTTCCAGTCTTCTACTTCCTTTATTGTTTAATTATGTAAAATGCCATGTAAAATGCTGATTGGCTAGTCAAAATGTGCACGGATACGTACTTACTTTATATGTCTTCATAAAGATCTTCGTCAAGTACATGTACACCATCGTTTACTAGGTCCTCGTTTTCATCTACTGGCTCATCTGATTGCTCAGGTTGCACGTCCTCTACAAACTCACTGCACATATATACATGTAGCAAGATTATATGTAATAAATTATGTAGATTGCACATTATATGCAGTACCTGAGGTCAACTTTTCTCTGCTGCTCGTAATTCTCCCATATTTCTTCGGCAAAGTTGAACGATTTTTCCTTCAGCACTCTCATGGGAGTCCTACGATCCGGTCTTTTCATGTCCTGAACCAGTCGTTCACTTGTACACTCTCTACGTACATTCTCGTTCTGAAGTAAACAAATGAATGAATGTACAGTCACACATACATTTTATTGGCCTTGAGTCTGCTGAGCAGCACATTGTTAGACCTAGCCAGCCACTTCAAAGGCACTTGTATGGTGTCATCTGGGAACTGCTAACAACCTGTACCCAGTCCATAATAGCAAGGTCCATTCTCATGTTGAATGTAGCTTCCCCGAAGTGTACACGTTTTGAGATGTATGTGAGCAGCTGGTGATTGAAAGACTCCACCCAGAATGTGTCTCGACACTGTAAAAACAACATCATAGGAATTTTAATAATAATTAGAAAAAAACCTCACTCGACAATATGATTCGGCATTCTTGTAAATAAGGGTGTCTTTTAGTGCTGACGTGAATGACTCGATTGCAAGAGGATCCTCTAGTTTTATCTTCGTGGGCTTGTACCCTGGACGCTTACAGGGTGACGCTTCGTTACAATCTGAGTGCTCGTTCTGAGAACACGATTATAAATGTTATTGGTGTACAGAGTACGGACAACTTGTTATCATACACACTCACCTGAAAATGTTTAACGATATTCAGAATGTTCTTTCTTAGATTGTCTGCTGACTGCTCACAGTTCTTCATACAGTAGTACAAGTGAACTTTCGTACTTTTACCTATTGACGAATATTTTTATGTTACTGAGCACTTATATAATCAAAGCTTACGCTTGTCAGATAACTCTGGAAACCACGTCTTTCCTTGAGCCTTTTTGGTCCCAATTGCTACTTTCTTCATATTCTTCGCTACATTCTTAGTGCCTGAAAATACGCGGACACAGTAATAATTGAGATTTGAGATTCTACACACTTACCATGCCATGTGTCGTACGAGTTTGTAAGGTTGAGATCATCAGTGACAAATCTCTTGACTACAGGCTGATTATCATGCGCTACTTCAACAATATTGAGACCTGAGACATAATATCCACAAAAAATAAACACAACCTCATAATGTTGATGCCTGAACATACCTTTATCTATGACTTCCGGAAGAACTATCTTAGTACACGCTACTTCTCGAGTCTGAGCACAGATGTGTTCTTTCCTGGAAACAGTCGAACACCCAACAATTCTTTTCGTACTAGAAAAAGATAATTTTTATATGATAAACGACAGCAGCACACTTGTAGATAATGAAAATAATTAGTTTACCTTCCCGAGAGGCAGGGAACAGTCGTGTGATAAGCATTTGCTGTTGAGTCGTGGCGAGCATCTGTTATTACCCACTATTGATAAAGTCATTACTGAAAAACAAAAACAAAACTAGCACATAAGAATTAATTACCTCACCGTCCTGCGAGTAACCAGGTAATGCCTTCACTTCGTCAATCGCTCTCAACATGGATGCCTTGGCACAAGCGTTCACGACGTCTAAGTATCCACCTTTCTTGTACACTGTAACGTCACAGTGTTTTGTAAGAGTACAGTTATAACATACATGTACACTTACTTGACGAAATATACCATGAACTAACTTTTCCCAAGCCAGCATGACTACTAAAGTGAAGGTACTGGCTTGGGAGAACTCCAGCACAAGTAAAACCATGGACGATCCTGCAATAAATAGAATTCCAAGTTAATCTTGAAAACGTATGGAATTACTCACTTTTGATTGACAAGGTATCGTCCACCGAGTGTTCGCGAGCTAGCCCACCACTGTCACTTTCCACATTTTCCACACTTGAATTCAAATCGGACAACATGCCCGTTCTGAAAAACAATATTATATTGCATACATCATGTATTGGGGTCTATTGGACCAGAAATACCTGGCGAAAATTGGTCGGCCTACGACAATAAGATTGGCACTGGTCACATGCTTGGGATAGGCCAGTGAAAAGACAGAACAAAGTCTTCAGTTCACACACGAACAACTGTTCATCACTAGCGTCAGTATTGCCAGTAAATATTCCTGAACAAGAAGTAACGTCTTTATACAAACTTATCAAAGCTATTGACACACACAAACCTGAATTCTCCAACATTGGGAAGACTTTGGATTTATCAGATTGTAGGTCTTCTCTCTCAGGAACAGCACCTGCCTGCTCCTGCTCCTGCTCCAACTTGTCCAACAAAACAGAAATAAGCTCTCTGCTGTCCAAGGGCAATGAGCCTCTAGCTGTAGCAGCAAGAGAACGCTTTGCCCTATCTATCCTAGCTACAAAAGCCTGCTTTAATTGCATCTTCAGTATCGAAATTCAGCTCCATTTGGTACCGAAAACCATGCCTAGCACGCTTCTTCTTGGGTAGAGAACGAGAGTTGTCACATCTTTCAGCCATTTTTTTGCTCTTTTTTGAACAAAGTATCTCGTGAGCCAAGGTGCTACATGCAGGCTATAAGGGGCGTATCAAAGTAAAACCATGTGTGCATGAAGCAAGCAGTGAAGCAAAAGGAGGCCAGAGAGTTTACCGCACGCGGCCATATTTAATCATTTCCGCCTCGAGTGCCCAGGGCACGCCCCTTTTATAGTCAGCATGCTCGTTTAAGACCCATAAAGGGATGGTCAGGATACCTAAACCATTGAACAATTATGTGATGAAGTCTAGGACCTTAGCTGTACAAGATTACCGTTTTATTACTCTAACCGATTCCCACTATAACAATTTGCTGTTGTTCTATTAATCACCACAAACTCACCACCTTATGTTTCCATGGAAACATTTTTGGATATGTTGTAGTTCAGTCATTCATCTACACATGGGTATCAACACCATTTCTTAGAAAAGATATTTACATTTAAGTACAACTACTCATACATTTGTGATAATCTACTCTCTAGACTAAATGAACTGTATAATTATATCCAGGTCACGATATATGAGTTAGTGACTAGTTGGATAGACAACTCATTACTAGTGTCCACACCGAAAGTTGAATATTCATAAATGATAACAATTATTATAGATATCTACATAATTATTCATTGTTTTATCCACAGGTTATATACATGTAGTGGTTTACTGCGGCTTATCATCGCATTTCCCCCAACATTGTTTTATGTCAGGACTCAAACACTCGGCATAGACATCGAAGGGTATAGCCACAGGGCAACTCTTGATAATGTCAACAACATACCACTGAATTTTGACAGAAGGACCAGAGGAGACCCAGCGCTGAATGACTTTGACCATCTCGTGAGCAGATACATCTTCCAGGCCGATTAAAGTGGTCCTAGCCAGAAAAACAAAAAATTTAATGCATTCTGCCAATTTCGGAAGCTATAAGTATCGTTGAGTATATCTGATTAATGGCTAATCGTTAACCCATACCAATTTTTAAGCTTGTAAGCCGTTACTATAGCTGTGTGCAATGCTTGCTTACAGTATTACATAGTTATCTTAGTCGATAATGTTTACCTGAAGTGGGCCTCAGTCTGGGATGAACGACAACTGAAGAAACTCCTTTCTACCGAAAATGGAGAGTGTGTCAAATTTGCAAAATTGATATGTGGCAGAGCAATTGATGCATAATTGAGTAGCACTTCTTCAATGGCTCCAATGAAAGCGAGCGTGATCCTATTGGCCCTGGATTCCTGTATAAAAAGCAAATGCCATGGTTAGTATACTCTCATACATAGATCAACCGCCTATACGCCTGCCTGTTCATACAGTTTGCAATTGGGACTTCTTATACAAGCACCATGAATGGAATTTACAAGATTCCCAAATACTTATAATAGCTTTACCATGGAAGACATTTTGAGTTAGGGGGGTCGGTGGGCGCTAGCCCTTCACTTCAATTTTAGGGGCATATGAGGTGATTCAGATTAATGGAGCATTTTTCAGAAAGGAATTGAAGGCCTATTGGAGTGTGTACTGAAGAGCAACACTATAAAACGAGTGATTCAAGCTGCGCTGTGCTAATCAGATGATGCTATAAAAGATTCTGAAGAGACTGCAACAGCCTTCACTGTAAGTAAAAGTAACCACAACTCGAGAAAGAAGCTTTAGTTTAACGAATCAAAATCAGACAGACAAGTCAGCTTACCGTATCCCTGGTGCGGCTACGCCTAAGGCATAAAAATATTGTAAGAACACTACACATGCAGACCTATAATTATTTGATTACAGAAACTTTTACAGGAGAAAGCATGCCGAGAAGCAGGAAAAAAGGGCAAAATCTTGTTTTTGGTTCCCATACACAATCAATTACGGCCAGATTATTGGCTTGGTATAGGCTAATGGCGCTAGTACGTGGTTCACCATACTGCTACATTCATGCAGATCACTGAGTCAGTATCCGAGAACTGATTTACCGTCACTGCTTCAAAAGCTTGCCTAAACTTACTGTGTTCAAATACTTACGACCACGCACATACTTACTTCCCAATGAATCCAAGCAGCTACCCGGAGTAGGTGAAAACATCAGCTGCATCTTTGCCTCATCTGTGAGGAAAATTCAGATGTACGTAAATAGTATACTGAAGTGTTACATATAGCACGAGACCGCGAGTGTTTTATGAAATATATACGTAGGCCCATGCAAGCACGAGGGCGAATATAATATCGCTATTCCGGCTCCCTGAAGTACGGCCACCTCGATATACCGGCCATTTGGCTTGGCACGGAATGCTAGCTATATGTTTACTGCACAAAACTCACCCTGAAGTACGGCCACTCGCTATGTATACAGAAGGAGAGAGAGACGAATTTTTTGAAAAGTAACAAGAGCATCAAAAATGAATTTGGCACCTCATAAATTATTAGTTAAGGGTAAGTGGTTCCACCCTCTTGATCTAACTTAGTAGCTCTGTCTAAGATGTCTCAGTCGATTACCCCCCCCCCCCCCTCCTCGAAGCATTGCATACGTACTTATTACTAATTTTCTTTTCTAAAGAATTTTCTGCGTCACCATTGCATTTATCCCCACACCATTTCATGTGAGGACTCACACACTTGGCATAGACACCGGAGGGTATAGCCACAGGGCTAGGCCTTGGTGGATTATGCTAGTAAGAACTCCTGAGCATTGAGAATGGGAAAAATAGGTACATTTTCTGACGTTGACAAGAAAATAGGCACAAACGAGATTTATTAAGTCTCAAAGCAAAAAACTGTCTTAATTGATTACATGTATAGAAGACCACCTACAGCTGGCTGTTACTTATGCTATGAAATGTGTATGTCGTTCCTGAAATCCTGTATATAGTCTACCGTGACTCAAACTAGACTCCTGTCAAATCAAACACTTTATATATACCGTAAAGCGGAAAATGTTTGTGAGGTGCAAAATTTCGCGTTTTTCAAGGGCCGAGCAGCTAACACAAACATTAAAACTGGGATAACCACCACCTGGTATTTCATATGCAAAGCTAGCGCTATTGGTGCTAGGGTATGGTTTCCTGACATTGAAACAGAACCCACGCTGAGGGCTCTGTAGCCAAAGAGACGCTCACTATACATGCAGTAGCACGATTAGATAGGTGGATGACAAATTAGAAAAACATAGTGGAATAACTATAATATTATAGAGAAAATAGGTGACCAATTAAGTGACAATTGAGCATTATTATAAGGACCAGAAGAGACCCAATTAACGTTGAATGACTTGACCATTATCTCATGAGCGTTTTTGACTGAATAGAAAGTGGTCCTATAAATTATAGCCTAGTCTTATATACATCCAGTCAAAAAATAACTTGTGCGATCCTCTCCGAACTATAAGAATTGTCAGAGATTTCCATAGATCTAATATATAGATCTAGCTATTACCAAACATCAGATTTTTCTTAGGGTCTGAGCTCTGCGACCGTCGCGTTCACATTAATTCTCAACTGTGCATGTATACATCTATATACAGTCAGTGGAACCTCTATTAACAACCACCTCAGAATAAAGGCCAGTTGCTATATAACGGCCAGGCACTCAGGTCCCAAATGAAAAGTTTGTGTACAAAACAAACTCAGTCTCAACAAAGGCCACCTCTGTATAAAGGCCAAAACATTGTTAATTCCCCAAAGGTGTCGATCCGTTATAGAGGGGTTCCACTGTATACACGCAGAGCATCAGTTATAGCTAGTCTGGGGCTGCAGATGTTATAAAAATTGTGTACTATAATTATACGGTAGCGAATTTCAGCGAATTTGTAATTAACGCTAAATTATGTCCACGCTAATAATTAACGAGCGTTTTGTATTTAATTGTTAGGTAGATGTATTTACGTTATGTTTAATTTTTAGGACGTAATGCGAGCTAAGGCTGGATTGTTCGAGAGAGAGATCTCGTGTAGAACTATAACTCTGTGTATCTGTATTTTGTGTGTTGTTTTTGTTATTAAACACTCATTGAATACCGTAAAGCGGGTAATTTTCGGGGGACAAAATATTCGTGGTTCAGCAATATTGAGACATTTCGTGGGTAATATTTTCGTGGTTGCTGCTTGGATTGTAGGTAAAGGTAGGCAAGGTCGCTTCATTCGTGGTCAGACCTCCAACCACGAAAACCACAAATATTTTGCCCCACGAAAATTACCCGCTATACGGTAGCTAGTCCTATCTAGAGTGAAGGGCCGCTCGGTGACAGTGCTAATAATTATTTGCTGCAAATCCGCCAAAATTTGAACAGAAAAACAGAAATTACTAGTCTATATAATAGTGTGTCCATTTCTAAAATGAATTAGAAACAATTAATTGGTTACAACGACTTTACGTGACAATTGAAATCTATTGCTGCATGCTATGATGGACTCGAGCCAGCAGGTCATGGTAAAGTAGCGACCACCCTAAACTTCTTGACTGTGAGCGAGTGCCCTCCCCCTCCTCCTGCGTTCCTCATGAACCTATAGAAGTCACCAGGCTGTGCTAACTTGATGACAGGATCATCTCTTAACTCAGCATTTGCTTCCATCTCATCGTGCTCAGCAATCCCAAACACTCGTCTTTTTTCTGCCACCACCACAGGAGAACTGCTTGTATTAATCTGTCTCATCAATTGCAGAAATATCTCGCCTTTTCGATTTCCGTAACCTTGATCTTTCCACACCACAGATAGAGAAAGCTTCTTAACAATACTTGGTAGGATAGGACCATCGAAATATAGTTCAGGTGCCCAGTGGCCTGAACGTGGACCTCGTATTTCAAAGTCTTTACCGTGGACAATCATGAAGTGGGGAAGCACAGAGTGGAGACGATGACAGGTCTGGGAGAGTCTAGCTACATCCTCTGGGCAAAGCAAGTCAGCCACATGAGATAACACTAGATCTGGGAAGTCTTCAAACTGGTTTGCCATTCTAGCTATTATAATGCTAAGTCATCAGGTAATTCCCCCTTTAGTGTCTACACATAATTATGGCTATTAAATAGCTAGACTTTTAAGCTACGCTCAGCTCCAGGTGAATAGATCATGTTTACACTGCATGAGAGCAGAGGCATGAGAGTACATAATACATGTACTTGGTGGCGGTGGCTTAGCCTCGAATATGTAGATATAAGGTCACCTCTAGCCTATAATTATATGTAGTAGTTTAGTGTCTGTAAGAGGGTGGTTAAAGTTATGCAAACGAGTGCTCTTGTTAGTACCACAGTTGCTGGCTCTAGTACTAACCTCAATACAGGCCGCTCATGGTATCGAGGCTCAGTAGCGCAGGAGGAGCACATTACAGTAATGTGCTCCTGTTCTAACCTTCACAGTTGCCTTAACATGATTATTCGAGACTAAGCTGCTGTCACCAACAATACTGTAATAATTATAGCAGGTAATTTTCGTGGTGTAAAAATTTCGTTCGAAAATGGTGAGAAAAATTTCGTTTGACTTCATTGCCTGCACTGCATTGCATGCGTTCCAGTAAGCCACGCCTACGTTTTCGTGGGGGTCAGCTTGCCCACGAAAATAACGAATATTTTACCGCATGAAAATTACCCGCTATATGGTGCTAAACACGTACTGCAACGTGGGATGTCCTATTTCTTGTCAGACCATATGCATATAATTATAGGCAAACAAAGAAAGGAAGTGGACGGGGAGAAGGACAAGGTACCGATGACCACCATGTACATAATTGTTTGAATTGCCAAGAACCCAGCTACATCGATCGGTCTATTTATAGCTTGCCTTCTAGAATCGCACAGTATACAATCTGCTAAAATTATCAACATTATAATTCTGAACATTAATTTTACAATAATACATCACCAATATCTATGCATAATTATGTACGTCATTGTCTTTTCAAGAAGAAGTTTACTGCGGCTTATCATTGCATTTCTTCCCACACTTTTTCGTGTCAGGATTAACTGCACACTCGGTATAGACATCGGAGGGTATAGCCACAGGGCAACTCTCGACAATGTCAACAACATACCACTGAATTTTGACAGATGGAGCAGTGGAGACCCAACGTTGAATGACTTTGACCATCTCATGAGCAGATACATCTTCCAGGCCGATTAAAGTGGTCCTATATCAAATCAGAAAAACAAAAAAATTTAATGCACTCTAAGTAATTATTGTCGCGTATCTCTGATTACGGTATGTTTCAGCTAGTATGCCAATTTTCAAAGGGAAACAAGCTGTAAGCCGTTACTATAGCTGTGTGCAATGCTTGCTTATTATCTTAGTCAATAATGTTTACCTAAAGTGGGCCTCAGTCTGGGATGAACGACAACTGAAAAAACTCTTTTCTACCGAAAATGGAGAGTGTGTCGAATTCGTGAAATTGGTAAGTGGCAGTAGTACTTCCTGAATGGCTCCAATGAAAGCGAGATTGACTTTATTGGCCCTTGATTCCTGTATAATCACAATCATTAGCAAAATTAATGTCATGGTATAGCATCATCTGCATGCTATATAGCTCAGAATAATATTATGCCTTGAGTGAGGGGAATCAGTGCTTGGAAGTATAGCTCACCACCGAAATTTTTTTCAGAATCATGCATGGAACATTTGTAAAGATCTATAGCCACATTTGTAAAGACCTATAGCCATATACATGCAGCCACTTTACCTAAACCCCCTCTGTACTTATGACCATGCATGCACCATAGTACTTACTTCCCAATTCAAACAGCTACCCAAAATGGGAAGTGCGACCTGGGATCGAGGCTAGGTAAAACTGTGTGTAGAATCTTGTGCAACGTTTGCCACTATTACTCAAGTGCCTAGACGGCATGCAGTTATACCACACTATCATTGATACAGTAACCTTGCATTTTACTGAGCATATACGATGTTATCCTAAGCCCCCAGATACCGGGGGGATATTAGCGCATGCGCAAGCAGTCGATACCAGGCCCACTTCCCTAAGTGAAGTGGGAAGTGCGACCTGGGATCGAGGCTAGGTAAAACTGTGTGTAGAATCTTGTGCAACGTTTGCCACTATTACTCAAGTGCCTAGACGGCATGCAGTTATACCACACTATCATTGATATAGTGACATTGAATGCAAGGTTACTGATTGCAGCTAGCATGCATGTGAAGCAGAAGCATCCACTGTAAACGATATATGTCCTTACCTAAACCATTCACAGCTAGAATGCAGCTCCCAATGAGCACCAAAAGAATCAGTGCTGTCTTCATGTTTTGCTGAAATCACTGAGTCCTGCTGAAATCCCTACTCAAAGTTTAATGTAGACTGCATGCGGCAGTGTCAACCTGTGCTTTTATACCCATTGCCAATAATCATTTATTATTTGCACCATAAATTATCATGAATGACATCTATCTAGGAGGATGACCATATCCTGTTGTCGTTTTCGCCCACACAAGATTCCAATGCAAAAAGGGAGTATTATAAATCTATCATCTGCATAACTTTGTAGTTTATACTAGCAGGTAGTCTTATTCATTTATAGCAGCAGCCTGCACAATCATGATGTGTATTACAATCTGCCTGCATTATACACATTGTATTATCAAATGACAATAATTATTTCCTTATGTGAATTACTATTCATGGACTATACCTATCACACATATATACATGCATATATACACAAATAAACTAGCTGTGCAGCGGTCTGTTTCCAGATCTTGCCTAAATTTCTATGCAGAGATCTTGAACAGGAGTGAAAGGTGGAGAACACTTCTAAAAGGCTAAATCTACTGCATGCATGGTTGTACCGCACTACAGGTGCTAAAGCCTCGGTGTAATTCAACTTTGCACGCAGGAAAGAATGAAATGATAGAGTGTGATTGTCGCTAAAAGGATATTAAAAGTTTCAAACAAAAACACGCTGCATAGACTATAATAATTGGGACTCTGAGTTAGGAATGTGCAGCCTTAATTGATGCAATAATTGGTGCTGCTCATTATAGATGTTGGCAGTGAAACTTTTGCAGCTCTTTTATCACTCTACATGCATGCATGGTAACTAAAAATAGTTGCACTCTATACTGCAGAGACAACTGTAAGTAGAACAGATACAGATTTTGTAAACAAGCTGAGACTTCAATTGCCTACAAGTATAAGCAAAACTATATAGCCATAACTTGAAAATTATAAGCTTTAGTTTGAAAATCCACAAATCCAGTGACTCTAAGCGTACAGAAACTACTGTATAGAGGGAATAAACTTTCGCAAAATGGATATGACACCGTTAGAAAGGTTTTCGCGGAATAGCAGCCTTTCTGCAGCATACATAATTATATGCATGCATGTGATATTAAATTCGTAGGTATAAATGTTCGCGATACATGCTTAATCAGCAAAAACCACGAACATTTATACCCTCAAAACAATTATACCCGCTTATAATACGTACCTATAATTATCTTCAACTGCATTGTTACAGTAACGGTTTGCTAGCATAGATATATATACGCATGGCTTTGGTCTGGTGAAGCAGTACATTGGGAACAGTACATTGTTGCTTCACCAGACCATATAGATAAAAGAGTAAGACCAACGCCATGCATTATACATGTATAGGTGCATGCATGCATGGCCTTTGCAAGGCCAATTGTGGTTTTGCTATACACTGCCCTCTACTTAGTAATTGCTCCATAGACAACATTACTGCATGCATGCTATTTAAACCACATGTGTACCCTGCATGTGGCCATGCACCTACATGCAAATGGCTTCGAGTCTGGTGAAGCTGTACATTGTAGACTACTTCAAAGGAACTTGCATTGATGCATGTATAAATTTACCATTGTGTGTATACACCACATGCAGAGGGCCCTACCCAATTAACTCACCTAGGATGCATGATAATAAATACCCATGCAATGGCTATGACCCATGGCCTACCACTGAATTTTAACAGAATGACCAGAGGAGATCCAACGTTGGATGACTTTAACGACCTCATAAGCAGATAAATTCTCAAGACCGATTAAATTGGTCTTATATATACACACAAGAGTAGATAAGAGTATACTTATAGAGTGTTGAACTGCTGTAGTAATTGTGGAACCGCATTTGCCTTAGCGGTCATTACTGCATGTCGTCACTATATTCAATTAATGAGTGCTGTTAAGTAAACTGTGGTCTGTGGTTTGTAGCACTATAGGCGTATCAGGAACTGCGCAATCAAGCATGCATGTGTGGTTTCTGGGAAGTGTTGCTAACATAAGAAATAAGTGATGACGCATGCAGGAGCAGGCAAATGCTGCTACTATAGCAGTTCAACACTCTTACTCTTATCTATATACTCTTGCTACATATAATTATATCAAGTCAGTATTTTTGGAGCTATAATAAGTCTCGTCGAGCATCTCTGATTACGGCATCGTTAACCCAATCCAATTTTAAAAGCAGATAAGCATATACTACCGTATAGCGGGTAATTTTCGTGGGCAAGCTGACCTCCACGAAATTTTAACGTATAGACGTACGTGGCTTACTGGAACGTATGAATGCAGCAGGCAACAAGAGACTAACGAATTTTTACTCAAGAAAACCACCGTTTTCGAGTTGAACAAATTTTTGACCCCACGAAAATTACCCGCTATACGTTTTACATGTAATACCGTATAGCGCGAAATTTTCGAGGGGCTTAATTTTCGCGGATTTCGTGGGTTGGAATTCTACACGAAAATTAAGTCCACGAAAAGTGTTCGTTAATAAGAATTACCTGCTACATGCAAATATTTAAAGGCGTGGCTTCCGGTAAACAGTCATTCCGCGAACATTGTGCAACGAAATGGCTTTTAGAGGCCAATCCACGAAATATAAGTGCCTCGAAAATTTCGCGCTATACGGTAGTTGTACCATGGATATCAAGGGTGTATTTGTACTACCGAGGGCAGTTGTATGTATTCCCCGAGGGCGCAGCCGGGAGGGTATACATACAACTGCACGAGGTTGCAGTGGACAACTGACTTGAAGAAACTCCTTTCTACCAAAAATGGAGTGCGTCAAATTCGCGAAATTGATATGTGGCAGAGCAATATAGATGCATAATTGAGTAGAATGGCTCCAATGAAAGTGAGCGTGATTCTATTAGCGCTTGATTCCTTGTTTCCTGTATAATCATATCATTAGCAAATGTAAAAGTAAACATATAGGTAGCATCATCTACTATAACTCCATGACACCGATATCCTTGCTCTTGTAAGGCCACTCCAAGTGACACTCTGGTTTCTGGTCCTGAAGTTTTTCTAATTGCATGCGGGCGGGCGACTTTTCTCATTATGTCATTATCAATTTCACCTTACGAATGCAAATGAATATCATTAATTACACTATTTTGTGCCACATGGACCATTCTGCGCATAGATAGAAATCCAATAATGAGATAGAAATCCAAGAATAAAATCTGATGCGGGCGGTGGACCAGAAACTAGAGTATCACTTGGAGTGGCCTAACTATAAAATTATATAATATATAATTATACCACTGAAAAACAATTTAGGACTCATTTTTACAGAGGTAAGGATTGATACATAAGTCAAGTATGAAAGAAGACAAGTAGATTAATGATATTCATAGCTGACAACCTTACACCTGCGTGCCTTTGATCAGACTCAAGCGCCATGCAGGCTGGTGGGTTTGCTACTGTTGTGCAAACCACTGTGCACCCTGTGGCCATGCACCTACATGCAAATGGCTTTGAGTCAAGTGAAGCAGTACATTGTAGACTACTTCAAAGGCACTTGCATGATGTATTTACTATTTATATCACATTGTGTACACAGGGGACCCTACCCAATTTACTCACCACTGATAATAAATACGCCCCCAATGGCTATGACCCATGCCCTGAGAAGCTCTTTTAGTACGTTGTATTGTATCTCATTCTGTAACTATACAATGCAGTTGTAGAACAGTATATACATACGACTCATCATTACAGTATACAATAATAACCAAGTATGATATTCTTAGCACAACCTTATACACACCACTTTGAAGTAGGTCTACAATGTGCTCAGTCTGTTTCACCAGACTCGACTCAAGGCCATGCATGCAGTGTGCATGCATGCCCACAGACTACAGTTGTGGTTTTGCTATAATTATATTATGTTATGCTCTAGACAACTGTTGTGGAAACCCCACTGATGTGAGTGTGCCCTGTGGCCATGCACCTACATGCAATGTCTGACTGCAACTACAACTACATACATAAAACTCTCTAATGTTAAGTTGTTGTTTTGTTTTGATTGATTGTTTGTCGGTTACAGGACTGCATTAAAACCCACACTACACTGTGGGTGCAGCATTTCCTGCCCAAATAAAAATGAAAGTTATCATCTATCTATCTTGTATGAGAACCCAATTTTAGGAGTGTTGTTGCTGAAGTTGACTCTAATTCACAATGCAGGCATAGGGAGTGTCAATTAGTAGCCTCGATTCCAGGCCGTTAATGCGGCCTGGAATCGAGGCTAGTCAATTAGCAGTCAACAGAAGTCATACACACAGGGTTATCAATATACAAGGGGGCACTTCCAAACGACTTTTGCAAACTTTAACGTCAGCCAAGTTATAAACATATTATGTTGCTGCACACACGTTTGAAGAGTCTGCAAATGGCGTAAGAAAACCTAGCCATAACTCGAGAACGAAGCATTATTTTGCAAATCCACTAATTGCGATATAACTATAGAAACTCTTACACTTGCATGCACTTCATTTGTCATTGAGCAGCAGTAGCAGTCTACACACGCACGCACGCACGCACAGATGCAGGAGGACAGCTATACAATTTTTCAGTGAGCAAGCTATAACAGATTTGTATAATGATGTATAATGTGCGCTGTTGTGTGACTACATGTGTCATATGCAATTAAATGCAGTGGCGGATCCAGGAATGTTGAGAGGGAGGTTCCAAAACAGTTAAAAAAAAAGGTCATCACTTTTCCTAAGCAATGAGCATGCGCATTAGAGAGCCCTGCCCACATATCAATTATGAAATCAGCCTAGTAACTACAGATCACGATCATTCAAGCTGAGTTGCTAGCTTGGTAAATTGATCTCCAGTGTTTCTTGCATGTGTGAAAGGGGGGGTTCCATGGAACCCATCTGGATCCGCCACTGAAATGGGTGTGGAAGTGGGCGTGGCCCTACACTTTTTGGCCAGCAAACCTGCTCTGTTCCACAACCCCACCTATGTAAATTTCCTGGATCCGCCCCCTCACATAACATGCAACCTTTGGACGCGGTATATATGATCACACAAACACAAATCTACCAACATGTCCGATCTTTGTTAGGGTTTCATCTAGGATAAAAACTTTGAAAGGGAAGATTCGGGCACGCCGCAAATTGTTAGGCTGCGACCATTAATTCTGTTGACTACACTCCCTAATGCATCACAGTAGATCTAGTTATATAATTATTGCAGATTACAGACAGTAGATTCCTTTTGGTTGTGATTACATGTACATGTAGTTGAGCTAATTACATTAACCAATGTTCATGTAGTACTAATGTGATTATGTCATTATTTAACATATTGGGGGGGGTCACTCCTGACCTCCCACTAAAAGAAAAAAACCGTGCTTGTATTAGCTAAAGGCTATTATATAGTATAAAGAGTGGAAGTGGGCGCGATGAGAAGGCTAATATCCGATGACCATGCACCACATGTTAACTTGCTTATTCAAACAAGATTCCCAAAAAGAAATGAGCTACATTGTGGTCAATAGCTTGCCTTTTTACAATCAGCATACCATGCATGCAATAGATCTATACATAATAATTATGTAATCATGTACGTATTGTCTTTTCTACAAATGTTATAGTAAGAGTTTACTGCGGCTTATTGCATTTCTTTCCACACGGTTTCATGTGTCAGGATTAACTGCACACTCGGTATAGAAATCGGAAGGTATAGCCACAGGGCAACTCTTGACAATGTCAACAACATACCACTGAATTTTGACAGAAGGAGCAGAGGAGACCCAACGTTGAATGACTTTGACCATCTCATGAGCAGACACATTCTCAAGACCAAGTAAAGTGGTCCTATACAAACAAACATTTAATGCAAGCTTTTAAGTACAGTCGAAAGAAAATCTTTGATTATAGAACTTTTCGGCTAATCATTAACCCATGCCAATTTTTAAAAGGAGACAAGTTGCATGTAAGCCGTTACTAGCTGTGCTGTGTATGCATAATGCTTGCTTACATGCAGTGTTATCTTAGTTGATAATAGTGTTTACCTGAAGTGTGCCTCAGTCTGGGATGAACGACAACTGAAGAAACTCCTTTCTACCGAAAATGGAGAGTGTGTCAAATTCGCGAAATTGATATGTGGCAGAGCAATAGATGCATAATCGAGTAGCACTTCTTCAATGGCTCCAAGGAAAGCGAGAGTGATTCTATTAGCCCTTGATTCCTGTATAATCGTAGCAAATGTCACGGTAGCATACATAATAATTATTATATATAGCATCATCTGCTCAGAATATGTTTTGAGTGAGGGGGATCAGTGCGTGCATGGGGGGCATAATTATAGCACACCACCTGAATTAGATAGGAATTCAAAACATTGTTACAGTATGCGAGAATATGTTCTTGCTATTTTAATGTTGGCTACTGCATGTGTATACTGTATATACTCATCATGCATGGCCATGCTGTGGCCATGCATACCTTACATACATTTTGAATCTGCTGAAGCAGCACATTGTTAGACATAGCCAGCCACTTCAAAGGCACTTGTATGGTGTACATATATTGTAGGATATCTCAAAGGCAGGACGTATATACCACAACCAACTTTCCCTTCCCATACACTATGTACTTCCAATCCTATGTGTGAAGACACGCATTATGTGTACACCACCACTAGCTAGGGGGCACACTACCCAATTTATCACCGATAATAAGTACGCCACAATGGCTATCATGCATGCAGAGTGATGCATGCAGCAACACATGCATCTGCTTTGAAGTCTCTCACATACATGCAGATGGCATGCACAAGTGGTTCACCATGCAAGAGTGCCACACTCGTACAGTAATGACTATCAGATCACTGAGTCAGTATAATTATTATATAAGAAACAGACATCAGTCACAATTGCAGTCAGCTTCAAATTAAAGTTTGCTCAAATTTTCTCTGGACATACTTATGACCATGCATGAACTTACTTCCCAATCCAAGCAGCTACCCGAAGTAGGTGAAAACATCAGTTGCATTTTTGCTTCATCTGTGTGGACAATTAACTCATTTGATTAAAGAAGGAGTAGACAATTTCTAGTCAAAACCATGCAGTACTCTGAATAGGAAAGCCACGCAGAATATAAATTATAGCTAGCCTATAATATATACTGTGTAACACGTGTTCCAGTCGAAATGAGGAGAGAAAGTTGATACTGTACAGTAGAGTGAAGAACTTACCCACACAGATTGGTGCAGATGAAGACCAGCCACTTGCATACCGGTAATTGTAGCTGTTGTATCTGTTGTATTGGCAGTTTCGGGTTGAACTGCCAATCAAATTGTAGCCTTCGTTACAGCTGTAAATGGCTGTCTTCCCTACTGTCGTACCGGTAGAGGTATCCACATTTCCATTTCTTGGGACTGGCAGAGGCCCGCAATCATCTGTATTAAATTGGAGATGCAGTCAAGTGCATACAACTGCTATTAATATTTTAACTAGAGCACTGAAGTGCTATATAACCCTCGGCTGTTGACATGAATAATAGATGCAATGAGCATGGAAGCTCAGGCTGGCTAAGCAGCAAGTAACAGGAGTAAAGTAAACTAGAGGCATGCTGGAAACGGAGTTTTAGTAGTGCATGAGACAGCTCCTGGTATATGTTTTGGGGAGGATAAGCACAACAACCGCAATCATAATTCTAGCTTTCTACTTTAGGGATCCTTTTCTATTGATCCTGGTAAAGGATCACTTCAGCTGCATATACTATATGTACCTCGAATAAAGACCGCATGTACCTAGCAAGCCAAGCAGCCAACGTGCAAGTTCAAGCTTCATATTTTGCTCGCTTTTATTCGCCAATGGAGCTTTAACATCAAAATCTGCCACTATTAAAACTAATAACTTATTGTGTGAAGGCTATTCCCATGCTGTAAAGGACCGCTATGGATCCAGGTAAGCAGACTCAGAAATTACAAGCATGCATGCAGACAAACTAAACGACTACTACATAACCTGTTGGCCGCAGCACGGCCTCGGGTAATGACATGACCGCCCTTCAGTTGCATCATATAAACTGTGCCATGGTTACAATTATAGTTAAGAGCTGGTAATGTACTTGCAGTATTATAGTTCAGGAATATGGTTGGTTACTAACACGTCTATATAGACACAAAAATGACTACGCCTAGTTACCACGTATTAGACAATAAGATAATGTGTATGTTAAATTGAGATTGAGGATTAAAAATAGCCACGATGAACTAGGGCACATCACAGATAATGAGCACTCACAGGCACAATTGGGTGTTGTTCCACTCCATCCTCCGTTGGTGCAAGTACGTTCAGAACTACCAACCAAGCTAAATCCTCGGTTGCAAGAGAATCTAGCCACTCTCCCAGGAATATAAGGAGAGTCATACGTCACCAATCCATTGCCAATTGAGAGATCACGGCAGAGTCGTAACTGAGCTGTATATAATTAATGTGAAAACACAAAACGTCACGATTTAATAACAAACATGGATTAGTGCTACACAATTAGTACGTATATACATGTATTATTATGTAGCGTTTTTCCAGCACCAAACATTTAGTAATGCGAGCTTTGCGAGTGCTTATGACATTGCAAAATAAGACCACAGACTTATACAATCACATCTTTTTGCCTGATCACAAAAGTTACCAGCAAAAGTGTTAAAAGTTTTTCTTTGTGAAATATGGTGGCAAAAACAGTCTACAGGCGACTTCCTCCAAGATGTAACAATTGGAAAATAATCAAACACATGCAATTTAAATGACTTATAACAATATAAATGAAAGCACCGCAGGTGCATGCTGATGCCTCGGTGGAGGTGTCAAAGCTACACTACTAGCTATTAGGAATAGCTTTTATATACACACATTATATCATGATGAACACTTTTGCATTAATTAATTTTACTGCATGCAGGCAGAATCCAGAATCGCAGCAAATTAAAGAGTGCATGGGTAATGATCGACTACGATTGTTGTTAAAAAGGATCGATGCCAAAAGTCCAAAATTAATGGCTGCTGCATCAGCAGAGCTTTGCAGCTCTCTTCTCACTCTTGCAGCTACCAATAGCTAGCGTTCTAGTGCAGAGCTAACTACTAAGTAGTATAGAGTAGCAACACTCTATGGACAAGTTTTGCTACGCACTTTTCTGAAAAGGCTGCAGTGACATTCCTAGTATATAAGCAAAACTATAGGCATAACTCGAGACAAATCCATGAATTAAAATCCAAGAAAACATGATTAGAAGCCTATATATAGAAACTCTTACTTGCATGCATTTCATTGATCTTTGAGCAGCTGTAGCAGTATACACATGCACAGAGACACACAAAAACACACTACCGTATACCTCGCTTGCATGCGCGCATGCATCGAGGCATATTATTATATAAGTCAGTATGAGAGTACAGACTGTGCTATGAATGCATGGTTCATACTCACAATAAGTGTACAATCCGACACACTTGCTAGTGGAAGAGTTGATACTTGTGTAGTTTGTTTCGGATACATACTCAGCAGTGATGTTGCCCGAGCCATTGACACTCTGAACATCACAGCAGTACACTCCAGTTGGGCTGTTTGCTGAATAACTGTGCAGATGGAGCTCTTGGCGTGCTCTGGTCACATAAAAGTTGTTGTACTGCTGGGAACTACCAACAACCTGCAGAATACAAGTGCACAATCATGCAATATAATTATGATAATTATGTATATCAATTAGAACAAAAAGTTATATAACCATGCATAATTATTATTACAGCACTGCTATAGATATAATTATAGGTAACGTATATAGCCACTAACCTGCCCGTCGGGGTAGAACCACTCTCCATTCTCCTCGTTTTCAAATGGATCATCAACATCACGACAGCAGTTAGGAATTTCAGTGTGGCACACAAGAGGTCCTTCGTTAGTATAGGATGTCCGACTAGACCAGGAGTAGTAAGACGAGTATTCACGACCAACTCGGCTGATGTCTATGACGCTGTTGGCAAGTACTCTCCTGCCATATCTCTTCAGGGTGAAGTCTATAACGACAGTGAATACATGCACTGATTGATTACTTATACAATTGGCATGGTATAATCTGAAAGAATGCAGGGTTACTGAATGCAGCTATAGAATGTGCAGCATGCATATACAGTCATATCTCCACTGTATAACTATAATATATAATAATTAATTATATTCCATTACCTAAACCATTCACAGCTAGAATGCAGCTCCCAATGAGCACCAAAAGAATCAGTGCTGTCTTCATGTCTTGCTGAAATCACTGAGAGTCTTGCTGAAATCATGCACTGACTCAAAATTTAATATAGACTGGCAGTGTCAACCTGTGCTTTTATACCATGCATTACCATAATTATATTGTACCATCATGAATGACATCTATAGGAGGATGACCATATCCTGTTGACATACACTTGCCATCTTCACCCATGCACACAATAGATTTTCCCAAAAGGAAGCGCATGCTTTGACACACACTTGCCGTCTTCGCTCATGCACACAAAGCTAGATTCCCAAAACTGCATGAGTGCATACACTTACCGCTTTTGCCCATGCATGCACACACTTCAAAATCAAGATTTTTTTTATATTTGCCTGGCAACATGACTCAGTTTTGGAGTGTGTTTGAAATCATCAGAGTCGTTTAGTAATTCATGTAGACTATTATAGCTATATATACTTGATATTCAAATTAAGGTTTGATGATTCTCCTCCATGCATGCAACACCAATCACTTATTGGCTTGGCAATTGTATCAGAGGCATGCAGTTGCACGTTATTTAATATGGCCTGTAATATTTCTATACAGCTTCCATCTCTTTCACTGTAAAAAAAAAGTGTGTGCTGAGCATACGGCGCATATTGCACGCTTTTAGTTGCGTATTGCACATGCACTTTTTAGTGTGCTCAGCACCCTTTATTTTTTTGCAATGTTCTGACAAGTGCATAATCTACCTATGAATACAAGGTCAGAGACGGTACACGAGTCCAGCCCAGTGAATATATATATAGACACCCGGTTTAATTAAATACAGCAGTTGATAAGGACCAGATGATGTCCAGTCCAACCATGTATGATACAATGCCATATTAAAGACAGTATAGAGTCTATTATATACCATACAAACAATTTCCCTTCCCATACACTATGAACTTACATACAACTTCCTTTCCCATACACTATGAACTTACATCCTGTGTGTGACACCCATCCACTTCACCCACAGCTGACCATTCACCATCCTGACTCAAAAGTGGTTTCCTTCCACTTATCTATAGCTATCTAGCTGGCTCAACTCGAGTGATTCTCATGCATGCACTTTAGATCCCATTTGAGTGTATTTAGCAGGGACTCATGAGTTATATAGTACCGGTACTATAAGATTGCTCTGGGCTACAAACTACAACATTAACAGTTTATTGTGATTTACAATGGCTGTAATAACATATAAGAGCTAGATGATTGTAGTCCGTAAACGTAATAACATAAATAATGGTTGAGAAAGCTCCACTGTTGACGATGGACCCGTGACTGTATTGGTTGATTTTCACTTGGCAGTTATGGAAGTTCATGACTGGAACAGATGAGTGAGTTGCAATGTTCGTTGTAGTTCATCATTTCCACATTGAAACTGGTTTCTTTTGGTGCAGATAAAACTCTGGATACGGCATTCTGTTGCTTCTCACTACATTCGTAGACATTCCAAAGAACGATGTCCAGTTCGCTCTTTAATGATTTTCTCTGAAACACCAGCATTGTATAGCTCAGTAGCTCCTGTTGCTCTGAGGCTATATGATTTGTTCTTCCCAGAATCCCAGCAAGAGTACACATGTCGTTCACCATTTTGTACAGTTTTTTCTTCCTACCTGCAGGGACACAAGTGTACCATGTTTGAGATTCGAGTTGGACATTTTCGAGGGGACAGACGTAAAACAAGTCTGTTTCGATAGCTTTTCTAGGAAGCTTACTGATGTACAGGTCCAGTAGGTAGCAATGGCATCTTTCTCCAGCTTCAGGAACTGCTGCCATGAAGACAGTTTTGTTCTGCAGGTTTAACTGGCCTAGTCCACCTGTACGGTTTTTGGATGCATTCTCGGTGTATCTGTAGCCTCCGACTTCTCTTTTCAATTGGGTTCACGATGCTCGTTTCCTCCTCTCAGGCAAAAACTTTTGCCATTTGAAGAGAATACAGCACGTTGAAGTGATACAGGGTCTTGCACACCCAATGCTCCAGATGACCAAAGTTGCTGCTCTTCTTCCTTCGAAAATGGCTTTGCTGTTTTCTTCTCCGATCCAATACCATAATTCCTTCCTGAACACAGAGTCCATGGTGTTCTGAAGAGTGACAAATTCGGCATTGTTTCTTGCAAAAAAGTTTGGACACCTCTGTGGATCAACAGTTCGCATGTATCGAAGGAGGCCTGACATAATGCTGTGCAGAGTAGTTGGAGGATAGGATTCTCCAGTGACCTTCCTGGTCTCGACAAAAATACTGCAAGCCAATAGTTCAGTTTCTTGGTATCCATCTCCTCCAGTAGATTTTCAGGACACTTCAGTCTCCAGTTGGTCTTGGATGTTTCTGTTCTTCAACCAGCAATGGAAGTTTCTTAGAGACCACGCAGTTGCATATTCTGTCTTCTTAGGAACAAAAGGCTTAGACATGCATGCAGCTTAGTTAGTTCGGCTTCACTTGCTGTAGAGAAGCGCTGCATGGATTCTAGCTTATAGGTATCTTCGGTAGGTGCTCAACAGTATAGTAGTAGGAGCCGCTCGCTTCCTGGGCTTGCTCGCACCGTTTGCAGGCTTAGGTTTCTTCGTTTCGAGAGTAGGAGGAGTAGGAGCAGCTCACTTCCTGGTTGCAAAGCTGCATGGGGGAGGAGCTGGTTTTGTGGGTGGAGCTATGACTATCTATCCATTCGTCCATACCGATATTAAACTGCAGTGGAACAGGCCCGACTCGAACTGTTCTTAGCAGAGAAGCAGAGATGGCTTCGGACATTTCAAAAGAAATGATGCAGTTGTTAGGTTGACTGTTGCTAAGCTATATAGTGCATTTTTAGTAGTCACCTTAAGGTATTTATATAGCGCACTGGAATTTGTACAGCGAAGCAGTGCATGCAATTATAATAAGCATATCACATCCATACCAGTAATTGCACGTTGTCAATGCACGTCATCAAGCGAGTAATTGAATGCACATGCAGGAGCTTGTTAATAATGGCAACAACATAAATGCAACGAAAACTGATTCATAACAAGTAGCAATCAATAGTTTACTCGTGTAACAATTAGTATAATTAATAGTATGGCAATATGGGATTAACAGCACTCATAACCAATGGCAAGGATACTAATTGCCCCGAGGCGTAGCCGAGAAATTAGCCGCGGCTGTTATTTGAACGTGCGGTCGTCAAGGCAAGTAATTGCACGGCGTTACTGACGACGTGCAATTACTGATACGCGATTAATCACTGTACGAATCACAGTGAATAATAGGAGAACATGCGATTAATAGTACTCGTACTACTAATAAGCACTGGCAAGGTAAATAGCACTCGACATTGTTTTTATATACTCGTGCTATTAATTCACTTCTAAGGTTACGGTAAACCGTTTGCTCATTAATTATTCATGAGCTAGACGCTTTTACTAAAGTCTATTTGTGTTGAGTTTGACCTTCATAAAGTTGTCATGATTGTCATACTTCACTGAAATTCAAAGTTTCATATACCATTGGATTCCTTGTTAAAAAGCGCTTCTATCTATATGCTGTAGAGCTGGTAAGCTCCAACCAGCTAAAAGTTAGCATTTTCCATGTAGAAGTCCCAGGTAAACTTGTCAACCACATAAAGCATAAATGAAGCCATAATTTACCACATAACTTCCGGGGTCGAACTCAATGCAAATAGACTTTAGATAGCTTAGGTGCAGTCTACTATAATATACTTATATGCGAGAATAAAAGGCTATTGAAAGCTCTCTTGCATGGCTCTGTCCACCATTTTAAGTACATATTCTTATTAACCCGAGATGCGCCTGAGTAATACATGTAGTAGTCGGTCAGTCTGTCTGAGTCAGCTCACCTGGATGCGATAGCACTGTGTTTGTACCATGGATAGCCTCAACACAATACGGTAGTAGTATTAAATTAGACAGATTTTAATGTAACAGTGGCGGATCCAGGAAAGAGGGGGTTCCAAACAACGAGTGCAGAGTAAGTCGCACGGAGCGCAACATTTTTGAGCGGTTACGCCCACTTCCGGTATAAGACTAGCGAAAATCCAATTCTCAACCAGGGGAAGTCTCATCTTATACACTTCGAGCTGCTACGATATAGTACAAACAGTCAACTATATAGGACGATTCAGAGTTTTGGCAATTGATACATCAAAACAACAGGTACAATCATTGAATCAAATTACAATAGGTGCAAAACTAAACTAGCTCCATGGTAGCTGTACTAGAGCCATAATAGCTAGACTGAAAATTCTATGGCACCCTGGGATCTCCCTCTGGATCCGCCACTGTTAAAGCTTCATTGTTGAATAAAAGCAAGCAAAAGCTAACCCGTGCACGTTGGCCTAGATGTACACACAGCTTTGACTCAAGGCTGTAGACTACACTAAACCCCAAATTAATCCAAACCACACCCAAAACGCCATTATCCAGTCATAATAAACGTATAAAATATAAAATCGCATACTTTGGAGCAGCCATAACTAACCGGTATACGGAATAACCAATGGCCAAATTTCAGGGCGAGTTTTGTGCAGTAAAGATCAAGCTAGCAATCTGTGCCAAACGAAACGACTGCAGACTAGTGTCCACACCGAAGGTTGAATATCCATAAATGATAATAATAATACTATTCATTGTTTTATCCACAGGTTATATACATGTAGTGGTTTACTGCGGCTTATCATCGCATTTCTCCCAACACTGTTTCATGTCAGGACTCACACACTCGGCATAGACATCGGAGGGTATAGCCACAGGGCAACTCTTGATAATGTCAACAACATACCACTGAATTTTGACAGATGGACCAGAGGAGACCCAACGTTGAATGACTTTGACCATCTCATGAGCAGATACATCTTCCAGACCGAATAAAGTGGTCCTAGCAAGAAAAACAAAAAAATTAATGGTTCATGCCAATTTCGGAAGCTATAAGTATCGTCGAGCATATCTGATAAATGGAATTTCCGGCTAATCATTAAACCCATGCCAATTTTTAAGCTTGTATAAGCCGTTACTATAGCTGTGTGCAATGCTTGCTTACAGTATTACATAGTTATCTTAGTCGATAATGTTTACCTGAAGTGGGCCTCAGTCTGGGATGAACGACAACTGAAGAAACTCCTTTCTACCGAAAATGGAGAGTGTGTCAAATTTGCAAAATTGATATGTGGCAGAGCAATTGATGCATAATTGAGTAGCACTTCTTCAATGGCTCCAATGAAAGCGAGCGTGATCCTATTGGCCCTGGATTCCTGTATAAAAAGCAAATGCCATGGTTAGTGTACTCTCATACATAGATCAACCGCCTATACGCCTGCCTGTTCATACAGTTTGCAATTGGGACTTCTTATAAAAGCACCATGAATGGAATTTACAAGATTCCTAAATACTTATAATAGCTTTACCATGGAAGACATTTTGAGTTATAAAACGAGTGATACAAGCTGCGCTGTGCTAATCAGATGATGGTATAAAAAATTCTGAAGAGACTGCAACAGCCTTCACTATAAGTAAAAGTAAGTACCGTATATCTTCTAATTTATAGGACACTTCTAATTACCCCGGACACTCTTTTGGGCAATTTTCGTTGTTCTAATACAACGGACACTCCAGTATTTTAATATTACATTTGTTCTAAATATCCGGACAATACTTTGAAAAGTTGAGTTACCATTCATTGACGGCAAGTAAGACTTAGAGTGCTGCAGTTAGATAGCTTTGAGTAGCTAGTTTTAAATAGCTAGTGCAACTATTCAGTCGTACCCTGTTCTATTAAACTTAGCTAGCTCGCATGCAGCTGCTTGCTTGTTCTAATTATTCCGGACACTTCGCATGCTCTATAAAAATCTGTTCCAATTATACCCGGACAATTTCCAAAATAATTATTTTTTGCTGTCCGATAAATTAGAAGATATACGGTAACCACAACTCGAGAAAGAAGCTTTAGTTTAATGAATAAAAATCAGACAGACAATCAGCTTTACCGTATCCCTGGTGCGGCTACGCCTAAGGCATAAAAATATTGTAAGAACACTACACATGCAGACCTATAATTATTTGATTACAGAAACTTTTACAGGAGGAAGCATGCCGAGAAGCAGGAAAAAATGTGCAAAATCTTGTTTCTGGTTCCCATACACAATCAATTACGGCCAGATTATTGGCTTGGTATAGGCTAATGGCGCTATAGTACGTGGTTCACCATACTGCTACATTCATGCAGATCACTGAGTCAGTATCCGAGAACTGATTTACTGTCACTGCTTCAAAAGCTTGCCTAAACTTACCGTGTTCAAATACTTACGACCACGCACATACTTACTTCCCACTCCAAGCAGCTACCCGGAGTAGGTGAAAACATCAGCTGCATCTTTGCCTCATCTGTGAGGAAAAATTCAGATGTATGTAAATAGTATACTGAAGTGTGACTAGTAATAGATATAGACGAGACCGCGAGTGTTTTATGAAATATATACGTAGGCCCATGCAAGCACGAGGGCGAGTTGCCTCATATAATTTCTCATGCTATAATTAGAGCACTGACGTGCTAACCCTCGGCTGTTGACATGATCTACAGGAACCAAAAGAGTGTAACAATTAAATACTGGCTAAGTAACAAGTATAACAAGAGCTAGAGGCATGCTGAGATTGGAGTTTTAGAATAATTATAGTACATGCATTGTGGAGTAGAATAACAACAAAGGCAGCAAAGAATCTTAGAATAATGTACGGCTCCTGTGGAGTATGCTCTGGGGCTGAGGCAACAACCACAAAATCATAATTCTAGCTTTCTACCGTAGTGACCCTGTTCCATTGCTCCTGTCAAATCAGCTGTAAATAATACCTCGAAAGGCCACGTGTAGTTTGCTAGCTGCAAACCTGCAAGTTCAAGCTTGATAGCTTTTGCTTGCTTTTATTTGACAACAAGCTTTAACATCAAAATCTGCCAATATTTAATAACTTGTTGTGTGAGGGCTATCCATGCTGTAAACGCAGTGCTGTGGCATCCAGGTGAGTAGATTCCAACAGACTACTATACCAATGGCTGCCCACGCGTGCCTCGGGTAATTATACTGTATATTATGTGTTTTGTATGACGACGACCCTTAACAAATCATACCTGGCTACGTGACCTGATATTATACCCTACTTGGAGTCGGTACCATAGCAACTGGGTGGGGTTTAACTACCGTAAACTCCGGGCACACTGATTTCATGCTAGATCTATACGGCCAAAGAAAAGTTAGATGGGTGGGCTCACTAAATACCAGGAAGGCTGGAGAAAGGGTGGGCTCACTGGACAAGTTAGTGCGTGGAGCTAGAAGCTTAGCACTGGCTACAAGCTACATGTATATGCACAAAGCTTGCCGTTCGTTCGAGACTGTTAGCTAGTTGTATATATCCATGGTGAGGTAGCTTAGGTAGCAACATTTTTCATTCCAGTGGGTATATAACACTTATTGATTCTGATGTAGTGAACAATAAGTATAACATAACACGAAAGGGGCACACCTTTTATTACACGCTTGTGACCTTGACAACGTGATACTTCAATTTATATAGCCAATAAGTGCATGCATGGTCCATTGAAACCAGTGCTTACCCGTCATGCATACATTGTAGTTAAAAATACTCTATAGAGTACGCCTTACATGTAGGTCTACCAAAGTTGAAGAACTTACCCACACATATTGGTGCAGATGAAGACCAGTCAACACCCGTATATCGGTAACTGCTGTATCTGCTGTAAGAATTGTATTGGTATTGGCAGTTTCGGGTTAAACTGCCAATCAAATTGTAGCCTTCGTTACAGCTGTAAGTGGCCGTCTTCCCTACTGTCGTACCGGTAGAGGTATCCACACGTCCATTTCTTGGGACTGGTAGAGGCCCGCAATCATCTATATTAAATTGGAGATGTATATGCAGGTGCTTAGTGCTATAATTATTTTAATGACATAACCATGCACCCTTCATTTGCATCACATAAGCTAGCTGTGGCCTAATTATTTAAGAGCCAGTAATGCACTTTCAGTATTATAGTTCAAGAATATGGTTGGTATACTAAGTAAAACACGTCTATATATATATATAGACACAAATGACTATGCCTATAGTTTACCACGTGTAAGAAAATAAATACGCAAATTTAGGTTGAATTGAGATTGAGGATTAAAAATAGCCACGATGAACTGGGCACATCACAGATAATGAGCACTCACAGACACAATTGGGTGTTGTTCCACTCCATCCTCCGTTGGTGCAAGTCCGTTCAGAACTACCAACCAAGCTAAATCCTCGGTTGCAAGAGATGCTAGCCACTCTCCCAGGAATATAAGGAGAGTCATACGTCACCAATCCATTGCCAATTGAGAAATCACGGCAGAGTCGTAACTGAGCTGTATACAATGCAATGATACCGTATAGCAGGTTATTTTCTTGTATTGTATAATCATAGCATCATACGAGAATTAAAACTACGAAATTATTCTACCGCAATACATTCAACGTCACTATCCTGAGCTGTATGAATATTTAAAATACGAAAGTTTGCACACCAACGAAAAGTATCCACTATACAGTACGTTAAAAAACAAAATGCGCATCATCAACAAGTTTACGGTAAGCATTATTATAAACTATTGACAAAGAGCACATGGTACATTAATATCTACATGCATGTACTAGTACCATTGAAAAATAATATTGCAGACCTAATAATTCTGGTACTTGTATGATAATGGTACAATTAATCATTTTTTTGCCTGATCACAAAAGTTTAACTCGCAAAAATAATCATTGTCAAAAAGTTTTTCACATTGTAGAAATAATGTTGTAACTGTAGGCAACATTCCTTGTGTATAGATATATGGGAGAATAACGTTAGCTCAATCAAATACATGTACATGCAGGGCCTTAAACTAAGTCATGCAGTATGTATGAGAGTCCTCATAGGAAATACAACACATGCATGGTTTATACTCACAATAAGTGTACAATCCGACACACTTGCTAGTGGAAGAGTTGATACTTGTGTAGTTTGTTTCGGATACATACTCAGCAGTGATGTTGCCCGAGCCATTGACACTCCGAACATCACAGCAGTACACTCCAGTTGGGCTGTTGGCGGAATAACTGTGCAGATGGAGCTCTTGGCGTGCTCTGGTCACATAAAAGTTGTAGTACTGCTGGGAACTGCCAACAACCTGCAGAATACATTTAACTAGTAACATGACATGCATGCAGCAGGTGCCATGCAGTGCAAGCATGCATACAATCAATCAATCAGTTATAGATCTATAGATATTCAATTCTTAGAACCTAAGAACATAATAGTATATACACAGTTTATTTATAGCCACTAACCTGCCCGTCGGGATAGAACCACTCTCCATTCTCCTCGTTTTCAAATGGATCATCAACATCACGACAGCAGTTAGGAGTTTCAGTGTGGCACACAAGAGGTCCTTCGTTAGTATAGGTTGTACGATAGTAGTAGTAGTAGTAAGGCCTGTATTCACGACCAACTCGACTGATGTCTATAACGCTGTTGGCAAGTACTCTCCCGCCATATCTCTTCAGGGTGAAATCTATTAAATGACATCGACAATAGATTATCATTGGCGTGGGAGTAATAGATCTAGCTGAGGGAATGCAGCTAGCATGTGCAGCACATGCATTTATCTTGCCACTAGAATAAAATAAAATAAATCGCATGCACTGAATCTGAGGTTATAAATACCTAGAGCATTCACAGCTACAACGCAGCTCCCAATGGCAATGAGAACCAAAAGAAATAGTGCAGTCTTCATGTCTTGTAGTTCAGCAGCTTAGCCCAGAGCAGAGAGGATGTGGAGCTCGGAGGAGCACAAGCGCAGAGGTATATAGGTACGTGATGCAGAGCAACCTCGTGGTGCTTTTATACTTATTAAATGGAGACCACGCCCTTCCACTTGCAGAACTAGAACAGTAAATTTTAAAAAAGTCCCTGGGAAACCTCCCGCCCCCGGGCCCCTAGCCCTACCCCTACCAGCAAAATCTACACATCTACATGTACATGTACGTAATTAATTAGCCGCCAACACTGTACCAAGAGTGCATAAGAAGAGAAGAGTGTCGAACTACTGATACTTCTACACAAACACTGTGCACAAAGTAACATGACTCGCACGTGATAAAGTATTGTAAATTTACTAGTAATCTCCTAGTAAATGTTAACCGTGACGTTTTTAGGGGTGTGGTAATCGAACAATTCTAGCTAGTTGTTCCCGTTCAACGTTCAGAGCTTGTGGAGCTGCTCACTGCACACTGATAGGAGACGATCTCTTCACAAAAATCATCTAAATAGAGACAATAGTCGAGTTGATCCTCTTCACTTGCACTGTTTACTCACTATTAACAACTTTTGTGCGTTGCGTAATTATGCGCAAACGTCATCAATTGCGAGTTGCTCACGTGCAATTGACAGGATGTCACGTTACTTTGTGCACAGTGTTTGTGTAGAAGTATCAGTAGTTCGACACTCTTCTCTCTTATGCACTCTTGACTGTACTGCCAAAAGAAGGGGAGAATCACCTGTACTGTCACCAGCTAGCTAGCTATAAGCTCTACTGTTGTGTCACACACAAAATACTTACAGTAGACTCCAAAGTGAGCATCATGGCAACTAACGTGGATTCAAGTGAGTCATTCATTCTGATTCTACACCACATGCAATTCCCACTCTCCCCCTTTCTTGAAGTGCTGATATGATGTACATCTAGATCTAACCTCTTATTACTTTAGTAGGTGGATATCTTTGTAATTATTGCTACTATACGTATGGTAATCGTTCTAATTTATAGTGTAATTAGAACCTAGAAATGGTGCGTACTTGGAGCAGGAGCCTCAGACTGAGCTCATAAAGAACTGGCCTCTCAGTCTCAAGATGTAGTATCTGTGGTCCTACCTACCTAGTCTAGTAGTATAAGCAATACTATTCAATGGTATGATTGCTTTAAAGAACTTCTTGAGGCTATTTGCAGTGGGTGTGGTTCTGATGTTGCATTTTGATAGCCGCCATCTTGGAGTACACATACAAACAGATTGTGCAGTTTACATAGTAAATGGTGATTTTTGTATAGAAATCCTAGCGATATAATAAAGACAAGAACTTTTACTGACTCCCAAGTGTCATCTCTAATCAAGGAGACAAAGAATTAGAGCTGAGCAGCCCGAGACATGGAGAATGGCTTGTGTATTTTTGCAATTTTTCTGTTTCTGTAATTCATTGCACTATGGACATTTCCACTAGTCAGAGTCGTATTTCCATGCACTCCTTGTTTTCAGTCTCGTTTTGAAGGATTTAGCCAGGTACCTTTTCTTGCCACCTTGGTCTTGATAAATAACCCTCTACAAAGAGCTATCTTTTGCATGCTATTTACTTGCATAATTATATGTAAAAGTCCTCTATGCATGCGTGTACTGGTCGACATTCCAATACATAACTAATAATCACATCACTGCAATAGAGGTATACAGTCTATATAATTATGTGCATTCTCATTAGCTAAGCACCACATTAACATTTCGGAATGGTTCCAAATTAGAGTTAAATTTCACATAATATTGATTAGAACAACGGTAGTACAGTGGCCGGCCATCACATAACATTTATATCTAGCTACAGAAAAACAACAGCAGCCATCGTGCATGCTATAAAATAAACACTGGCCAGCTTGTGTCTTTCCGTCAAGCCAATGCACGAAGGTATATTTACTTCTTCTATCACCTCTCAGAGCCCCCTATCCACGACCTCTTCTCAATCCCTGACACCGACCACAAATGGTTCGATATTGGATTGGCTCTGGGTTTAAATGCAAGCACACTCCAAAATGTCAAGGGAGCGAATAATAATGATCTAAAGAGAAAACGAGAGATGTTTAGAAAGGTCTTGGAGGCTAAACCCAGTCTGACTTGGAGGGAGATGCTACTTACTCTTAAAAGTGTTGGTGAGTTTTGTATAGTGATCCTAAGCTAGACAAAACACCTACATGTAGTGTCGTACATGCATATCAACAGTGGCCATATGCTGACACGATCATTAAGCACTATCTGTACACACCAATACTTTCGAGAATTACGTACATACTAAATGCTGAGCTAGACTAAGTATATAACATGTTATTGTGAAAATATGAGCACTAGGTAACGCACATTTTTTTAGGTTTGGAAGAGTCAGCAAAGCGGACATGTGATAGTTTGGAATGGCCTGTCAGTGTCCTTGATGAGCCCTTGTCTACGGGGAGGAGCTTGTCTGTCACTGGATACTACAGTGGTGTAAGTACTTCATATCATAATTATGTATATTGGTGTGGTGAGGTATAAATACACTCAATCAATAACCTTTGTTCCATGCAACCACAGGACGACACCTCTTACCAGATACTGGAGTCTCTGAAGCCCCCACAATCTGAGGAAACGACCGCTACAGCCAGTATGAGATCAGCATCGGACAGTCTGCCTGCCGTAGATACCGACTCAGACATCTACCACTCAGCACCCTCAGCAGGTGTGTGTAGAGAAACACACACAAGCACTCTAATTAGAACACACGTCTTCAGAGAATACATGTGTACTGTGGTTGTAGATAAGTAAGCTCACATGCTTGTAAGTATGTTGTATGCTTGTTGCTATACTCTCAGGATGCAGGTGCGTATAGAGAAACACACACACACCCTAGAGAGTACTGTTTACTGTGGTTGTAGCTGCTTGTAAATATGTTGTTGCTTGTTTGCTTGCTGATATCATGTTGTCCACTACCATTTTGATGGTTCGTTCAACATAATTACATGATCTCTAAAGACGCACAGGTGGCCAACAAATTACAGTGGTAGGTCTTTACCAGTGAGTTTATCGGACCTTCTATTGTTCAACTTTTGTCTTGGCCTGCTCATCTGCTGGCTTAGACTTGCGCTTGCTTTCCTCTTTTAAAAGATTGCTTAGTTTTATATGTAAAACCCAAAAAATCTTATTTTCACTCAAGCTGCGGCTAAAATTATTAACGCAGGGATGTGTTCACACTGGTGGTTGGTACTACATGTAACCACTTCAGTTTACAACATAAATGGCTATGAGATTAAAGATTCAATATAGACACCACTCGGACAATTCTGGGAACATCACTGAGTGACATTCTAGTCCTACCTTTGTCATGGGCTTGTGCCAGGGAATGTGTGTACTGGTTGAGCAGAAACTTTGCTATACCACGTTTGTTGTAATGATAGGCCAAGCAATACTTAATGCATAATACACTAACAGTGCAATCTTTTTAATATTGTGCAGTCTGTTAGTCCTTCATCTTCTACACAGGGGATGATATTTACGGCATTCCGTTCCCTTCTAAAGCGGCCACTACCAATTTTGGCCCCCCCTCAAGCTCATCGGGGGGTTACCATTCATCAAAGAGCACTAGACCTCGCACAGAACTAATGGCTGGACTGGGCTCCTCCGTCAAGAGCTTCCGGAGTGACCTAATGGAGGCACAGGCCACCTTGCCGACTAATGTTCAACCATTAGGTACATACATGTACATTGGCAGCGTAGCTGAAGGGATCCTCTGAGTAGATGGTGGTGCAATTTTAGCAGTCATATGTTATTGTTAGACCTTAGGATACTCTTACAGTCGTTGGGAGCTGAAAATATATAGCAAAATTAAGCTGTATATGTACTAATGGTATTTTTCTTCCTTTGGGGTTCCTTCTAGTTTTCTGCACACCTAGCATGCATCATGCAACATGGCAATTGTATTAATTAGGCTTAATGACCTATGACCTACGTGAGAAACTGAGGGTGGCAGTTACCAAGGGAGACAGTGACACTGTGCAGAAAATCATCGACAGCAACCTCAAGGACGTTGATACTGTTCTGTCTGAGGTGTGTGGTTTGCTGTTAGTCTGTTGACTTGTACTTTGCTTGAGAGCTTAAATGTGAGATGAAGTCTTAGTGGCATACTTCAAGCCCATGCATGCCTGTCTTAAATTTAGCAATGTAATTGCTGCATTCTGATAGATTTAATACTGCAGTACATCCACTGTTTCTCAACAAACAATGCGGAAATCATCTTGCTTGAATTCCTACATGTACTAATAATAATGGGTGCTGAAGTATATTTCCCATGCACGTACTCCAGAAAGATGAGACAGCACTGATGATAGCCTCGAAGGAGGGTCACAAAGACATAGTGAGCTACCTTCTGGCAAAGAAGGCTTCAGTTAGCCATACAGATGTAGAGGGGGCCACTGTACTGTTTGTCACTGCCAGTGTTGGTAACTATGAGGTGCTCAAGTTGTTGCTGAGCAACCCTCGAGCTATCGCTGAGATTAATACTAAGAACAGGGTAAGTAGGGCTATTATAGCTGGTTTTCACGCTCTTTGTGTCAAATGCTGTAGTCCTGCCATAATTATATGGTAACTGACTGTACAGAGCTATTGTGGTCACCATTTCGATCAGTTGATGTATAGAAATTCATTGCATACTCCGACACCTCCTTCAGTTTGGCTGTCCTATACTGTTGGACCCAGCCAGCAAAGGTTTCAGCATGGTGTCTGAGTACCTATTGGAGAATGGAGCCAAACCAAATGACACTACCAGGGTGAGATGGGATCACCATTTCTATTATAATTATGTTCCGGTCACAACCAAATCGTGTATGCAGCTAGATTGTATTTGACATACGTAAGTCACTAGCTGTTAGCTAAGGGTTAAACTCTGTGCCACGTTGTCCCGCAGTGTGCACCACATTTTGGTTTTTGTCCATCCAAAGTTTGTATGGAGGATGGTCTCTATTGTGAAAATACACTTAATCCACACCTTTGGCTCACAGGATGGAGTTACTCCACTGTACAGAGCATGTGAGAAAGGCCAGAAAGAAGTAGTCAAGGTTCTTCTGGAGCACAAGGCTGATGTTGTCAAGCCTTGTTCAAAAGTGAGAATCAGGGCAATCACTGAAAAAACATTGTTGATGGGTGCAGAGGCTTCTCTTCATTGATAGTGACCAACACCACATGCGATGCCTATATAATTTGTTTACCTCTTCCTTGATTTTAACTTACATATACAAGTTAATATCTCCTCATGCACCCCTTATTTTTTTATAGACGTCCAAAACCCCTCTCGAGGAGGCAGTGGACAGAGAGCACAATGAACTGGTGCCCATACTGGTCAAAGCTCTGAAGAAAGTCAATGAACGAGTGAGCCATAATTATGCTGTTATCTGCATGACCATTAATTTTGTTTGCTAGCTAGTGCACATGACATTAATGTTTAGCAGCATGAACATTGCTGGTCAAACTATAATTCATGTCTCTAACTATTACAGAACGCAAAGCTGTTCACTGTGACCAGTGTAGAGCAGCTTCGTTCACTAGTGACCAATGGTGCTGATGTTGACTCGAGAGAGAGGAATGGAGTGACTCCACTTATGGCCCACACTGAGAAAGGTGGGAAGGAACTTATGCAGGAGCTTATACGACTCAGGGCTAACGTTGACCTGCAAGACAATGAAGGCGAGTCTTCAGACCATCACGGTGGTCGTGCTGTGTGCTGCATGTACATGTATACATATAGCAGTATACATGAATATATAATTATATAAGCACATTACATGTAACTATATCTGTTTCCAGTATGCTTTGTGTAGTGTCTATAGAGAATGTGATTATCATTGTTTTTATGACGCTTGGTTTTGGTGTTTAACACACACTTTTTGGCACACAGGTCTCACTGCTCTGATGATAGCCGCTAGGGAAGGTAATGCTGTACTGGTTCAGATCTTGATTGGAGCGTCTGCTATATTGGACTTCAAGGAGAAAGAGGTGTGGCACGGTAGAGTGGTGTTAACAACATAATATTATGAATGCCCATGCACTTGGAAACTGGTTCGATAATATTAAGCAGGTAGTATTTATACTCCCCCCCCCCCCACACACACACTCACACACACACATACTTATAGAGGGGACACACGGCATTGATGCTGGCCACCATTGGCATGTTCCTTCGTGTGGTGAAGGAACTGGTCCTAGCAAAGGCCGACATCAACACACGAAGCAGGGTCCGTGATGAAATATGGTTTAGTTTATTTGTATGCTTGTATTGAGGACTGCCTTGAATAGAGGCCATGTCTTGGGTATAGATAGTAAATACATGTAGAGGCCTGCATGAGCTTTATATACCAGGGTCCCATGTCGTTTCAGAAGCCTCAGTTTATTTGGGAAGCCTCCTTCACTCTTTGAGCATTTCCAGATGTGTCAGTCTCATAATGTGAAGTAGTACGGTTGTTTTGGTATTATTATGTGCGTGTAGAGATTACATGATATTATGTGCGTGTAGATGACTTAGTTCATGCACTCATGTAGGATGGTCGTACAGCACTGGACATTGCTAAAGAGCTCAAGTGTACGGAGATTGTGGACTTGCTCACTCCCTCCCAGTTACAGTCAGCCAACGGGGTGAGTTGAAGGTTGAAGTTGAACTTAATTTTTTGTCTTTCATAATGTGCGCTTGTCGTACTTCCGTTGACTCTGTCACTCAACGTTAATCTCTATATGCATGCTGATTCTTGTTCACTATTGTTTCAAATTGTAGGATCCATTTGTGGAGTTATTGTCAAGTTATCTTGCTAATAAAGACAAAGAGGTACATGTACTAAAGAACCAGTACTATCCTGTTGGCTATTAATGGGAGCGTTTCGTACACGTACCTACATGTATGACAGTTTCACTCAATCTGCCATTTATTCTAGGCCAATTCTCTATAAAATCACCTTCAATATGTACAATGTACGTACTTCATTTTCAGGCTCACAGTCGGTCTCAGAAGAGGGCCGGCCCTGCTCAGAGCTCTCACAAGACCCAAGCTCCCCAGCCGGTCTCCAGTCAGAAAGACGAGACCAGTGAAATGAAGGATGAATTGAAGAAGGCCTATCGTAGGATTGCTGATCTGGAGACGAGGATTCACGACCTTACTCTGCAGTCCTCACTGGTGAGTATAATTATGCATGGGTGGGTATCTTTCCTTTGATTCGAAAATTAACTATTATTTTAGAGAATGGATGGTGTTTGTAATTGAATGTTTAAAAATGTACATATATAGTATCTTAGTCTTGTGCGTAACTAATTTCTGATTGTCTATGTACGTGTAACCTAGCAATCGAAGTAACAATCGCTCCCCGTCGTTGATAATTATATGCAGGATTATTAAACAAATACAATTTCCTCACAGGAAATTCCTGCTGACGCTGACCTCTCCTACATGGATCGTACTCGGTTGGAAACGGAGTTCCGTAAGAACAAAGAGCTCAAGAAGAAAGCTGAGCAGTATGCCATTGAGGCCAAGCAGACCGCACAGAGGCTCAGCGCAGAGAACTTCAAGCTCAAAGAAGGTGATTGTCTGTGATGTACAAGTATATATAGCACCAGGGTTTCGGGGGGGGGGGGCCCTGGGAGGATTTACCCACAGCCAAAATTCCCCCCCCCCCAGAAAAATGAAAAATGAATGGTGTCATAACAAAATGTAGGACTTTTCTTTTAAAACCGTCCACAATCTCTATTAAAAGTAAGGTTTGAAGCACACAAAAATCCCAAATTGCACCTCAGATAAAAAAAAAAGTCTGGGGAACGACCCCAGACCCCCCTGAATTAAACGTTTCCCCCTCCCAGCTAAAAAGTATGAAACCCTGAGCACCCTTAATTATACATGTACATTTTACTCAATTCAAGACCCAGGATCCAATGAACTATATACTTTAGATTAAATTGACCCTATGTATGCAGGCAATATGCCCTATAGACAGTATACTTCAGATTAAATTGACCCCCCACAGACGACACACGAACAATGCTGAGTCCCGATGCAACGTCATACACATCTATGCATGCAGGCAATAATGCTCTATAGACAGGACACTATTATAATTGATCCTATATACCGTATATGCTTGATCAGAGGCCGCTCTAAATAGTAGCCTCCCTTGCATGCTAGTAAAATGAAACATTTAGTAGCCGCTCTCAAATAGTAGCCTCAGTGAACTTTGATTCTAGCATTTCTGCACGTGGCAGCCATAATACTAGCAGATAGCTACATGTAGCTAGGCAGCAGCTCGTTAGCAGAGGCTTGTTAGTGCTTCACAACTTTCTCTTGGCAGAGTTCGAGTTTATGCAGGTGAAAAGAAGTTTTGATGACAAACTAAATTGTTGAATTAGCTGGGGCTAATAAACGCTGCTCTTAAACAGTGGCCTCTCTCGAATTGTAGCCTCCTCCGCCAGCAAAATGAAACATTTAGTAGCTGCGGCCTCTGATCAAGCATATACGGTACATGTGGCTCTATAAACTGTACGTATACATGTGTACATGTATGTACTCACTCGGTATCAATTTGAAAGCATTGCAGACAAATGTGACGAACGTCTGCAATTTATGTGTGCAAGAAGGTCCGACCAAGGCTTAGACTACATTTGAAGTTTAAACATGAGAGTATAATAGTTGCTCTTTTGCATAGATTTGAGTAAAGAGAGACATCACAATGAGCTCACTCGAAAGAACATGCTCAGAGAAATGGAGCAAAAGGTTTGTTGCAGTAGCGCTTGCGAACATGCATGCACAAATTTAGTTAGTAGTTTGTATAGTACTTTGACCCTAATAAAAGCACTATAGCTGTTACGAGAAATTAGGGAAATCGTTGCACCCATTATTCTTTGGGAAACTAGGTACAATAATTATATTTATTAGTCCATTCTATGTCAATGTGCAATATTTTAGCATCTGCAGTTACTCATACACTTCCATTGCATGCAGTAAATGTGTCAGACTCATTGTAGTGTGTATGTGTTATAATGTGTATAACAATCATTCTGTGCCGACTGAACAATTTGTGTTGTCCATTTCTCTAGGTGGACCGTCAAGCTGTTTCATCAGACCTCCTTGATGCCAAGAGGGAGGTATTTGAGAGAGAGATCTCAGCGAGGGCTCAACAACTGCTGAGAAGCATGCCTAGAGACCAGATGGCACCTACAAGTACGATAGCCAATAGTACAAGTGCCTCTCCCCACTGACTGCTAAATATAACATGTATAATTAGAATGACCATGCATGCATTTCTTAAGTATGCAATTATGCATGTAGTAATCTCTTTTGTGCATGGTCTTCTAAGATTGTGGACTGACCTCTTGAAGTGCTGTGGCCTACGTGTATACATGTACATACATGACTGTATGTACCTCTGTACTGCAATTTGCTCAACACTCTATATTGTACATGCAGATATGGGTTTGGAGATGACACCCGAGAGCGTTAGGAATGTCATGCTGAACCGCAGTGTGAGAGTGAAAATGTTCATACTGGCAGTGACTGGCCTCCCCTACTCAGGTATAAACACAATGCATGTACATGCATGTAGATTGCAATGCACTTGATGCATGGCTCAATTGTTGTACCATGTACTAGGCCTGTAATGATTATGTAGAGTGTACTAATCAGAAAAGTTCATACATGTATAATAGTGTACGTATACTTAGTATATTGTTGTATGTCAACCAATCAACCAATGGCACATACTGTACACAGGTAAAACAACTCTGGTAAGAAGCTTGCTGAGAGGTCAAGACCAGTCTAATCATCCCAAGGAAAGGTTCTATGAGATACCAGGGTTCAGGATGTACGAGGCCATTGTGAGGCAAGATAGTGATGACTTTCTCAAGAGAGAGTTCATACAAGCAGTCAAGCAGGACGCTGAGGTGTGTAGCAACATGTATGAGTACTCCTAGCTGGTAGCAATAACGTTTATATAGTTGTGCAACCTAAGGTCCGTGTGCACACTGGGGTTATGTCACAATATCAGGTCATGTCATCAGGTTATGTCACAATATCAGGTTCTGTTTGTTTGCTTGTTTGTTGAAAAACGCCAGTCTATAATAGTCTTTGAGTGATGTCACTGCATGTCCATCGCTGATCTCAAATAATTTTTTTTCCATTATGAGCCTAATTATTCATCTGTAAATTTTAAATGGCCTACTTTACATTGTACTTAAGGACATTTTTGCTGACTTACATGTAGGCGTGAAGACATGAATGATAAATTAAATTTGTTTTGCTCTGTGTACAGTAGTATGTTGTCTCTCGTCTTTCCTCAGGCTCATGCCATAGCAACCATGGTGGTTCAGCTGATGACGAGTCAAGGTCAGAGTATCAAGGGAATGACCGACAGAGAGCTGCCCAACATCAGGCCACTGTTTGGGGAGAAGAACAAAGACATGCACGACTACTACTTGACCACCTATCAGTACATCAAGTGAGTGGGTCAAATATCGTATCTGCATCTCAGTCTTTGTGCACAAGCAAATTGTTGTATACATGTAGGTGCGCTTATTTCCCTTATTATGTACATGTACGTAAGCTCTTCCCTGTGTGCATTTAAAGTAGTGATGTCACTATCCACAGTACCTCAACTACTGTATGTACATACGAGACCACTTCTCGATACCCCCCTCCCCTCCATACACATCACACACATGACGCCTCTATATACATGTACATGCAGTGAGATGATCTTCCAGCTGGATAGGACAGACAAGTTGAGTGTGCTGGCCAAAAGTGACCTCACTTTCCTCAACATCTATGACGTGGGAATGAACAAGGCTGTGTTTGAGATCGTACCCATACTCCATACATGTACCTCACACTACTGTGACAGAATTATCCAGATCAATGCTCTCAATCTGGCCCTCTATGGAACCGATGATGTGCTATGTGAGTAGAGTGGTGTGTCCCCTGAATGGTGCTTATGTTGATCCTTATACCTTAAGGTTGCTATTAAAGACGAGTAGTAATTTTGGCGTTTTCAGATTTTTCTCTGCTTTTAGGGTACTAATTTTGCCGGATTTGCAGCAATATTTGTCTGAAGTATGAATTTTAAGGTTGGAGTCAGATACATGTAGTTAAAAAAAGGGCTTAGCTTGCTCAGCATACTCTCAAAAGTACATTTTCATTAGAAGAAAGAAAAAAGCGCCATGTGATTCATAATGCATTTTATTACCCTTTCATACATCATTAAGGTACTAAAATACATATACAGTAGACTCTCGCTATTCCGGCTCTCTGAAGTACGGCCACCTCGATATACCGGCCATTTGGCTTGGCACGGAATGCTAGCTATATGTTTACTGCACAAAACTCACCCTGAAGTACGGCCACTTGCTATTCCGTTTACCGGCCAGTACTGGCTGTCCCAAACAAGGTTTTCAATGTAATTTTATACGTATATTACAGCTGGATATGACATTTTGGGTGTGGTTTAGCAAATAAAATTGGATTACACTTAAATGATTCATTATCCTCGAGACAAGAACCGCAAAAGTAGTCATTAGATTCGAGGTAAGGTCGTTTTTAAGCCGCGGCTATTTCCTGAGATACAGCCACCTCGCTATTCCGGCCAAGCTGCATGGTCCCAAGGGTGACCGGATTAACGAGAGTCTACTGTAACTATTATGTACATAATTATACCTCCCAATTTTCAGAATTGTACATGTTGATGTAAAGGTGCATGTGTTCAATTGCTTACTTGTGTGATGGGTACACACCTCTTACTTGCAGGCAAGCCACCTCAGATAGAAGCCTCTCCCTCTCTGTGTGACAAATACTCACCAAGGAATGACCACCAACTGATGACTCTCTCTCCTGCTCGAGACTACTACCTCCAATATGTTTCGGGCATTCAAGGCTACTCTAAGGAGAAACCTAAGTATATTATATGTACATGCATGTACAGTACATTCTAGGCAGGTGGCAGCCACACATTTTTTTTCCTTGTGCACAAGCTTTGTCTATCTATACTGTGCATAATTTATTTTCAGCAAGCAGCATGCATACGTACATATTTATAATTATTATACTTACAACCATTGATTTTTAATAGAGTATGTGTCTGTTTGTCAGTATATCCTACATGCATAGTACTATACATGTAGTTACATGTATAGTACAATGCTACATGCACTGTACATGCACGTGGCCAATCCTAGCAACTCTAACAAACGGTGCAAATGTTTTTGTGGTCTGGTATTAATAATGTATGGTGTCTTATCTATACAGTGTACATGTATTATTTCCACTTTTCTTACCTCGTGCAGTACAATAATGGTGGCTACCAGCAAGGACATGCTACACAATGATGAGGAGGTCACAAAGAGGAAACAAAATGTGTACCGGCAGGTCAGGCGAAGAGCAGAAGAACTCAGGTTGGCAAAGGTCTTGTACAAAGAGTTTATAGACGTCAATGCCACTGTGGATGACGACAATACGAAAGTCAGAAGTGAGTTCGAAGTATTTAATTGTATCAGAATTGTGGAATCAATAATTGATTGTTCAGAAAACGGATGTTTATCGTGTAATTTATAGCAGACTCCTTTGGAGAAATAGGTTTTAGCCTTTGTTATAAGGATTCATTGGTGACCTTTGAGTACCTTTATACCACGGTTGATCTCTTTCTCAGCTAAGAAGGTGTCCCCACTGTATAATTATGCAACAAGTCATCTTCTAGTACCATGACAGTCTTGTTACGTTTACACACTACACAGAGGCAGTTATGGATATCGTAGATGCTCATAAGGAGCAGTTCGAAGTGGAGGTGCCTCTCAAAGCCCTCTTTCTACGCTGTTTCCTTCATAACAAGAAGTTGATGTTTATCTCACGGAAGAAGCTGCTGGAGTATGCTAGGATAGTGAATATGAGTAAGTGTTGTGGCTAATGCGACATACATTGATTTATTTCGCTCAGTGTATTAAAAGATATTGTGTCAATGTGTGTGTGTGTGTGCGTGGGTGTGTGTGTGGTGTGTGTGTGTGCATCATTCTGTGTAATCGATACGTTACATGTACTTGTACATGTACAGGTACCAAAGAGTTGGATGATTTCTTGTTAGTCTTTCTCAGTTGTGGTTCACTCTTTTGCTCACCTGATGGGGTAGTTCCCTTCCTGAAGGAGTACATCATCCTTGACCCACCTGCCTTCATACAGGAGATGGATACTCTATACTACATAGAGTTCCACGCTAAGAGTCATCCCGCGGGGTTAGACTCAGAGGTCAGTTGGCTGCTACAATTATTCGTTAGGCATTCACACAATTATATTATCTATAGGCATGCACAAGTTGTTTTATAATACTTGCCTGCATGTTTACAGTAATATCCTCTTTGTAGGTCCTTTCTCGGCCTATAAACATATTTTTGTCTGTTCGTTATCACACACTAGCTGTTTAATAACACTTGTGTCAGCTATGTTTACCTACATCTATGTACATGTATGTACATGTAGGTCGAAAAGACGAAGGTTGGGATTGTCACTGAGAGGTTAGCGAAGAAGATTTGGTCTGCAACAACTGAGGACAAGTTGTCTACTTATCAGTTCTGCTTGAAAGCACTCGAAGCGCTAAACATCATCACAGAAATTAAGCCAGAATTTCTTCCTCCAAATCTTCAACTGGAGCTACGGGAGTTCGGAAAGTGGTTTTTCATGCCAACTGTTCGCACTGACTATAAACTCGTAGAAAAAATCAACCCTGATTCTCTATACGTCACTTACGTCACTGATAGTGTGCCTTTCCACAACCTTGGCAAATTTGTTGAGTACCTTCAATCAAGGCATAGTGAATCCATAAGGTTAAAGACGTGCAATTCCTACAACATGGTGCAATTTGAATGGGTGAAATCTTCATCAGAAAGTGATCAGGAGTATGATGAAAGTATGGCTACCATCAGTATCATCTTCAACAGCAACGCCTACTCTCAAAGTGGAGTTGTCCAAGTTACCGTTGACATGGAACCAGATCATGAGAACAGCAGTGTAAAGCCTCACATCTACAGTGTTATCAAGACAGCCTGTGTGGTCATATTTCACCAGATGGCCCCGAATTTCCAATACAAGCTTGCAGTCCCTTGCCCACTCCAATCTACAAACCCTTCAAAGAGACAGAAGCGTCATCTGTTGCCATTCCAGATCAAGAGGACCAGTGGTATTGGAATGTATTGCTTGGAATGCGAGCAATACACTAGTGAAGCTGAGGAAAAGAGGCTGCCGTGGGTGACAGCTGCGTATCAAGGCCCTGCAACGTATTCTGTCTACCATGAAGGTAAGCTTTAACAGTTTCTGTACTCACTTTAACATCAGTTTAGGTTAGCTAGTAAATTGCTGAAATGACATGTACGTAGTAATCATTTTATTCTTTTTCCTTGTAGATGTCTTGACATTTGAGCGACTGAAAGCCATATCTGATAATGTTGTGAAACACAAACCCCAGAGAGATCTCCGAAAGCTGGCGAAAGAACTGGGAAAGTCTGAAGAGGTAAAATTACATCTTAGTTTAAGGTTACGATACAATGTTGCTCATAAATTATGTTTTGTGAGAAAGAGAGACATTGCTTTCTATTCTTTTATGTGTTTATACTGTTGCACTAATAAAAGTAACTACTATACAGCGCTTGCTAGCTAACTAGATGGCAAAAGTGGTAAAGATCGTGTGGTCACAATTAATATATATATCCGATTTTAGTCTTCAAATGTTAGGGAAAAAATACTCAAACAAGAACTAAACAATGACCTCGAGCTACTAGCAATTTATGATATTCGTGAGGGCGGCTCGAAGAGTCCTTGCTTCTCTCATCTACAAACTGAAGAAAAATGCCAGAGTTTACTAGCTGGTTGGCTATTTTCCTACTTCTACACGTGCTAATTCGATTGCATGCTTTTGAAGAAATTGTTTCCAGCCGCCTTACCTCTTTCCTCGTTAACTGCCCTGTTTGGCAAAGAGCATGCAATTTCTAGCATAAAACGACGACCAGTCAAAACAGCTTGATTACTACTAGATATTTACTGCAAAGCGTACATGTACATACGCTCATAATTATATCCGGTACCTAATCATACAATGGATGTGTATGGATGTGTGCTCTGGTCACTATGTGTGCCCCCCCCCCACACACAGCAATTTGATGATGTTGGCTCGAAGTCAATGGCTGAGCACTTTTTTGAATTTTTCGTTGATTGGTCGAGATCAAGGGAAAATGTATCGGCAATCGATTTGGCTGAGATTCTAGACAAATGTGGTATCTTCGTTGAGGCAACTCGTCTGGATCGTTTAGGTAAGTCGTGCATTGTGCGGTAGTTGATATCTGGTCTAACAGAGCGTAAGGAAACTGTGTGTAGTTTTACCGAGTTGTTATATACGTATACAGTGTAGTTGCTTCTATGGCTCCCCCTTTCCCTTTCCATTATGCAATGAGATCTTAAAGTCCTTTATTGGCAACCAAAGTTTCAACGGTTTTACTGAATACAGGGTGTCATACAGGATTTTGAAGTAGAGGGGGGAAATAAGGCACGCGGACAGCTAGGAAAACCCGGGGGGCATGCCCCCTAGAAAATGTTTGTTAGTTAGGTGGGGGGTTTTAGGTGAATTCTGTTGGTTTTTGAGGTTGCCTTTGCATATACTCAGTCATACAACTAGTACCTGAATGCAAATTTTAGGGGAGGGGGCCTTTTCCCCCCGTAACACCCTGGAATAACAGTCAATGTTGACTCAACTCATTGTCTCTGCACACACAAACATACAGTGCTCAGAAAGAACCCAAAAGACCCATTGACTCAGTGATGATAGACTGAATTGACTCTGCTTTACTTGTTCCTTCTTGAATTCCTTTTAGTTATAATTATAATCTTCCAGAGGTTCTATTCAAATTCGTTCTACACAATCCATCATAATTATAATTATGTTGCTTCAATACTCAAAATAATATATAACATTCATGCATGATATTATAATTAGCTTGTCTTTACTTCTCTAATGCTGCTACTGCACTTCAATCTTGACTGACTGGTCACCATTATTTTATTGAATGGTTACCTCAGCTTTATGTCTTTATCGGTAATGTTTGTGTTGTGTACGATGTGTGAGGCTTCATTGATAGTTCGTATTGTTTATCCTGCACATTAGTTTGTTTGCTACCAGCGAGTTGATTGAGTAACCCTTTCAATTTTTCTCCCACGCGAGCACTGACTATTTTCTTGGTCGACTTGACTGTCTTTTGCTCAGGAAGGTACACATGATAGTGCCCATCCCCCTCTGTGCTTTTGTGCTGTGTGTCTGTGTGTGGAGATAAATGATAGTGTATTTCGACTGGTCCACTGTTGTGATCTTGAGGCACACGGTCGAGGCTGGGTTCATCTGATGCCGGGTCGACGTAGTAATGAATGTTTTGAGGTCGTTGTACTGTTAAAGAAGGGTGTGAGGTACTCTCTCTGTTTTCATGTACATGTACGTTCACTGGTAAAACAGCGTGACGTGTATAGGTATCATAATGATATTGATCCAAGAGAGATTGTAGACGATCTAGGAGCTCATTTCGAGTCGTACTGTACCTCATCGGAGCATTATAAAGTGGTAGCAATGGTGGTGGAGCTTGTAGTAAATCACCATATCTTGTATCCATTTCTCCGAGTGGGCTATTGTATGGGTATTTAGGGTGAAGGGGGTTAGACAGAGGGTTAATCCTATTGAGTCGTTGATAGAGAAGTTGTGGATAACTCACAGGTTGTCTTTTGTACATAGCACTCATTGGGTCGTATGGCATTGAATAGCCGGGTTGCTTCATCAGTTGATTGTAGACCATTGCTTTGAGGTGCTCCAATTGCCTGATGTAGGGTACAATGTAGGTTACATGTTGTGCATCATTCAAATTCGAATTTCGACCATTCTGCAGCTGACGTAGAGCGTTTCCAAACATTGAGTAAGTGTCTTCAATTTGTTTTATGTTCTGAACTGGGTACATATTGTTGCCTCCATTCGGTGTATTGGTAGGAGGTGGTGTTACAGTATTCTGTGTGCCTAATGGCGGACCATTTGTTATCTTTCGCTGTGGTGGTGGTTGGTACAGAACTGGTACAGGAGGGAGGAATGGGAATCGATTGTATGGAAACGCATTATACGGGGAGTATCCAAGTCCTGGTATTGGGTAAGGACCTCCTTGCCAGTTGTTTTGTATTGGCAACTTTCCGACTGGAACTTGATTTCCAGGTGTATTGACTTGTTTATTGTTTTTGTTTCCTGTTGGTTTGTGTTCCAGTGTGTGCGTAACAGTGTTAGCATTACCTTTAGTACTATGAACTTTATTTTGGTGATGTCGTTTCTTGTGTCCGTTGCTGCCTTTGTTTCTCTCGTAGCCTGATTCTAACTGTTCTTCAAGTCGATGTCTTTTACGCCCTTTTCTAAACTGACGACGACTTCCCAGTTTGCCACGAGAATGATGATGTTCTTTATAATTATTTTCTTGAGAGCTTAACTCCTTATCCGATTTATTGTGGTGGTGATGATGTCTGTAGTCTGAGTTTTCTTCACTGGTTGAACCACGTGCAGAGGCTGCAACTAATTTTGTATTTTCATCAACATGCTGACTTTGTGAGAACTTTTCCAGCTGATTACTTGCATCTCTCATATTGTTGTTGTTGATTGCTGCAGTTAGCTCCAGTCCTTTGTTGGTGTATCTACCTTTCGTGGGTCTAGCATAGTTAGGATGCCATTGTGGAGAAGATTCCGAACTTGTAGCTAACGCTACAGATATGATTAGTACTACTAGAAGATATAACTTCATTTCGCTCTAATGATCTGACTATAGAGCTGCACACTTGCTTGGTTCAGTAATACAGTCGTATAGCTGTTGTGAAACAATCATATCGAATGACTAATGAAAAATGTTGTTGTTATACTTCCATTCACACTGGATGGGATGTTGACTTATAAACTACTTATTGATCTACTGAATAGCACTTCCTTTTTGCTAATAATAATAATTATTGCTGAGTGTATTAGTTTGTACATTTGTAATAATTATTGTCAGAAGAACTTTTCATTATCCCACATGTATTATGATTGCATGTATACACTCAATGATTCTATTTCAGTTTTCTAATCGCCATGAGTTAGTTCGAGTTAGTTTCCTCACCCCCATGGGTTAAGATTTGCTAACATGTCGTAGGGCACAAAAAAGAAATGACGACTTTTTACAGCTGGTGGCTGATTTGGCTCTTGTTTTGCTGTGTACTTACATTCAAACATCTGCCATGCTCTATCCCTGTGTATAGAAAATGCATGTGTATATAGCAATGCATGGTACCTCATTTATTATAGTTGTTACATTTCGTACTGATATATGTTCAGCTCATTGTTCATTGCTGAGATTGAATTCTTGATACATATAGTAAAAGTATGTGTGTGCATACCTATTATTGATGTGTTGTAAAGTGTGAAGTCCTACAATCGCTCCTTCTTTGAACGTTTCGTGGTCGAACTTTGACCCATATATGTTTAGCTTCTTTGTCTTTTTGCAGTCGGTAGTGGTATAACCCGGAGCCTGACAGCACTTTAGTTTCCATCTTCTGTCCTCTTTGGCATTTAAATGCACACTCTATATAGTTGTAGTAAGTAGTTAATAGCGAGATGCAACTGACATTAACAACAATAAACGGTAAAAAATTTTCGTCACTCCAGTAGCTTGTACCTTAATCCCAGTCAAGACGAAGTTGGCTGGACACTTTTTGTCAATAGGTCCTCCCCACTTATTGATATATGGAGTCCAGCTGCAGTCGCTCATAGGTTTATTGGCCACCTTACGACAGTCCCACTTCCATCTCCTGTCTCTCCTCCAGTTAATGAAGACGCTCTTCACTCTATACAGAGCCTCTCCATTATTGCTGTTGCACTCAACAGAGAGTGGACCGTCTCCTAAGTTATCCCACTTCTGCTGGTTCTGTTTCTCAACATTTATCATTTTCTGTGTAAACTAGATACACATGCATGTGCACCAAATTAATAGCTGCAATAAAATTATGTGCAGGATTTTTTGTGAATGTAAGCATAATTATTCCCATGTACTTACTTTGTCATCATGGTCATCTTCTCCCAAGATAGAAGCTAGATCTATCTTTCTCTGTGCTTGTACATCTTGTTCTTTATCTGCGTTGCTTTTTAAAGCCAAACATGTCAGAACAATTACCAAAAGCATAATGCAGAGTTTCATTATTTCTCACAATTCTGCTAAACTGTTAATACGTCTATTAAATTTGATCATGGGTTTCGTATTAGCAATAGGATATGCATGACATTGTGTGTATAGTTCCTGTTCCTAACTGAAAGTTAAGTTTTTAAATGGTTCATGCATGTTACTGTTGGTGGTGTTTGCATGCATAATTAAAAATTATATTATATGCTCCAAAATTCATTGTGAAAAATCTATGGCATATTACAGTTTATTACCGTATATCGGGTAATTTTTGTTGGTGCAAATTTTCGTATAAAGTAGCTATAATAATATGTACCCATTTGGTATTCAAATATTTGTACAGCTCAGGATGTGACGTTGAATCTATTGCGGTAGGATAATTTCTTAGTTTTAATTTTCGTATAATAATTATACTCTTCAATACGAAATATACGAAAATTTCCACCATATGAAAATAACCCGCTATACGGTATTTATAATAATTAGCACAAATGCAATGTTCGTACACTAGCAATACGGACCTTGCTTATAGCCATAAGGTCATTACTATATCAGTTCAGTCAGTCCTCTAGCAAGGAGGAGCCCTTTCTTGCTAATTCCCTAAGCAATCCTTCGATAGAGTTCTCCTGAACCTTCTGTCTCTCTTTTGCATTCGTCCTATTTAGTGGTGCACTGTACTTCATTCCACTTTCCCCTTTATTCACCCCAGGTATTGGTACATCATAGTGCAGGTCAGCTGGCGTTTTTGAGTTATCTGATGGCAGTTGCACATGATAGTGTGTCCTTTGCGGAGGTTTAGGGGGTTCGGTGTAGCGAATTTTGGGTGCTCCCATATCAGGTCTTGGATATACAGTGAACAGTCCAGGGGTGTTCCCTTTAGTTGGATAGATGTGAATGTGCCGCTCGTGGGGTTGTTTAGGAATAGTTTGCTTGTATTGTAGACTGTAAGGGGTGAATGTTTATTGAAACGACGAGACGAATCAAAACGGGGAATAATCGTAATTATGTGACCAACATTGCTTGATGGAAGTAGTTGCAGATTTTTCTCATGCTTTGAAGAGAGGTCTGGATGTTTACTGGTACCTGGTGGCACTGGAAGTAATCTAGGTGGCCTGTTTCGTTTACGATTGACTAAACTCTCGTCTTTTTGTACAACATGTGTCATTTTGTTCACTTTCCTATCTCCCCTCATTGGATCGACCTCTATTGTGTAGTCACCCTCATTCGTCATTGGGCTAGGATAAGTAGTGTACGTATGACTTTTATGCTCTGAAGACAGAGAAGGACTCGGCTTCTTCATATCAAGTACGAGTGACGGTCATTAGGGGGATGGTTTGGTGGATTTTGATCTTTAATCAAAGGCAGATTTTGAGTTTCTTGGGTACATTTTGGCGATCCAAAGTTACATTCGAAAACTTGCCACATACGGTCACTATAATAAGAATGACACACATAATACAGTGTAGTTTAATAACCAAAAGTGACATTGTATGAACACGTAATTTATGATGCATGTTTTGATGTCAAAGGCACTTACTTTTTGGGATTTTCCAGGCTTTGAATACCCACGAACACTGAACAGATGGTTCAGCTCCCTCAAGGCTTGCCTTATAGTCTATATTCCCATGGTAACTGTTCAACTTCTCAGAGACTCCGCAACTTTTTGTGATGTGTCCACGAGCTTTACAACATTTTACTTTCCACTTGCGGTCACCTTTAGACCCGTGAGTCCTACTCTTTACTCCCGCCATGACCTTATTTTTTGGGCAAATGAAGCTGATTGGTCCATTCCGTTTGTTTACTTCTTTGCTCCATTCATAATCAGTTAGTGCCACAACAGTCCCATTTGTACTGGCGATCATTGTTCTTTTTGCTAAACTTGCTTCTCACTCGAACCAAAGCTTCTCCTTTTTCAGTATCACAGTCCACCTTCAGAGGACGGTTGAGGTTGTTGTCCCATTTAATCAAACTCTTGTCACTCTCTTCCTCGCTCTGTGGATGGCTACTCTGCAGCTAGGGAGAAATAAATTTGTGCTTAGCTTCCCCTTATACTATAGGCTAGTATACTATAGGCTAAACAATCTCTTAATGTGTTATTACTCACCTCAGCCACCTGTGAATTTCTTCCCATTATGTCCTGTTGTTCTTGCAGTCTCAGAAGTCTGTTAACTACCAATGCCTTCTCCATGTTAGTGAGCTGTGCTGTTCCGAAACCTAATAGAGCTGCCATTACACACATTCGTGCAATGAGCTCCATTTTGTATTGCAGAGAACTGAGATGGCTGTAAGCTGTCATTTTTGTGTAATTGTTTAGGTATTCATCTTCACTATACCAAAAGCCTGAGGATAATTATAGGTTATTACAGTCATGCAAACATTAATTGTAGATGAATGACAAAGTTGTCTCCCATAAAAATTATGATGTGAATAGAAAGGAATGTTTTGAGGTCGCTGTACTGCTAAAGAAGGGTGTGAGATACTCTCATGTACATGTACGTTCACTGGTAAAACAGTGTGACGTGTATAGGTATCATAATGATATTGATCCAAGAGAGATTGTAGACGATCTAGGAGCTCATTCGAGTCGTACTGTACCTCATCGGAGCATTATAAAGTGGTAGCATTGGTGGTGGAGCTTGTAGTAAATCACCATATCTTGTATCTATTTCTCCGAGTGGGCTATTGTATGGGTATTTAGGGTGAAGGGGGTTAGACAGAGGGTTCAGTTGATTGTAGATCATTGCTTTGAGGTGCTCCAATTGCCTGATGTAGGGTACAATGTAGGTTACATGTTGTGCATCATTCAAATTCGAATTTCGACCATTCTGCAGCTGATGTAGAGCGTTTCCAAACATTGAGTAAGTGTCTTCAATTTGTTTTGTGTTCTGAACTAGGTACATATTGTTGCCTCCATTCGGTGTATTGGTAGGAGGTGGTGTTACAGTATTCTGTGTGCCTAATGGCGGACCATTTGTTATCTTTCACTGTGTTGGTGGTTGGTACAGAACTGGCACAGGAGGGAGGAATGGGAATCGATTGTATGGAAGCGCATTATACAGGGAGTATCCAAGTCCTGGTATTAGGTAAGGACCTCCTTGCCAGTTGTTTGTATTGGCAACTTTCCGACTGGAACTTGATTTCCAGGTGTATTGACTTGTTTCTTGTTTTTGTTTCCTGTTGGTTTGTGTTCCAGTGTATGCGTAACAGTGTTCGCATTACCTTTAATGCTATGAACTTTATTCTGGTAATGTCGTTTCTTGTGTCCGTTGCTGCCTTTGTTTTTCTCGTAGCCAGATTCTAACTGTTCTTCAAGTTGATTTCTTTTATGCCCTTTCCTAAACTGACGACGACTTCCCAGTTTGCCACGAGAATGGTGATGCTCTTTATAATTATTTTCTTGAGAGCTTAACCCTTTCCCCGTTTTAATTAAAACAAGAAAATACAGAATAAATAACAATTTTCTTTAAAAATTCATATATCATGAACCATACATTGAAATGACTTGTAACTATTTCCTACAGGTAGCGCAGACCCCAGAGGTATCTTGACACCATCTTCGTTACCTAGCAACTGACCACCCCCACTAATTAGCAATTGTTTACAAACATTCACAATTATGTACACAAATAATATTGTATGAGGGCACAAAGTGGCTAAAGACACTAAATAAGTGTTCTCAATGTTCTCACGGTGACATGGTTCAATCAAGATCTGCATAAAGTTCTCTGTGAGGTCGTACCAGCAGACGCCCTTTTCCCGGGAAATGTTTTCTTCACCTACACACAGGTTTACGAGTTCAATGGTGGCTCATGATGTCCACTGCTGACTAACTAGCCTAAATACAGTTATACTGAAGCCTACAAGACTACATATGCTACTCTAGACTTACCAGATCCAAGAAGTTTATCAATCGCAAGAGCTTCTTCCTCAGGCCTTCAGGCTCGATATTCTTTAGCTTGAGGTAGCTTCTTATCTAGCTATGATCCCAGTCACTATCCTCTCACTCAATAAGGCCATAAGCATTGATATTCTCACTGTGTAGCTGCTCTAGAACCTCACTGAGGTTGTACTACAAACGGTCACTTTTCTTTCGACATTATTGTACCAAGTGTACCTCAAGGCAGCATATTAAAGATACCACGTGAAAGAGCAGCTCAATGTGCATGTGCTGGTACCTACAGCGTGCCACATAGCTCCAACACAGCGTACACAGCAAATTTTTGAAAATTACCACTAGAGTGGCCGTCATATGACGGCTTCAACGGGGAAAGGGTTAAAGGGAGGGTGACACGAAAAAATCAACTTTTTTATTTTTACATAAATGTGTTCTATTTGGGACCCAGATGCATGTTATAAAGATTGAAATATTTTAATTAATTATTGATGAAGTTACAGAAGGTTTAGTGAGGCAGATTAGCATCCTGTCTAACATACTTCCTGTTGTGGTTGAATGTGGGCGCGGCTACTACGTGATGTCATAGAAGGAATAGCAACTCAACTGTAGCTATTATGGTCAACAGATTGTAACTGCTGGGTGCTCAAACACTCCTAGTGATAAAGTAAGCTTGTTTAAGTTTCCCAAGGATGCTGGATTAAAAAAAAGTGAGAAAAGCAAGTTCAATGAACAAGAGCCCAGTGTATGGAAGGCCACTGATCACTCCTTCGTTTTGTAGTGAACATTTTACTGATGACAGCTTTGAAATTAACTCAGCTCTTACTTGGCCTGAAGAAAAGAAGGCGCTGAAACCTGAAAATGTCCCAACAATATTTCATCAATCACCCCAAACAGATCACGAAATTGGTCATAAGAGAAGAGCAAAGGGAGTGGCATCGGAAGAAGAAGAGGAGTTGTAGAGAAAAGGCAACGGCATGAGATAAAGGTGCTGTCAATTCTTGCATTTTGTAAGCTTAACCAGTACAGATTGTCAATCAAATTATTGCTCGACCCTCACACCTTCCAACTGGCTTCTGCTGAAGTCGAACCAGATGATGAACCTAGTCCTAAATACAACCATGTATCAGTGCAAGCCTGTGTTCAAGTTAGCCAAAGAAATGTGCGTACTCAAGTATTGCCAAAAACAAGCGCTAAGGGTAAAAGCTCTACTGGATCTTCACTGATACCTACCAGCCTATTATAAGTAGCGATTTTGTAAAACCAGAAAAATCAATTGCCATTGCTCAGCACCAAAGCAGATTCATCACCCCTGACCATTAAAGTATACATTTGCTATCATTTTTCATGTTCGTATGACAGTTTATATTTATATTGTTGAATTTGACACTTGTGGATATTTAAATCCAGCATAGTTAGCAGAAGGGAAACTTGTCCTGATTTGGTTTACAGCGCAGCTTGATAGTACTACCCTCATTTTCCGACCAAAGCCATCCCCAACACCAACCAACAAGTTGCCGATAAGCAATGAACCGGTAACGCCTACGAATTAAATACATGGCTTATAATTCAGTAACACTTTATACTCATGGATGTGCTTCTCTTCAGGATCACCGTAATGATATCTGTAGTTAGAGTATGCTGTTTGAAGTACCCACACATCGAGGCACACCGGTGTGAATCCTTCATGGTCAGTTATGCAACTTATATCAGTGTGATTTTCTTCCTTCTTCTCGACGACACTTTCCACTTCACAGCAACATACACACTCTCTTCCCGTTGGCATTATAACACAGTTTCCACGCTCCATGACACCTGAATAGATTACATGCTTGTTTATGTGCATTTTTGTATGAAGCACATGCATACCAATGTCTGTTGAGGAGTCTCTCTTCACCTTCAGAGTCATCATCATCATCTTCTCCTCCTGGTTCTGTGTCTAATGGTACATGGTGTGTCACTCTCTTCAGGCTCAAACCTGTAGGGCTCAATTGTTTCTTGATTACTTCCATGTTCTGAAACTTCTGACACATCATTTCAACAGAAGAGCTTAGAACACCAGAACTACCACTGTCATCACTGCTTGAACTCATAGTTGCTACAATAACTGTTCCTTCTATGACATCACGTAGTAGTCGCGCCCACATTCAACCACAACAGGAAGTATGTTAGACAGGATGCTAAATCTGCCTCACTAAACCTTCTGTAACTTCATCAATAATTAATTAAAATATTTCAATCTTTATATCATGCATCTGGGTCCCAAATAGAACACATTTATGCAAAAATAAAAAAGTTGATTTTTTCGTGTCACCCTCCCTTTAATTCCTTATCTGATTTTTTGTGGTGGTGATGATGTCTGTAGTCTGCGTTTTCTTCACTGGTTGAACCACGTGCAGAGGCTGCAACTAATTTTGTATTTTCATCAACATACTGACTTTGTGAGAACTTTTCCAGCTGATTACTTGCACCTCTCATATTGTTGTTGTTGATTGCTGCAGTTAGCTCCAGTCCTTTGTTGGTGTATCTACCTTTCGTGGGTCTAGCATAGTTAGGATGCCATTGTGGAGAAGATTCCGAACTTGTAGCTAACACTACTAGAAGATATAACTTCATTTCGCTCTATTGATCTGACTGACATATACTCTATAGAGCTGCACACTTGCTTGGTTCAGTAATACAGTCATAATTATAGCTGTTGTGAAACAATCATATCGAATGACTAATGAAAAATGTTGTTGTTATACTTCCATTCACACTGGATGGGATGTTGACTTACAAACTACTTATTGATCTACTGAATAGCACTTCCTTTTTGCTAATATTATTATTACTGAGTGTATTAGTTTGTACATTTGTAATAATTATTGTCAGAAGACTTTTCATTATCCCACATGTATCATGATTGTAATACATGCATGTATACACTCTATTTAGTTTTCGCTATGAGTTAGTTCGAGTTAGTTTCCTCACCCCCATGGGTTAAGATTTGCTAACATGTCGTAGGGCACAAAAAAGAAATGACGACTTTTTACAGCCGGTGACTGACCAGCCGGTGGCTGACTTGGCTCTTGTTTTGCTGTGTACTTACATTCAAACATCTGCCATGCTCTATCCCTAGGCCTGTGTATAGAACATGTATGTGTATATAGCAATGCATGGTACCTCATTTATTACAGATGTTACATTTCGTACTGTATATTATTATGGTCAGCTCATTGCTCATTGCTGAGATTGAATTCTTGACGCATATAGTAAATTTATGTGTGCATACCTATTATTGATGTGTTGTAAACTGTGAAGTCCTACAATCGCTCCTTCCTTGAACGTTTCGTAGTCCAACTGTGACGCATATATGTTTAGCTTCTTCGTCTTTTTGCAGTCGGTAGTGGTATAACCTGGAGCCTGACAGCACTTTAGTCTCCATCTTCTGTCCTCTTTGGCATTTAAATGCACACTCTATATAGTTGTAGTAAGTAGTTAATAGCGAGATGCAACTGACATTAACAACAATAGACTGGTAAAAAAAGTTCGTCACTCCAGTAGCTTGTACCTTAATTCCAGTCAAGACGAAGTTGGCTGGACACTTTTTGTCAATAGGTCCTCCCCACTTATTGATAAATGGAGTCCAGCTGCAGTCGCTCATAGGTTTATTGGCCACCTTACGACAGTCCCACTTCCATCTCCTGCCGTCTCTCCTCCAGTAACTGAAGACGCTCTTCACTCTATACAGAGCCTCTCCATTATTGTTGCTGCACTCAACAGAGAGTGGACCGCCTCCTTTGTTATCCCACTTCTGCTGGTTCTGTTTCTCAACATTTATCATTTTCTGTGTAAACTAGATATACATGCATGTGCACCAAATTAATAGCTGCAATAATAATTATGTGCAGGATTTTTTGTGATTGTAAGCATAATTATTCCCATGTAATTTTAGGACTTACTTTGTCATCATGATCATCTTCTTCCAAGATAGAAGCTAGATCTATCTTTCTCTGTGCTTGTACATCTTGTTCTTTATCTGCGTTGCTTTTTAAAGCCAAACATGTCAGAACAATAACCAAAAGCGTAATGCAGAGATTCATTATTTCTCACTGTTAATACGTCTATTAAATTTGATCATGGGTTTCGTATTAGCAATAGGATATGCATGACATTGTGTGTATAGTTCCTGTTCCTAACTGAAAGTTAAGTTTATGGTTCATGACTGTTGATTAATTAAGTGATGTTTGCATGATATATGCATAATTATAATAATTTTATAATACTCCAAAATTCATTGTGAAATCTATGGCATTTTACAGTTTATTACCGTATACCGGGTAATTTTTGTTGGTGCAAATTTTCGTATAAAGTATATACTATTTGTACAGCTCAGGATGTGACGTTGAATCTATTGCGGTAGGATAATTTCGTAGTTTTAATTTTCGTATAATAATTATACTCTCCAATAAGAAATATACGAAAATTTCCACCATATGAAAATAACCCGCTATAGGGTATTTATAATAATTAGCACAAATGCAATGTTCGTATATTCTAGCAATACGGACCTTGCTTATAGCCATAAGGTCATTACTATATCAGTTCAGTCAGTCCTCTAGCGAGGAGGAGCCCTTTCTTGCTAATTCCCTAAGCAATCCTTCGATAGAGTTCTCCTGAACCTTCTGTCTCTCTTTTGCATTCGGCCTATTTAGTGGTGCACTGTACTTCATTCCACTTTCCCCTTTATTCACCCCAGGTATTGGTACATCATAGTGCAGGTCAGCTGGCGTTTTTGAGTTCTCTGATGGCAGTTGCACATGATAGTGTGTCCTTTGCGGAGGTTTAGGGGGTTCGGTGTAGCGAATTTTGGGTGCTCCCATATCAGGTCTTGGATATACAGTGAACAGTCCAGGGGTATTCCCTTTAGGTGGATAGATGTGAATGTGTCGCTCGTGGGATTGTTTAGGGATGGTTTGCTTGTATTGTAGACTGTAAGGGGGTGAATGTTTATTGAAACGACGAGACGAATCAAAACGGGGAATAATCGTAATTATGTGACCAGCATTGCTTGATGGGGAAGTAGTTGCAGATTTTTTCTCATGCTTTGAAGAGAGGTCTGGATGTTTACTGGTACCTGGTGGCACTGGAAGTAATCTAGGTGGCCTGTTTCGTTTACGATTGACTAAACTCTCGTCTTTTTGTACAACATGTGTCATTTTGTTCACTTTCCTATCTCCCCTCATTGGATCGACCTCTATTGTGTAGTCACCCTCATTCGTCGTTGGGCTAGAATAAGTAGTGTACGTATGACTCTTATGCTCTGAAGACGGAGGAGGACTTGGCTTCTTCATATCAAGTACGATGTTGTAGGAGTGACGGTCATTAGGGGGATGGTTTGGTGGATTTTGATCTTTAATCAAAGGCAGATTTTGAGTTTCTTGGGTACATTTTGGCGGTCCAAAGTTACATTCGAAAACTTGCCACATACGGTCACTATAATAAGAGAATGACACACATTTATTCAGTGTAGTTTAATAGTTGCCAAAAGTGACATTGTATAAACACGTAATTTATGATGCATGTTTTGATGTCAAAGGCACTTACTTTTTGGGATTTTCCAGGCTTTGAATACCCACGAACACTGATGGTTCAGCTCCCTCAAGGCTTGCTTTATAGTCTATATTCCCATGGTAACTGTTTAACTTCTCAGAGACTCCGCAACTTTTTGTGATGTGTCCACGAGCTTTACAACATTTTACTTTCCACTTGCGGTCACCTTTAGACCCGTGAGTCCTACTCTTTACTCCCGCCATGACCTTATTCTTTGGACAAATGAAGCTGATTGGTCCATTCCGTTTGTTTACTTCTTTGCTCCATTCACAATCAGTTAGTGCCACTTCACGCTTAGTAACACCACGACAGTCCCATTTGTACTGGCGATCATTGTTCTTTTTGCTAAACTTGCTTCTCACTCGAACCAAAGCTTCTCCTTTTTCAGTATCACAGTCCACCTTCAGAGGACGGTTGAGATTGTTGTCCCATTTAATCAAACTCTTGTCACTCTCTTCCTCGCTCTGTGAATGGCTACTCTGCAGCTAGGGAGAAATCAATTATTTTTGTGCTTAGCTTTCCATTATAGGCTAGACAATCTCTTAATGTGTTATTACTCACCTCAGCCACCTGATGTGAATTTCTTCCCATTATGTCCTGTTGTTCTTGCAGTCTCAGAAGTCTGTTAACTACCTCCATGTTAGTGAGCTGTGCTATTCCGAAACCTAATAGAGCTGCCATTACACACATTCGTGCAACGAGCTCCATTTTGTATTGCAGAGAACTGAGATGCCTGTAAGCTGTCGTTTTTGTGGATCTATAATGAGTTACATGTGCACTCAGTGTAAATGTTTAGGAATGCATACATTCATCTTCACTATACCAAAAGCCTGAGGATAATTATGGGTTATTACAGTCATGCAAACATTAATTGTAGATGAATGACAAAGTTGTCTTTCATAAAAATTATGATGTGAATAGAAAGGAAATCATAATATCCTAATTGAAGCTGCTTCAATTGTTGGATCACAATACCATCAAACGTTGTACAGTAACAATCAGTTGTGCTATTTTGTTGAGCCTATTCTAACTGCTAAGTGGTTCAGTATTTCTAGAATACAATCTATTGAGTGCTTCAATATATTCCATTTTGTCATCCTTTTTTGGTGCACCTGGGGCTTCGGCAGGTATTAGGCTAACCACTGATTTAGAATAATTCGGTCGCTCAATAGTAGTGTGATCTCTTGTTTTGATCCTTTGATCAGTTTTGATTCTAGGAATGTCGGACTGGACATTCAAATTCTTTGGGAGCCTAGAAAGTAACTGGTTAATTTTGTGTACCAAACGCTTTTGATCCAAAGTTTTCCCGGTGGGCCGCATCTCTTGATGTGATGTATGTCGAGTGTGCATTTCTGTATTTTTTATTGGAAGCTGATCTGCTGTGTGTTGATTTCGGAAATTCGTGCCCCCAGGGTGCATGCTCTCCTTATTGTAACTTTCTGGTAGATGAATGTGCACATTCAGAGGTCTTTCGAGATTTTGCTCACCAAGAATTCTCTTCAAACTGCTGTAAGCGTCATTGTTATTGTGTATCTCTATAGGAATATGAGGGTTCACAGGGCTCTTCAATGACATAGTCGGTACATGGGAATGAAGATGATGCGCAGCAATAGTTAATAATGCCTCCTGTAATATTTTTCTGTCCTCATTAGGCAAGCTTTTTTGTAAACTACTAATTCTGTAAAAAGCGTTAAGCCAGTTGGGACTAGTTATGTCTTGTTGAGGTAGTGATATAAGTGGAGGATATGTTGGATGGAAGAAGTCGTAAGTCTGTTTTGGATAACTGAATTCAGCATTTTGTGGATGGAGTGTGATACCCCTGAGCAATTGAAATGGTGTCTGAGGCATTCCAAGAAATCTGTTGTATGAATAATATGGAGACGATATTCTGCTGTCTAGAGCTGAATAAAATGGTGCCATGTATTGAGGGTGCTGAAATAGATTTGTAGGATTGGAATTCGGACCTACAGGGGCTATCTGGGGTCCATTCATAGGTTGTGATGGTGTAATCGGTGGTGAACTCTCCATGTAATTTGTTGCGGTTGGAGTTGATAGTAGACGTGGTTGTCTTTGTATTGGAACTGGCCATGGTCTCAGTAGACCAGGTGTTGTCAGCCATGGATTGTTCTCAGTCGGTGTAGGGAAATATGCCCGGCTGTTCGATCTTATATTAGGAATCACTGGCCTTGGTAATCCAGGACTTGGAGCAACCATTGTGTTCGATATTGGTGAGGGAGGTGGTTTCTGGTTAGATTGTTGTTTTGATTCGTGGGGCTTAGATTCAACTGTGTCTGCTACTGGTACATGGTTGTGACGATGATAATGAGCACGAGGATGATGCCTATGTTTATGTGGTTTTCTTTCATACTTAGAATCAATATCTTCATTTTCTTTATGGGGATGCCTCATCTTGTGAGCAAAATGTTTTTCATGCCTTGTACGATGGTTGTCCTGCTGAAAATGACTCTTATGATGGTGATTATGATGCTTAAATTCACTCAAACTCGACCTACTGTGATGGTGGTGCCTATGAGTAGAAATTCCCCTCCCAAAATGCTGCTGCTGTTCATGTTTTAATTTCGATTCGGGTTGACTCTCTTCTTTGTGTACAGTTTGTTTTCGACTTTTACGCTTATGTTTCCTTTTCTTGTTACCTCTTGAGCGTATGCTATTACACTTGTACTTGCAACTTTTCTGGTTAGCATAGGAGCATTGCAATATTTTCCACTCCCTATCTCTGCGGAAATGAGAAAAGTTGTCAAAATCAATACAATACTGAGTCAAAATTGTGTTGCTCAAAGTTATTGCCTAAGCCAATTAGGTCATAATTATCAACTTACTTGAGTGACTCCCGGTTTATTTCACTAGCCAGACCGGTCATCACACCAGGATCCGAACACTCATCCTTAGAAGTGTAGAAGAAGGGTTTCCCAAATTTGTTGATAGACTCAGAAATTTTGCATGCTCTTGTGAAATGATTATTGGCTCGGCAACATTTGATCTTCCATTTTCTATCTTGCTTTTTAGGATTATAGGTGCTACTAATTCCATTAATAACGAAGTTCGATTGGCACATAAAGAGCAAGCTACCTTGAAATTCATTAATCTCATTGCTCCACGTACAGTCTGTCATGGGTTCCGTAGCAACACTGTGGCATTGCCATAAGTATTGACGGTCTTTTTCTTTGGCATGGAACTCACTTCGCACTTGAAAAATACCTTCACCATTCTTTTCGTCACACTCAAGGTTCAATGGTTGTCCTAACTGGTTATTCCACTTATCTTTGGCAGTATTAAACAGTTGGTTGTTCTTATTCTTTTGCTGTATTGTCTTTTGCTGTATTGGATTGCCGTTATATGTGAAATTACAGAGCACTACTGATGTATTACTATCTATTATTATGCTGAAAATTATAAGTGGGGCCTCAATAGATGTATAGTAATTAATATAACTTTGTTGAAATAGTACGAAATATAGTTTACTAATAATCTAGAGTCCTGTCTAAGAGTATGAACATCATTAATTACCTTCTGTGGTTTTTTTGAAGATGTAAGTTTAAATGCATCTACACTCCAGCAAGTCCAAGTCAATGCCAACACTGCTAGTACTACATGCAACTTCATTCTCATTTTCCAGCTGCAGAAGTCACTGTGAGTGCATGTGAAAGTAGATCAGTAATCCAACACCAGTGTATGCAAACATTAAACATGACACATCCTCATGCAGTAGTCTATATATAGATGTTGGGTATAGGTAATTGTGCTGCATGCATTTTTTTGGTGAGAATTTTGCAGGCACCTGCTTAATGAAGTAAAAAAAGTCAGTGCTCAGTGTAGTATAAAGTATTTGTACTGACATGATTTATCTGTGAATTCATTGTTTAGCACATTAATTTTTGCTGAAATTCTGCTAAATTCTGCTCAAGTTGTGTATCAGGAGCCCGCCCATAAATAAGAAGGAGCAGCTAACTTCAACGTATGCTCAGCGGTCATATAACCACTTACAAAACGTGATCCCCGTAGTCAGCCACTCCTTCTCTTATTTATGGGCTCCTGATATTATTCATAAGTCATTTTAATCATCATTTTGCGAGTACACATTTTGGCAATTTTACTCTCATTCGCATTAATACCTGCGAAAATATGTCACCTTTAAGGTATATACTAGCTCTTGATTGGTAGATAATTATCCGAGGCATAGTTAATTGGTTATGACAGCATGCACTATCGGATATGGTTTATGTTGTCCACCCTTTCACTTATAGCCTCTTCACTGCGCTAGATCGGAATCTATTTTTTCTCCCTTCGGCCTGCAGGGGATGAGGCTATATAATTATACACTGAGAGAATAATGTGGGAAATAGGTATAGAAGAATACATGTAAATAGCTATAGTGGCTTGAGCATCTACCAAGTTCTAGGGGTTTGGGGAGGGCGTGGCCAGAGTAGATTAACCTATGACCCTGGCATTCTGGAGTACAAGTATAGTGGATCGGAGTAGAAGTTCGAGTACAGTGGCCGGCTCTGATCTGAGTGGCTGCAATGTGCAATGTCTACACTACAGCTTTATAGTTGTATAGATAAGACTATTGAGCTGCTGTTGCTGGGCTCAAGTCAGTATTCACCCTAACTGTACTGGCTGATAGTGATGGAGAGACTGCAAATTGTGTTAAGCTTCAAATCCAAGAGAAAACAGCTGTTGATGTCAGCAGCTTCGATTTTCTGCCTATTATCAATACTTTGGTTTATCAGAAATGTATTTCTACCACCCAATGCAGTGAAACTCCCTGTGAACATAGATATGGATCCGCCAGCTCGCCTGCAAAAGGATAATACTCGACGACCCATCAATATTCCTAACCATATCTCATATACAGATCACCCCTACCAATTAGCGCACCAAGCTGACACTGACAACGAGGGGTCAAGCAACCAGACTACACTGAGTGCAGTGCTGATACCGATTATTAACTTCGTTGTTCGCTCTGCGTTTATTGACTTGCGGCCAAGAGATGGATATAGTAACTCCACAGTGATTCTTGCCGAAGCTTCAAAGGAAATACTAAAGTTTGGTTTAATTGTAAGCTGTGGTGTTGATGAGATTAGTGCTAAAATACACAAAACTAGAACTCTATACTTTAGTTGGATTGAAAGCCACTTTCCGAATCTTACTCACGAGGAAATAATGATTACATGCTATGATCTTGAAGCCCATGACAATAGTACAGCTTTTGTCACGTATCGTCCAGCACCAAACTCAGATAAAGTAATAACAAGCACTGTTCGAGTTTCATACTTATTAACAGGTGAACGAAAAGAAAGCAAAAATAAAGTTGTAGTTTGTACAATGTGTTTCGGATCTACTCCACATTGGTTCAACGAGTGGTTGAGATATCAGAAGACTCTAGGAGTTGATCTGGTTCAAATAAACGTTGACGACCAGTGTATGAATGAAATCAGGAATTTGAGAACATTTCAGCAATATAGTGAGGATGGTTTCTTGAAAATACAGTACTACAAAACTATTTTCTCTTCTACGCAAGTCTTTTACCACTCTCAGGTTCTTAAATATCACGACTGCTTGTACCGACATCAAAATTCATATGAGTACGCACTATTTTTGGATATGGATGATTTCTTCATTCCACGAATATCGAACGAAAGTACAATGAAGTACTATTTGAATACATATTTACCAGAAGACAATCAAGCAGCTGTTAAATTCCACTGGCATAATTTTTTCCCAGATTGCGGCTTGACACAACCACCAGAAAACGTTAAAGATGGTAACATTACCAGAATCCTTCGAATAAAAGAATATTCGGATTCTGGCAACTGGAAGTTTGGGGGTAGATTATCACTGATGACATCGGTTCGTGTTCACACACCAATTGAATTCATCAAAGGTTCGAAACAAGTATATGAGTTTGACAGCAGTATTGCTTACGTAGCACATATTAAACACAATCGATTAAAAAAAAGATTAAAAAAATTGCCTAGTAGTTTTGACTGTTTACAAAGAGTTTAGATATCTTATAGTTTGCTATTCATAATTATTATACCACCATGGCAATTATTTATACCTGATATGTTCACAAATACGAGAAATTATTATGCAGCCAACGAGCATCCTGAGGTTTTTCAATTATTAAAGCAGCCCCTTAATGATTATAGTACATGTACTTGTAAAAAAAGTCTTTGTTGACCATAATAATAATTTTTTGCACGTAGACATGGATCATGAGCGAGCAGTCGACTTAGCACAGCCACCCACGCTTCTGCACTCCGGTGTATAGTTCAGAATACAGCTATAGCTAATCTCCAATCAAATGCAATGAACGCTGTTGGTGTAAATATTCAGTATAATAATAAATAATCATAATTATACAGGTGCGGTCAGTTCGATAATATCTTATCCTCACCCACCAAACCCTTTTTTACTATAATTGTAGTCTCAGTCTGTGAACTGTTTTACTTCCAGTTAAGTTTTGTCTTTGTATGGAATTGTGCACATGTACAAACTGTATAAAATACACGATAATTGTTATGCTAGAGTGATCAGCTCCGGTATGATTAAAATAATAGTGCAATACATAAACTGAGTTGGCTAACCCTGAGTTCACATGTTCTAATTAAAAGAACTGAAAAGATGTGTGTCTGCATGTATCCTTGCAATTTCTCCACTTTTCAATTGCCTGTATAACTAGTGTTCAAGCTGGCGCTGTGCTAATGCCTCTCGCCATGTTTTTGCTTTCGCTCAAAAGTATTAGAGTGTTATCTATAATGAATTTTATATTAAAGTTAGCTTATCTATATAAAGTCACTGAGAAGAAAAGACTTATTTACATGCATCTATTGTAAGTTATTATTTTTTGTATTATGTGGCTTACCAGGACATCAAGAAAGAAGAAAATTGATTCTTCCAGGATCTGTAGTTCAGTGTATATAATATCTAAGAAGAAAAGACCTGTGTACATGCATATTGTTATCTATATTGTTATATGGTAGTGTTTTGTGGCTTACCAGGCCCTCAAGACAAAGATGATTCTGCCAGGAGGATCTGGATCTGGATCTTGGATATTATTTTCTCACACATGGGGAATGAGCGCGCATGCGCATTACATCCACAGGAATAATTAAAGGGTGTGTCCAAAGAGATCAATTTTACAAATGGCTACTGTACTGCTAGCTAGCTGTTTTAACAGATATTTTCTGAGTATTGTAGCTAACAAAAAGCTAGCGCTTTAGTGCAAGGCTAACTCATATGTTGAATAGAAAGTTTGTGCGGACAGATGATGCTATGAAAGATTCTGAAGAGACTGCAACAGCCTTCAATGTGAGTCAAACTAGCCATAACTCGAGAAAGAAGCTTTAGTTTGCTAATCCACGAATCAAAATCCAAGAGAACGTGGCTAGAAGCCTATAGAAGCTGTTAGTTTTCGTCGCATTGTAACCGTTGAGCAGTTATAGCTGGAATACACACACACACACACAGACAGACACACACACAGTCAGCTTTACCGTATCCCTCGTGCGGCTACGCCTCGAGGCATAATTATAGGTGTATTAGTAAAACCAGTAGGTTTTACATAGGATTGGCAGTGGGTTTGCCCGTGTTTAGCAATATTTCAATTATTTTGACTCATGTTCAAACTGTTCTATCTCTGCAGGGAAAGGCCACATCAAGAAACTGGCTGAACAGATAGTTTATTTAGCCTTTTCTCTCTTTGTATCTCTCATTTCATAATCCATAAACATTTTAATGAATGAATATTTTCATTTTAAAAATTGCACTATTTCGACGTTTCACCGCTCTTTGTCTGACTGACTAAGTAAGTAAGTAAGTGAGTAAGTAAGTAAGTAAGTTTCTTGCCCAGCATTTACTCCAAGTACAGCCATCTCCAGGACATTCTGCACAGGGTTTCCAAACGACTACAACCTGGATTACAAAGCGCTTCTTCAGATTTGCGATTGCTTCCACGAGGCAGATGACCTCTCAGTCTCTATTTCTCTTACCTAGACAATTCCGCCATCTTTAATGACTCAGCAATTGCGTTGTGGCCAATAATAATAGATAGGCGTGGCTAATAAACCGTGCGCCTAAAATCAGTGCAGCAGTGCTTTTCCAGAGCCTGAGGTGTTCCTTTTCTTCACACTGTTCAGCTCTAGCTCCCTTTCTCTGACAGGCATGCTATATGCACTGGCTAGATATCATGCTCTTAAAATGGCTGTCATTTAATACTGATTCGCAAATTCAACATAGGGTCTAATTATCAAGCAATAAACATCATTATACTATAATTATTAGTCCAGAGATATTCGAGAAGATATCTGATTAGTCCTGTCTTCTCTTCTTGTACTGCCTCTTGACGTTCCACTTATGCATGTCATGATACGTAAACTGTACTGAAAAAGAAAGGGAATCCGACTAGAAAAACATTTGCAATGTGAAAAATTGCTAGGATTGGCCAGGGGAACCACAAAAAAGCGTGGGAACAAGAAATCAGACGAGAGCATAACTCCAATCCGTTACAACGTCATGAACATGTACAATACATAGTATATTAAATAATAGACTGTGTTCCAGATCCACCTATTAGCTTCCATCCACCACATCATTCCATGCAGTCACCAGTACGGTCCGTGCATGTTACTACGCATGGATGGACTGTGTGTACCTGTGCTCAACACTGCATGTATTAGGAACATCAATTCATCACAAATCATCATAATTATGTGCCCCACATTCTAAAATGGATGTATAATAAATATATATAGGGATTGGTCATCACTCCACCAGTAAAAATTGCGTGGCATATTGGCTGGGAAAACATGGGAAAACTACCAGTATACATGTGATTGACGTTGTAACGGATTGGAGTTATGCTCTCGTCTGATTTCTTGTTCCCACGCTTTTTTGTGGTTCCCCTGGCCAATCCTAGCAATTTTTCACATTGCAAATGTTTTTCTAGTCGGATGTATATAGATTAATTATGATGTTGTACATCGCAAAACAGCAATGTATCTGTGAAGCCATTTAGCTGGAACATTGTAAACTCTACAATTAACCTCTTAGCTCTCTACATAACAGTTAGACACGGTGTCTATGGGATTTAGGCTTGACTATACAATACAACAAGTGTATTTTGCTTGACAATGGGATACCAAGTAAGTTGTAGGACTGAGTTGTCTCTAAAATAACACTAAAATAATGCTAAGTCGCCAACCAGAGGAGGTACGACAGGGGCGGAGCAGCTCAAGCAATTAGCCTTTGATTGAGCAATAATTATCCGCCCAAGTCGTATGTTTTTGCTGAGAGTAATCAGAGGCTAATTACTTTAGCTGCACCTCGCCTGTCGTACCTACTCTGGTCGCCAACTAGGCCTGCATGCATGGTAGAGATTGTAAATGGGAATGGTTTCAGATTAAACTAATTCCAATGATTTCTCTTGCCGAAATCACAAAAATAGCTCCGTGTTATCTTGAAGCTAGCTAACTATTATAGGTAGCTAGGTATTAGATCTAGGTGGTAGCTATGAATTGCAAGTTGTGTCAAACAAAGTTGTGTAAGAAGGCCTCCTCCAATAAGCATCTTTACCAGGCCTAGTTGGCGATGTATAGCTAGCGAGACAACAAGGCTAGTTGTAGGTATACTAAGTCCCATAGTATACCTCCTTTGAGCCCATATACATGTATTCCCATGTAGATTCCCATCTAAATGCACGATAATGAAACCCCTAGCTAACAGCATCATTTTTATTCTTTAATGACATTACTATACCATACAGTGGGAAATTTTCGTGAGGTGCAATTTTTCGAGGGCAGACATGCAGAAGACATGAAAATTCAAACTGAGATAAATTCCCATGGCACCGGTATTTCACATGCAAAGCTATTGGTGGGTGTGGTTTCCAGGTATTGAACGCGAATAGTTATTAGAACCCACGAACATTTCTGCTGAGGGCTCTGGAACCAAATAGCGAAAATTTGCACCGGTGAAAAAGTGCCACTATACAATGATTACTATATAATTATAATTATGTAATGTTAGGTAACTTACTTGTATGCTTGATACAAGCCTTGTGAAATGCTACCATAATTTCCACTAGTCGACCATAAGTGGCTGTCGAATTCGATGGATTGTCCAAATCAATTCTTCAATTTCATTAGAGCAGTGTGAAATTTGGCTTGGGTACTGTTGAAGAGTCTCGGATCGTTATCGATTTCGTCTAACCTATAGCATGACTTAGGCCTAGCCTGTACTTGTATTCGTTGTATCCAGCAATCTCGGGGTAGACAACTGGAGAAGAGCTTCTTCCGAGCACTCTTGACTCAACTGAGCTGCAGTTGCTGTATTCTGACGAACTGTAAACATAGAAATTCCTTGTTAAAGAAATAAATCACATTATTTCGTACTGTCATGTGTAGTATAGCTATATACTGTTAAATGTACACCAAACAATATAATGATCGACACCTGACTCAGTGGTTGTGTGGAGGACTTCATGAGCCAGTTCAGTCGCTGCATTATCTGTGAGAATGATGACATAACAGCATATACATGAGACCCATGCACTTACACAATTGCAGAATCAATGTAGGCTAGCTATGTAAGTTCTTAATAAGCCAGAACTGATCGAAAAAAGTTTATGGGGGAACTCCATGAAAATACGGCCCACATCATAGGAAAAGTAGCTAGATAACTCACTTATCTCATCTCTATAGAGAGCTCTGTAGACAATGAGGACCACTTTCCTAGCAGCGGCATTCTTCATCTCACACTGGTAGTGACCAAAGTCCTCCTCACTCACACTCTGGACGCTCAGAGTGTTGGATACTGGATTTCACTTTGCTCCAATCATCGAGGAAAACTGCTCCACAGAATTTCTATAAACTTGAGCACATACATGCTTGCTTTTTGACCGACACAATCTATAGATGAAAAGACAATCTAGATGAATTAGATCAATTGTGACATACGCATAATTATTTCTGGGCCTAACGCTATACATATACATTTGTTGTCTTTTGACCTCTGAGATCAAAGGAATAGAAGTGCCAGTATAATTATGGCGTTTTGCACTGGGGATATTCATGCACTCCTGGCGGCACTCATAGCCATGTAATAACTATTGTAAAAACTGAGACCCTACACACCTTAAGTGTGGTTGGGAAAGGTGAGTGGAAACTGTCATTCTCGTGATGTGCTCTGACACTATAAGGAATATCAATTGAAACTCTCAGGATACTCTAGGGCCCATGTGCCAATAAGGACCATCTCCTAGAACTACTGTAAAAAAAATTGTGGAAAGCACAAAAATGTGCAGGTGTTAAAGTTGTAAATGTGGTTTGTCAAGTGCAAGCACGCAATACGGTGCACAAAGCACACAATACATACAGTGTTCAGTTGTAAATGGGTTTGGATAACAGCTTCTAATCCAATAGGTGTTCGCTACCTGTAACATGGATATCTACGGATTTGTTACCCTCGTGCTGTTGTGTGTATTCCCTCGGGTTACAAATCCAATACACCCTTGATATCCATGGTACAACTACCGTATAGCGGATATATTTCGAGGGTATAAATGTTTGTGGTTTTCGCTGATCAAGGTTCTACCGCGAACAATTATACCCACAAATTTAATATCACATGCATGCATGCTGCATAAAAGCTGCTATTCCGTGAAAACATTTCTAACAGTCAATTCCGCAAAAGTTTATACCCTCGAAATAGAAATATACCTGTATATTTATTACTTGTTTAGTATAGTTAGAAAAGGTAAGTGGAAACTGTCATTCTCGTGTTATTGTGATTTGTACTGTTTACTTTTGCTACCATTTAGATTAGCATGCATGGCTATACATCAGACAAACATACAAAAAACAGGCACACTATTATAACAGTTGACAAACTATCAGTTGGCAGCTACATAAACTAACCAGTACAACAAAGTTTATTTTGTAGAAAGCAGTGACTCAGATATCGAAAAGAAGATTCCTGAAAGAAGTAATATGACGTAAAGTGGGTTGCCGAGAGAAATTGGTATGTTTATTCCGGGTATGCGAGGCAAGAAATCGAAGTCCTCTTCCCATTCCACTGCCAGTCGTCGAGCAAGCGTTGAACGATTTGGGTTATCCTGAAACTTCTTCAGTTGGTTTTCTCTCAACTTGTTAAAGAACTCTTGATGATAGGTGTTCATTTTCCTAGCACAAAGATAAGGAATAAGCAAGGTGATGAACTGGTTAAGGTTATAAAGTAGATAGAATATTTGTGGAATGTCTGCAATTGGTGTGTCGCCATCACTATCAGCTCTCCAAGGACGAAGAATATTGTACGTTTTCAGAGAAGTTGCTACAAGATAGATAATCCAAGGAACAATAAACCAAGTTTGAAATAGCTCTTGAATAGCCTCAACTTTCTTTCCAATCTCTGTGTAGTTTTTGTCATACAATTTCCAGTCCTTGCTTACTAAATTCCAATCAGCAAGAGCTTGCTCCTCGGTGAGCTCAGGGGGAGAGTCCTGAGTTTGTTCCACGGTGGGCTCGGTATGTTTAGAGGAAGAGTTCTGAGTTTGCTTTACAGTGCGCTCGCAGGGAGAGTCATCAAGAGGCCAGATTTTACTCAAATAAAGTGTAGCGTAAATCATCAATGCCCGGACGATGTAGGCTGATAAGTAACGGAGAAAGTTGAAAGCACAGTAAGTTATGTAAATTTCATGGTAGTGCCGAGAGCACTCCAGTGACCGGCTTTCACTATATTTAATTTCTTGAAAGATTCCAAGTCCAGGAATAGCAAACCCGAGTAAAATGTATGGTGCCAGTATGAGTAATATCACTGGTAGGTAGTAAAATCTTTTGGAAGTTGCTCTAAAGAACACTCTTGAATCAGTATCTTTCTGCTCGAAAAAGAAATGGTAAAACTGCTTTCCTAGTAGAATGAATTCCAAAAGTCGTAACACGCTTAGAATTGCATAAACAACAGTAGTGAAGATAAAGTCATGGCGAATATCAGCTTCTGAATTTGTGCTGTTGCTGCTTTTATCGTTGAAATTGCACTTGTTCCATCCTGTAATTCCGTACCGGGTTATTAACAGTAACCCTCTCAAACTGAAGACTACCCACACAGCTCCAAACACAAACCAAAAAATTGCTTTCTTGGTTATTAACAGTAACCAACTGAAGACTACCCACACAGCTCCAAACACAAACCAACAAATTGCTTTCTTGGCACATGTACTACACTTCTGTGCCATATTCTAAGTTTAACACTGCTTAATTAAAATAACTATAGACTCTATAAAATTGTTATCCTATAATCGCATCTATCTAGAATTTTAATCTAAGGTTTGTCAGGGACTTTACCAGGGACTTCCCAAAAGGTTTGTCATGCAGGACTTCATCAGGGACTTTACTGGCCTTAATTACCAGGACTTGACTCCATTCAATGACCACATGCTGATTAAAGTTCTATGCTGTACATCTATGCCTATGGTCTAACTCTAACCCTATTCTTTATAGATTGATCTATAGGCTTTTAAGATGGTACTTAGCGGTGATCAAGATAAAGCTCAGGTCAGTAGTACATATACATAGACTAAAGACATTTAATATAAGATGCATGTATACGTATCTATAATTATAATATGTGACACAATGGATGTACTGTCACATGCATGCAGTGCTGGTAGAAGGGATCATGAGGCTTATACGGCACCAGATGTGCAAACGCTCTAAAATTTATAACTTTTCCTTTGCTAATCCAAACCCCTCCCTTCACACATACATCTGGTGCCGTATATACCACTTGAACTGGTAGAAGTAGCATTCCTGAACAATTGCCAGAAAGTATACTTTATGGTCATAACATTTCTCCTCAATTATTAAAGTCCACTAATGGATCTACCAGGTTTCTAGTGATCTATTAAGAGCTTATAGGCCTCGAATCCAGGCCGATTAAAATACATATTTTAATCGGTAAAGCCTATTGATTTCACAGCATACAATTATTTACTGACACGTTGTACTTTTACATGCAGGCCGGCAAGAAGTTGCTATTTATACTGCTAGCTGTAGTAGTTGAAGTGACATTGCTGATCAAATTCCCGCTCTTTGTTCTACGACAGCTGTCAACAACAGTTTTCCTGAAACAAGCCTGTCCATCAGTTAATGCAAGCCAAGTTGGCCAAGAATACATATTCACAATGGTAGTTTATAGCGGCTTGTACATTGGTCGCTGGTTTGAAACATTTGTGCTTCACATTCATATCTACAAATTTATCTTTTGTCAAAGCAACATAACTTTTGGGTCATTCTTAAAAAACTGCAAAAACGGGAGCTGTAAAGCAAACATTACACTGTTTATAACAGCTTTTGTACTTTCCTTATCATCTATAGCTATACCGATTCTTGGGACTATCCTTGAAGTAAAAAATGGGGAAGATTCTTCTTCAAGTTGTAACAGCTATATTTACGAACATCATTTGATCTATTGGGGTCTGGACATAATACGTTACATACATGATGTTGTTATTCGCTTATTGCTACTTGTATCAGTGGTTGGCATAAAAGTGATTTGGTCTGAAGGCAAGGAAAAGGCAGGCAAGAAACTAGAATCTGAAACAAGAGAGCCCACCACTTATCTAGAATATTCGCTGCGAGATTGTGATGTCACCAACCAATATAATAAAACGAAATTGGAAGACTACGATCAAAAAGGGAGATGTGTAAAGCAAGTTGTTGACATTTTTGAAGTGTGGTTTATTATCCCTTGGATACTGTTTTACATTAGTGCATCGCTAGAAACAGATCAACTGCTGCTGTCGTGGAGGAATGGATCGAGTGGAAGTGATCGTCACTATGATTTCTCCGAGATTACGTTAATGGTGTACAATTTTAACCAAATAATCTTCCTTACATTGGCATACATCGGCTCACAGTTAATAAATTGTGAACACAAGGAATATCTTAAACATTCACGATATGAACGACGTAACAAGCCCCATACAGCAAGTATTCAGGCTCACGCTAGGCTTACAAAGTTAGAGAAAGATGACCACTACGATTTTGTGCCACGAATCTGGGGCTCTAGTATCAAGGTCCATTTAGACAGCCCAATATATGTATTGTTGTTGCTCCTTGGTATTTTGTTCACATTAATGAATGGCTTGATCTCTGAAGAGAATAACTAATCCATTTGCTTTTGTTTAGCTGTTAAGATTTGCTATAGTATAAGTTTTTGCAGGAGCACATGTGCTCCTGGTTTTTGTCATTGAGTAGTATATGATTTATTTTTTGCAGGATCGATAATTCACAATTAAATGAAGACAGACTCATAGAGTCTTAAAAGTTTTGATATTGTCAGCATAGTTGGCTATTGCTAGCGTTCTAGCCTGAAAGTGTTCACTATTACATTCAGCATTAGCTCTATACTGATGCAACATTTGCTTGTAAATGTAGTTTGACCTGTCGAGCGTGTCTGCTAAAACCCTCACGAATCAATTTTTCATGCAGACATGATTTAATTCCACTACAAGCAAATGTTCCAAATTGAGAAGTAATGCCTGTTGTTGAACTTCCATCGAGCTCATTTTATCAACCTCGAACTTTTATGGCTATGTCAGAATTCTGATGTGACCAATTAAATCAAGAATTTACAGAGAGCGACAAAAAGTGGCAATTGGTAGTGCTAGTCAGCCTATAACTATGGCTACTGTTAGACTGCAGTACGCCTGTGCAACACTTTTTTTGTTCCTTCCAGAAGCCAAATAAAATTCATAGCTGCATAAACGCTTCTTGCAAACGTTTGCGATTGACCTATGCATGCGTTGCACAATAATTGGGGTATGACACTGATGTAATGACAATTAACATTCCATTGTCCATTGTGCAAAGACCTTCAGACTAAAGTGCTTGCCCCTAGAGGGCGGCTGATTCATATGAGATTTAGAGATACTCATGCCAGTTATATTAAATCTCACCAGTTTTAGAAGTGTATCCATGCAGGGTTAAGGTGTTAAGGGTAGTGTATCTCGTAGTGTCTCAGCACAGAGGGGGAGGAGGGAGGACACTTGGTAACCACACCCACTCACACCACTCAGCTCAGGAAAAGGGCACTGCATAGAGGCAAGGTTATCATACTTGACAAATTGATGCTGTCACACAATTCATTTTACCTCACACGGCCAGGGCACATTCATAATTATTATAATCAAATTCTGCCTAACACTTGTAGCCACTAGGACTGCACACCTTATATAATTACCAAGAGTCCATGATAAAAGAGAGAGATAGAGTATATATCATATTCCTATATAGATTCACTGTTTGTTACAACAATTAATTGATATCACATTCTTTATGATGATAAGACGACCATAGATACCATAATTATAGTATCTATGAGACGACCATGACTGATAGCCTCATTCGCAGCGTCTCCTTTTTCTGTTCTTTGACACACAGGTCAATAAGATAAAATACGGTAAGAATTGGACAGTTCTTTCTTTCTTTCTTTGTTCCTTCAATTCTTACCTGTGTGCCCAACTGAACAGAAAAAGGAGAGGTTCTGATATACAGTGTGTAACACTGTTTGCTTCACTTAAAACACATCACTTAATTAATAAAGGATGCATCCTTGCAGTTTATACCCAATAATTATATAGAGATTATACAGTCAGCACATATCTATGGTATACGGGTCAGAGAGCCGGATTAGCAAGAGTTTCCTACTGTATTCAGGGCTTGTACATGAAACCGCGGTGTTTACTCCAGGAAACTAGAGCACTGAAGTGTTAACCCTCTGCTGTTGACATGAATAAATAGATCTATAAAAAGCAGAGGAGTAATTAAGAAGCAACAACTACAATTCTACCGTTTTAATAGTGACCTATATATATATATTGCTATAGGCAACATGTAAGTTTAGTTTTTGCTCGTTTTTATACGACAACAAAGCTTTTAACAATCGAAATCTGCCACTTTTATAACTTGTTGTGTGGAGGCTACACTGTTAAAACAGGGGTGTATATGTACACCCCAAAATGGGTACCACATACGCTTTAAAAACTACCCCCTAGGGTGTAAACTACATACTCAATATTTACACCTTTAAGGTGTATATATCTCTGTATAAGGTGTACTATAGGGTGTATAGTATGCATATAACCTGCATTCACATGATCACAGCTGTATCAAGTTAAAACACATCCACAAAACATCATAGCAGCACTAAAATGAGATTATAATTATACATGTGCCAAAGGGTTCAATTTTGTTCGTTGAGTCCAAAGAATACACTTAGCTCGCACGTTGGCTCTTGTTCAACATCACATAGAAAATACAGTCTGCACTGGTATGGCAAACAACAAGGTAGGTGCTCCCATTCGTTTTTCATTCACAAAGATCGTCTGAATTCTGCACAGAAAACAAAACACAAAGTCACAAGCATACAGTACATGGAGAATGTTAATTTTCACCGAACAAACTTTTGACGCATTCACATAATTATTATAAGAGCAACACATGCACAACCTTAAGGATCTACCTTATATACATTCGTACATGTACAAAATAGATAAGTCTTCAAAAACTCTTTAAATATTTGGATTGACGGGATACCTATGTGCGCATACATAGAAAAGTACAGTCAGCTATTTTATAAAAGCCAAATTGAAGCACGTAATAGCATTGTGCTAACCTTGATATCATCTGAAGAACCCTCGCTATCAATTTTTTCCCTTGTCGCCATCTCTAACCTGAATATGCAATAATCCATGAGTCCCAGTTCTCCATTAATGATTGATTGGACACTCACATCTTTTTCAATACTGACGATTGTCTTGAACTCGGTTCAAAACTATTGAATATAGGCCTGCATAGAGGAATCAGATGTGTACAGATCAGATAAACTTGCTAACGACAGGTAAGAATAGTCAAAGTCATAGATGGAAAATTAGTTTAGAACTTACCACTTCGTGAAGCTTCAAAGAAGGACAATTTATTCATAAGATCTGAGACCGCAACATAGATAGTTTGGTATAAGCTTCAATTTTGCTTACACCTCCTCTGCAATGCTCTAGTTTTTAGTACTGTTTCGGTTAGGGAGAGATTTGAAGAAGATCTAACGGCTAAAGTCCAAAGTTACAACAGAGTAAGAATTGTTAAGAAAATTTTCTCCAGAAAATTAGTTCCATTGCAATTGATTGTTATTTTTTTACAATCACCCCCATTTTAGTGTACATGTAAATGGATTTCTCACTATAAACATTAATTTTTGGGGAAGTATATTTGAATGAAAGCACCGCGGGTGCTGATGCCGCGGTGGAGGTGCCAAAGCTACATAACATAAAACTACTAATAGCTAGCTTTTATCATAGAACTGTTCTATCCATGCTTTTATACACACATTTATCATGATCAACATTTTTGCATGCAATCACAGGGAAACTCAAATAGTGGGTAATGATCGACCATGATTGTTGTTAAAAACGATCGATGCCAAAAGTTCAAGTCTAAATTAATGGCTGCAAGTCAGCAGAGCCTTGTAGCTCTTTTCTCACTCTTGAAGCTACCAATAGCTAGCGTTATAGTGCAGAGCTAACTACTCAGTACAGTAGTAACACTCGGTGAACAAGACTCTTCTGCAATGGCATTATTATGCCTCGAGGCGTAGCCGCACGAGGGATACGGTAAAGCTGACTGTGTGTGTGTCTGTCTGTGTGTGTGTGTGTGTATTCCAGCTATAACTGCTCAACGGTTACAATGCGACGAAAACTAACAGCTTCTATAGGCTTCTAGCCACGTTCTCTTGGATTTTGATTCGTGGATTAGCAAACTAAAGCTTCTTTCTCGAGTTATGGCTAGTTTGACTCACATTGAAGGCTGTTGCAGTCTCTTCAGAATCTTTCATAGCATCATCTGTCCGCACAAACTTTCTATTCAACATATGAGTTAGCCTTGCACTAAAGCGCTAGCTTTTTGTTAGCTACAATACTCAGAAAATATCTGTTAAAACAGCTAGCTAGCAGTACAGTAGCCATTTGTAAAATTGATCTCTTTGGACACACCCTTTAATTATTCCTGTGGATGTAATGCGCATGCGCGCTCATTCCCCATGTGTGAGAAAATAATATCCAAGATCCAGATCCAGATCCTCCTGGCAGAATCATCTTTGTCTTGAGGGCCTGGTAAGCCACAAAACACTACCATATAACAATATAGATAACAATATGCATGTACACAGGTCTTTTCTTCTTAGATATTATATACACTGAACTACAGATCCTGGAAGAATCAATTTTCTTCTTTCTTGATGTCCTGGTAAGCCACATAATACAAAAAATAATAACTTACAATAGATGCATGTAAATAAGTCTTTTCTTCTCAGTGACTTTATATAGATAAGCTAACTTTAATATAAAATTCATTATAGATAACACTCTAATACTTTTGAGCGAAAGCAAAAACATGGCGAGAGGCATTAGCACAGCGCCAGCTTGAACACTAGTTTATTCTAAGTAAGCAAAACTAAGCATAACTCGAGAACAAAGTTTTATTTTGCAAATCCACAAATAGCATGCCAAGAAAACATGACTAGAAGCCTATAGAAACTCTTACTTGCACTTCATTGATCCTTGAGCAGCTGAAATAGTCTACACACACACACACACACACACACACACACACACACACACACAAACACACTACCGTATACCTCGCTTGCGCATGCACACCGAGGCATAATAATGTTAAACCTTATTCATTCACCTATATAATGGTATCAGCACAACAATTGATGTTCCTATCTTAAGGTACGTACAACTACTCAAACATTTGTGGTATCAGTTTACTTGCTATAGACTGGATGCACTATACACAGATGTGCTTTTAGTAAAGTGTTCAGACAGATTCTTGTAAGCGATAGTTATTGAGATAATCGCATGTTGTCCTATTATTCACTGTGATTCGTACAGCGATTAATCGCGTATATCAATAATTACACGTCGTTAAGGCAGTAATTGCATGTCGTCATTAACGACGTGCAATTACTGCCTTGACGACCGCACGTTCGAATAACAGCCGCGGCTAATTTTTTCACTGAAACTGCAGCTAAAAATGTCCTTAAAACTCCATCACGAACGATTAACAATCAATAGTATGGCTACTCGTGCAATAAGGGATTAATAGCATGAGTAACAAGCAATGGCAAGGATACTAATTGCACGAGGCGTACTAATCGTATGATGTGCTATTAGTGACAGGAGAGTGTACAGCAATTAATCCCGTATCACATCCGATCCAGTAATTGCACGTTGTCATTGACAGCGTGCAATTACCTATCAAGTAATTGCACGCTGTCAATGACAATGTATAGTTTTCGAATAACGGCCACGGCCGAAAATATTAATAAAAACTGCAGAGAACTTCATGATGCACTCATTAACAAGCACTGGCAAGGTTAATAGAACTCGGCTATGTCTCGTGCAATTAGTATCCTTGCCATTGCTTGTTACTCGTGCTATAATAATACCATAAATTATTGCACTCTTAGCGCATACTAGTGATTATCCTTATATGCACCTACCATGTATGGTAAAATTTTGGTCACATGAACGTCTCAGTGACTCAGGCAAATTTCTTCTTTGTTCCCATTTGACCAGATGTACGTGGCAGTGTTGGCAAGACATGGCAAAATTTTCTATCTTTCCTTCTCGTCCATGACAACCGACAACCTGCACCTACATGGGTAGATCTAAGTAAAGGTGGTAAATCTTGATACCAAAATGCCTGACCTCTTTTGCCACAAAGCTCAAAGCTAGATTTGGGATAAATGAGCCCCACCCTAGCCCTTCCTCTATCCATCCATTCCAGGTCTAGATGCAAATATTCATTTGTAAAATTGTTGACCATTACCTTTGTTGCAGTATTTTATGCAATGAAGACTGATGTTGCTATTCTGTTTGTGATTGTTTTTTTCTTAAAACAGGGTCTTGTTAGACCAGAAATAATTGGTGCAGTTGTCCTACCACATGGTGAGTAGAATATCTAATATCAGTTATGAAAACATTTTATAATCATGACTTTTTTATAAAGCACCGTACCGGTACTGTAAAAACTCGATTTGAATAGAGGGCACCTTAAATCGAGGTTTTACGGTATACCGCGTACCGTAGTACCTCAAGGCTCGATTTAAGGCGACACTTTTTAATCACAATTCCAGAGGTCGCTTCTTATAGAAGTTAAAAAATTATTTTGAAGTCCTGGTGTCGCATATTTAGAGAGTTGCGTCTAATTAGAGGTAACTCCACCTAGTCTATTTGCCTCGATTTCAGGCCACATAAAGGGTCGTCTTGAATCAAACTCTTACGGTAGATCTACTTGATACAGCGCTAAAACAAAATTCCACTTTCTGGTGCATTTTTAGAAATCCAAAAATCGCGTTCAATCTGAGCTGGCACTTAATCATGTAGGCACTGCAATCTCTTAGTACGTGTCAAAACACCATGACTGTGTACATTCCGTCACGCTTTATCAGTCTCACAAACGGTGCCATGTACTGCACGGCCATCATAACATAAATGTCACAGACAGCACACAAAATTTACTAAATCAGGACACACCGATGTAGTAAAGTGTGAAATCGCTTTAATTAGCGTGAGCCCAATTTTTTTCAGATTTCAACAGCTATAATTATTCAGTCTATATGTAGACTTTCACCAAGGTTAGCATTAGATGGGCGTGGCCTGTCTATATATACAATGTAGGCTATTGTCAGCTTTCACTTTGTTCAAACGATTGTCATCTACACTGTTGCAAATCTTTTGTTAATATAGCAGGCTACGGGTAGCTATCAGAATGCTATTAGATGGCTAGAAACCTTCTATATCTACTTTCTTTAATCCACTTCCGTTTGTTGTGACGTTATTGTTTTACTGAGCATATATGATGTTATCTAAAGCCCCCAGATACCGGGTGAGATTAGCGCATGCGCAAGATCTGCCTTGGCATGCTTTTTTATGAGCGTCATAATAATTAGCAAACATAGCGCTTTTTAGAAATTGCGTTCAGTCTGAGTTGGCGCTTAAATTATGGTACCGCTGTAATTAGTATCAGGCGGCAAAATTATACTGCATGCTAAAGGTTTGATGTTGCTGCAAGACTATAGATCTTGATCATGCATGGTAGTCTAGCAGTCTTATACTGTAGTTAGTGTAAACACAGCACCACTATAATTTTAATGTGAGATTCTAAAAGAAAAAGAAGAGCCAACTGTTCACAGATGCAAATTTTGTGTGGTTCTTATATAAAAAGGTGTGTTTGTGATGCCAAGGCAATCGCTTTGGAATTTTTATGAGGACGCATTCAATGCTATAGCTGCAATACTGTACATGTATTACTGTCTAGATGTAACTGTAAAAACGATCGACCTAGCTGCGAGAGAGATTGCACTTTACTCTAGACTAGCCATAGCTATCATAATTTAAGCGCCAACTAGGAATGACAATTTTTGGGGCTAGAAAAAGCTCTTACGCCACTTGAGAATTTTTGGAGCGCTGCAATTATATCAGTCAACTATGATGATCTAGTTAATAAAAGACTGAAAGTCGATCGGCTTCTCGTTCACATGCAGGTGGAATAGCACTTGACCCCTCTCATTTCAAAACCACCAACAAGACTTCTCTGGCTCAAGCATGGGAGATTCACAATGCTTGTATGAAAGTAAGTTTAGAAATTACTGATATAGACTATAAATTATAGATATTCATCGGTAGTTATATAGGGCTCTTAATGTTCGTCAAAGGACACTACATAATATTAAATAATGTTATAACGATGATAATTATTATAATCGTCAACATAACTAGATCTCACCCTGCTGACGTATAATATTTAGGCTGGCAAGCTGATAGAGGGGCTAAAGCCAGACCTCATCCTACTGAGCACCCCTCATGGAGTGGCTGACCAGACTAACTTCCAGTTCTATCTTAACTCAAAGGTACTCACTAATATAGTTTTTTTCATCTATTTCATGTACGTAACGAGAGCTTGATGATTCAGTATAGTGTATAGGGATACCAAGACAGTGTCAAATTCTCAAATGAAAATCATGAACGATTGGGATTTGTAATCAAACTTTTACTGTGTTGTATATAATCAGCTTGTGCACAATATATTATTGTTAGGCTGTGCATTTATGGTGTTACAGTAGGTAGCGATACGTAATTATGTCACAAGTTGTTTTGCCTTCTCTATTGATTGCCACGTATGTGTGTGTAGGGTTTTGGGAGCACCGATACTGACAACTGTGCTTGTCCCCCTTGCTGTTACAACGTCTCTGTTGACTTGGATCAAAATGTCTCCAAGGACCTCGTTATTGAATTGAAGGTACTTATTTACGACTATCTATAACATCTCCTATCAACAAGGTATTGTTATAAGGAGTTTTTATACGCTCAGAATATCAGTATCTTTGATCGTTTAAACCCTAAACCTATAATCCATGAATTCAGATTTATTTCTTGGTGCTATAGGCTATGAGTCGTAATGTGAGTGGTCTGGTAGGGTTTGGAGATGCTGTCCCCTTTCCTCTTGCCTGGGGGGAGGTCATTCCCCTGCACTTCCTGTTGGGTGGAGCCAGAGTGGTGGTGCTCTCTCAGCCCAACAGGAGGTACACGGACAGTGTACAAATGATTCCTGAGCTGCTAGAGATGGGTGAGTACGTGACAATGCCTCGATGAGATTCTTAAACATGTTTTCACACTCTATATCCCTACATGATTGTATATATAGGGACGTCACTGTTCAGTGTACTTGAGTCGTCAAACCTGAAAGTGGTGGTAGCCATCAGTGCTGACCTGGCACATACTCATGACCACAATGGACCCTATGGCTATTCAAATGCCTCCCAGCCATTCGATGATGTGAGTATTCTATCATACACTAGCTTTACCAGGTAACTATGCATACTGGTACACCTAAGCACACACAGAATTTCATTGGATACTTTTTGTGTTTCGCTGCTAACATAACTAGTTATTGCTATGGTACGGCGTAGTCTATTTATTATTTGTTTATTCAGGCCCTAGGAAAGTGGGCGGAATCGCTTGATTCCCAGGCTCTTTTGCACACTGCTGCTAGTCTGGTGGATCGCGCCTTGTCCTGTGGATTCACTGGTTTGGTTATGCTACACGGACTCATGGAAAGCATGTGAGTGTGTACAGTACCAAGGGCGTATAAAGGAGAAAAGGGCATGCAACAGTTTGCGAGCCAAAACCAAAGTGGGCGATGGAAAAGAACAGTAATATCTATTTAGTATATATCCTGTCTATATATAATTATGGCTTTAAAATTGGTTCTTCTTCTTTATACGCCCTTGACAGTACATAATTATTTGCTCATTTAATTTGCATCACTATATAAGGTCAGGGTGTCATACAAGGGGGTGGGGGGATTTGCATTTAGGTACTAGTTGTGACAAGAACGCAAAGGCAACCCAAAACTCACCAGAATACACCCAAGACCATCACCGACTCAACATTTCCGCATGTCCCCCTGGGTCGGCGATGTTGCACACACTAACAGGGTATCAAAATACACCTTTTTTTAGCAAAATGTTCTGGTGATCGACTTTTAGACACCCCTTTCAGAATTCCTGGATCCACCCCTGCAGGTGTCTTTATTTCCCCCTTTACTTCAAAATCCTGTATTTTTGGTATGTAACATTGGCTTATGCACCAATCCCACAAACATTATTCCAACATTGAATAAAGTATTTGGAGAAAACCAATGCAGTTATAATTATACCATCTATACCGTATAGCGTGTAATTTTCGTGGGGAAAAATATTCGTGTTTTCGTGGTTGGAGGTCTGACCACGAATATTTTACCCATGAATGAAGCGACCTTGCCTACCTTTACCTGCAGTGCAAGCTCCAACCACGAAAATATTACCCACGAAATGTCTCGATCAATATTGCTGAACCACGAATATTTTGTCCCCCGAAAATTACCCGCTATACGGTACATTGTAGACTAGTTATCGATAAACGTCTTTTACACTTGTACATGCACACACGCTAAAACACAGAGGTTTAAAGTTCTGGACTTCTGAACTATTAGTCAATCACCATCCAAGTTATTATGGTATGATAGTAGCAACATTTCTAAAGACAGTACTAAATAATTAGTTGTTGTTGTGATTGACTATGTGCATGTGTTAAGTGCACGTTGCCATTTAGTGCAAGTTGTATGTGCAGATACCACCACAATTCACCGTTATATAATAACACATTTCTATTTTTCTATTGTAGAATGTAATGTGAGAATCTAAGTATAACTGTGACACCAGAATAATTGGCAGTCAATAGATTATCAATACAACAACCGTCTTAGAGTAACAGTCATGTATTCGCCACAGTTAATTGTGCATGGTTATAATCCATGTCAGTTAGACCACCTCAGCAGTTCTGTACTACATTGTACCTTGCAAGGGTTTGTACGCCCTTGATTGTACATTTAGATCATTCGTGCGTGATGCCACTCTCACACTCACTCCCACACTTCAAGGCAATTTGGGTATGTGTAATTAAATCACACCCCATAATTCTTGAACTAGCATTACAGTATGGTACGTCTATAATTACAGTAAACTCTCGCTGTACGGTCACCTCGATATACAAGTCGTTTCGTTTGGTAGCTTGATCTTTACTGCACAAAACTCACCCTTAAAAAGCGGTGCTATTCTGTATACCAGCCAGTTTTGGCTGCCCCATAGCCTCGTTCCCAGTACAAGAGCCGATTTGTCTTTAAAATAACGCTAGGGCGACAACTAGGCCTGGTATTAATTGTATGTGGGCGTGGTTGGAAGTTGATGGGTGTAGCCGAAAACTGTATTGTAAAAACATGAGATAAAACCGAAATTTATGATACTGTATACTCCTATAGTCCATGCACGTATGCTAGTATTAAATAGTCTGGGTTCATGTGCATGGTCTATCAATATTTTTTAGTGTGCTGCTTTCAGTGAGCTCGTGCTCATCAGCTAAGAGTAGTACGATGGATGATCATGGGGGCTGGAGGGAAAATAGAGCTTCCTATAAAATTTAAGTGTACCATAAATATTTACTGAAACTCATATGCAGTCATGGTCCACACAACACCAGCCAGCATGAGCAAATGCCGTAACGTCAATACTATTAAACAAGGATTGTACTGTGTCTATAGCTTAGTAAAATTTCCAATGGTGAGAAGGGAGTTTATATTGGCTCACCTTGACTTGCAACACTCTAAGATACCAGAGATCTATGCCTAGAGTCTTATGGTGTATCTAAATTTCCCAGAACTGGTCCTATCAACCTTGTAGTCAATTCATATTAGTTATAGGTCATAAATACGTCTATAATTACAGTAAACTCTATTGTAATCATGTCATTCAAAGGGTAGCGACTGGCCTATTCTTTTGTGAGAGTGATGCTTCGCACAAGATAGCGCATACGTAACTCGACTCCCAAACATTTGCACACGGACATGGGTAATTACGGTAGCTTTTACGGAGTAAGTGTTTTTACGTACACCTTTAGTGTTGTTCACTCAGGAATTCGCTCGTTTGAGTGAATACCTAAGCGAATTCTAGATACAATCATACTAGGCGTTGTTGACCTAGCGTATTTTAGAGACAAATTGGCCTGGGAACGAGGCTATAGCTGCCCCACAAACTTAATACGTTGCGTTTTGGGAGAGCATTAATTCATTATCCTCGAGACAGAACTGTAAATTAGTTTAGATTCGAGGTAGGGACCGCTATTTAGCTGCGGCTACTTTCTAAAATACAACCACCTCGCTATATATTTCGGCCAAGCTGTACTATCCTAAGGGTAACCGGATTATAATTTGAGTCTACTGTATATGCAGTATAGTTATAACCAGGAGTGCATGAATATAACATAACAACTCAGTTGGATGAATGGGCCTGTAGCCGCCTGTTTAATATTGTTGCTTCCCACTTTATACATAAAATTGCCAAACCCTGTAAATCTACATGCATGCATTTAATAACTACAGGTAAATACTGTATTATAGCTGATCATAGTAGTTACACAGCATAATTATACCGTGATGTAATTGTATTCATTGCATAGAGTCTATAGGTCTACTAGGTGTCTACACTATTGATAGCTAGTAAAATTTCGCAATCCTTTCCTAGCACCAACTTTTGTATCCGACACTGCAAATAGAGCAACAACACTATACAAAATGGCTATGCCCCTGGTCACCCTGCCTGATGCTGAGGAGGGTCCTATCACTGTAACAACACCCATTGCCGACATCATTCCAAAGATCGCAGCAAGCAGTAAATGGAGAATCCTTGTGTATGGTATTAATGAGTCTGGTCAACAAGAGGCAAATGAGCCCCATATGCATCTCCTGAGTGGTATTCTTGGGAAAAAAATCACTCCTGAGGAGCTAACCTTTCCGAATTTTCACTTTCCAAGCAATGGTGTTACGGTGACAGTCCATATAGGATCTCATTCTGATTGCAAAATATCTCATGACAAAGTTAATTTGATGGTGTACTTCATCTCTGTGAATAGAAAAATCGTCAACCACTCCCATGTAGTTAAAATAGGAGAGATCACGACTGCACGCGGAGCTATGGTCTGGAAGCACTCTGTTATTGTGTTTACTGGTGTTGATGTCATTGCTGACGCGTATGCACTAAAGACTGGAGATGTAGCTACACGATTGGAGGGAATACTGGACTCTTGGACCACTACAGTTCAACAAGCTCTTGACTCAGCAATTGCAAACGAAGAAGTAGGTATCAAACCAGAAGAAGTGTTGTTACGACCAGCAGGACGACAAAATCAGCTCGATCTACCAATTCCACATACACAATGGTTTTCACTTCTTTGGTTAGGATGCTTTCTGTCATCTAAAGTCAACTCAACACCTGCCATTCTAAAGGTGGCTCAAGGCAGGATAGCAAACATCGTGACGGATAGTGACATAGACCAGTTACAGCTGTTCGAGCAACATATTCAAGTCAAAGAAAATAGTATACAGCTCCCCCAGAATAAGAGAATCGATCTCGGTTCAGCTATTGCCGGTGCTGCTGTTGTTGGAGCCACAATCGGTGCTGTTATCGGTACATTGGCAATTGGTGTTCCTTTGTTTGGAGTAGCTGCTGGTACTGGGCTTGTACTGGGAGCAGTTATTGGAGGAGGATTTGAAGTTAGCATTGCAGGTGCTGCTCTGGGTGGGAACTACAAGGTAGCAAAGGATAAGCAGATGGAAAAAATTGATGCTTCTGAGCTGAAGCTCTATTACGCTGAGCTTCTATCTCGAATTCCAAAAATGAGTGCGTATCTGACAACATGGGCTGAAAAACAACTCAATTACAAGATCGTTGTTACTGGTGTGAAAGGTGAAGGTGTTTCCACAGTAGCAGCTGCACTTATAGGTAAACCACCCAGAGAAAGTGGCTCAGGTCTTCTTTATCTGCAGCAAATTATCCGTATGAAAGCAAATCTGCTCGTTTATGATTTCCAGGGGTTTTCCAAAAGTGGGAGGCAAGCAACTTAAGGCAAAAGAGTTTCAAAACAACAAAAATACTCACCTGCTAGTATTTTGTATACCAATGACATCACCAAAAGAGGATTTTGTGTATTCTCCACATGTCAAGTACTTGGAGCGGCTGTGTGAAGTCAATGACAAGATTCTATGCAACACAGTTATTGCTCTCACTCATGCAAACGAGATGAGGGCTGAAATGAACAAGCGAAACGATTTGTCACAAACAAGCCTCCACCAGTTTTTCCATGATGAGCTCAGAAGATGGAAGCTGCAAATATCCATGGTACTTGAAAAATACATTCATATCGACAGTGAAATCCCAAAAAAAAATCCCAGTAGTTCCAGTTGGAAATTCGAAGCAAGTGATCGATCTATCCGATGACGAAACTCCTTCCCCAGCCACCCAGTACCATTGGCTTTCTGAGATGCTTCTCCTCGCAATGCCAGCAACAAAAGCAGAAGGATTGCCTGCTCTTATTGAAGCTAATCAACAACGAATTAGTAGCAGACTATGTCATTATCCAGATATAATGCTCCCGAACTAATCATCAAAGCCAAATGCTCAATGTTTTCAAAGGCTGGGGTACAAGATAAGAAACAGCCAGGAGAGGCGATCGGTATCATCCTAGGAGTTAAAGAATTAGAACCGGATCAAACAGAGTAAATTGACTCAGTTTTTAGCCTAGTATTCCATGCATGCGTGATAATAATTATAATGAGTGCAGTTTTAAAATCCATTTGTGCCTATAATGAATTAATAAAATTCTAGCATCAAACTTAATTATTTTGATGATGCTATTCACCATCCTGTTTACCTGTGCATATAATATACCCATAGACAAAGCACATTGTAGTCAAAGTGTACACCTGTGCATATGTACCTACTGTACACAAAGCAAGAAAACCTCTTCACTATCACGTTTAGAATTCATTACCTGTTACACCTACAGTACATCCAGTCTAGAGAGTTTAATACCAAAATAGATGAGTAATTGTACTTACAACTAAGATCTAAGAAATTGTGCTGATACCGAATAAGCTACAACATTATTCAAAAATAATTATTTTCCAAAGTTGCTGTAGTGGAAAATCATTTTAGGTGAAAATGAGGGTGATTGTAAAAAAAATGTGTGTAACATCAATAATTATCTCCAGAAATACCGTATAATGTGGTTAGTAAGTGCATGCGCCTATAGGGAAAAAAGCAAGCCTCTATGCACCTATTAACCAGATGCACTTATAGAGGTTAACCACGCCCATGACGTTTCAATAAAGCAAATCTCCATTAGCTGGCTCGATCGTTGTCTAGTCATATCAGCAGTAACACAACTAGTGAAAGAGACTAATTAACATGTCTATTAGTTATGTGTTTTAGAACACTTATATAGACTTGGTTGTTTAGTTACCATGGTTTGTGTTATGGATAGTTAATGATCTCTGTACAGTTTCCTGGAGCAGAGCCTCCCTTAGTCTTTTGTTCTGTACAATAGTTCTTTGTTGTAAAGAGGCCCTGCGCGTCTCTCTGTACTACACCCTGCATGCATGTTCAGTTCTGTCAGTTGTTCTCGTTGTTCTCATTGTTCTCTAATTGTTGTGTGAAGCTAAACTAAACTCGAAGATATGCGCTGCACCGCTGCTTGTTAAATACTCTTGCCAACAATATCTATAAAGAAGTTTGGAGACCAGTTGTTGGGCAGAGAACTGTGCGGAAAACTATGCGCCTTCTATCGATCAACTCTTGGTCTGCTGACCAGTATGCGCCTATTAGTTGATGTGCGCTTATTAACCAGATTATACAATAAAGTGCTTCTGGACAAAATTTCCTTAGTTTTATTCAAGCTTAATTTTTGGACCTTAGCCGTAAGATCTTCTTCAAATCTCTTTCTAACCGAAACGGCACTAAAAACTAGCAATTTTTAGCACTGTGGAGGATGTGTAGATATTTAAGCAACATTGAACTTTTCATAAGATAGCCAAACTATCTATAGATGTTGTGATAAAGTTCCAAACCTTAGCCGGAAACCGTTGGCCTTTTCTCTCCCTAACCGATTACTATAACAATGAAAGCACGGCGGGTGCTGATGCCTCGGTGGAGGTGCCAAAGCTACATAACATAAAGCTACTAATAGCTAGCTTTTATACACACATTTATTATAATTTTTATCATGATGAACATTTTTAATTTTGCATGCAGAATCCAGAATCCAGAATCACAGGGAAACTCAAAGAGTGGGTAATGATCGACCATGATTGTTGTTAAAACGATCAATGCCAAAAGTTCAATGGCTGCACGTCAGCAGAGCTTTGCAGCTCTCTTCTCACTCTTGCAGCTAGCGTTCTAGTGCAGAGCTAACTAGTAAGTAGAGTAGCAACACTCGGTGAACAAGTTTTGCTACGGACTCTTCTAATTAATCACGAATGTTTGATGCTTGCAAAACATTCTAGTAATATGGTAAGCAAAACTAGGCATAACTCGAGAACGAAGCATTACTGCCTGCAGTTGGAAATGATCAACAATTTTGAAACAAACTAACCATAAATGTCAATTGTTGATCATTTTCAACTGCAGGCGGTATTTTACCGAGCGACGTATTGCAATTATCAAGCAATGTATTAAAATGATCGAGCGATGTAACTCTATATTTATCCAGCGATGTACATATTAAATATTTTATCTAAGAATGCAACTCTATACATCCAGCGATGATAAGTCATTCATTGAGCAATGAATATGAGTTTAGAGTTAGTTCATAGGGTTCGAAGGTTATTTTATTCCGCAGCCTTTAATCAGAGTACATATGCGCATGCATAGACAGAGACTAGACATTCGTGACTGAAATAATAATTATGTTCCTCTATACAGAAGATGAGGATTTAACAATGGTTAGGGGTTTAGGAGCAAGCAGGTTCTGAGAGCCCTGCCCTAACACTTTTTTTGCATTGCATGGCATGTCCACCCTCGTCATTCTATCTTGCTGCTGAATGCATGCATAGGGTGTGTAGAACAGTATATATATCTATAGATATGTATAATTAAGATATAACATATGTATGTAAGATGTAAGATATGTATATCTAATGTAGATTTGTGGGAAAAACAAGAATGACAGCTTGAGTAACTTCTGGGTGCCAGGCCAAGTGGAACCAGCCACCCCTGCCACAGTGCCCCCACCAGGTAGGGAGCAATCCTTTCGCCTTCTTCATGCTTATTTCAGTCACAAGTGTCTCTAAAATTACTGCCCATGCATGTGCATGCGTACTTTGATTAAAGACGGTGGCATAAAATAACCTTTGAACCCAACTCATATTCATTGCTGGATGTATAGAGTGTATCCCTGGATAAATATGTTTTTGAAACAGAGAAAACTATGACAAGGTTATGACAACATTATGAGCTCAACACAAAATTGACATAACATGCATGGTTGCCCTCATAACAGGAAAACAGTCAGGACAAAAACATGCATGACCTCTAGTTGATACAGCCCACATTTAGAACATGCATGCAGCATAACAGCAACAAACAGTAGCAAAGTCAACAGTCACTGAAAACGTGCAAAATGGCACAGAGAGACTCTTAGGATACCAGATCGTCAGCTGCAGCTGTATCTATATGAGTACACAATCTTCGTATTGTTTTTAATTCCATTGATTATGGGGGGAGGGATATACGGCAGTCAGCTATTCGACTCCATTGATATCGAAGCATATATCAACCCGCCCAAGGCTCAGAGAAATACTGGTGAGCAGTCTCAGAACGATCAAACAGTGGAAAACCAAAACGAAATTAAGGCTACAAGATGTTAATGACTTAAATCGTGTTACTGATGAAAAAATATCTCTTTGGAATTTTTAGTTTTACTTCAGCTGTAGTTTTCACATACTCTATAATAATTATATGTATATCAATATGGGTTAATTTGTTAGCCAGTGCCATCCACTTCAGGCATAGTACAAGGAGGTTAGGGTGGGTACAGGCAAATATTAAATTATCCAACTATATACACGGTATAGCTAAATAGCTCGAGAGCCCTCAGAAGAAATGTTCGCAGTTCAATGCCAAGAAACCACATCCACCAATTATAACTTTGCCAGGGTTTCATCTAGTGGGGGGACGGGCGGGGGGAAGCTTCCCCCCCAGAATGCTCAGCTTCCCCCCAAAAGAGAGGGGAAAATAGGGGGAGAGAGAGAGGGAGAGAAAGAGAGAAAGGGGTACTATACCCAACATTATCTAGACACGGTCTTTTGCTACTAATACATGTAGATGATTGGTCATCACCTAGTCTTACCACAAATCTATCCATTGCTTTTGTATATAATAATTAGTATAATCACATGTGGTTTCTAAAGTGTTCTATAGATACGGTCCAATTTCAAACCAGCATACCAAGTTACATGTAAAATACAGGTTCTACTAGCTTGATCCTCTATAATTATAATCACAAGAGAAATCGATTCCATGAGTTTTAAATCGCATTCTATAATTATAATGACTAATGTTCTGCAACAAACATATGTAAATGTTATTTGTTCAAACATGTATTATAATTGTAAGTGCACTAACTGTCACATATAATTATTAAGTTCAGCAATAATTAGTATGGTATACAACTGCACTGTCAATCCTATATGTCCTACTGGTTGAACTAGTCCACATAAACATAATTAAAAACTTTCAAGCGTATAAATGTTTGCGGTTTTCGCTGATTAAGCATGTAGAAAATTTCTATTCACAAATTTAAATCGCATGTATGCTATTGCATGAAAATTAATCTGCAAAAACCTTAGGCTACGGTCATTCCGCGAAAGTTTATACCTCGAAATACCCACTATACGGTATCTGATTCCTGCAGCATTATAATTATACTATGATACTATTCATCTGTGTACACCTGTGCATACCTACGACAAAGCAAGAAAAACAAACATTGTCAAATTCATTATCTGTTATACCTCCAACATAGTATGTAAATATCGTTATATTTTTGCCAGCGGTATACATGCATGGCATCACTATTATAGTGTAAATCATATAGCTGTGCCAAATGCTCCAAAGTTGACATCACATGAATGGTTGCCCTAGGTAACAGGAAAACAGTAAGGACAAAAACATACATGACCTCTAGTTAATATATACAGCCCACATTTAGAACAGTTACATGCATGCAGCACTCTTGATAACATCTGCAAAGTCAACAGTCACTGAAAACGTGCAAAATGGCAGAAACCATACAGAAAGACTATTCCTACTACAGAAGGTGGACGTATGAGTTTCCAATTGGTATCCTAACAGCAATTCTCATTGTTGGATTGATTTCTATTATCTTGACATCTATTTGCAGAAAAGTACTGCCAAAATGGACAAAGAAGTCGTATGTCTATCCATGGCAGATTCGTTTCTTTCTCGATGGTTTTCGAGACGCAATGCTCCGTACAACCAACTTCCTACTCTTTGAGTTTGAACACGAGAAAGCAGTTGAGAAACACGAGTACCGACTGTATGGAATCCAAGTTCACCTCTATGTACTACAGTATCTCTTCATTGTTCTCCTGACTATCTTGTCTTTTTGCGTACTTACATTCTGGAACAACTTCCTGGCTGAATCTACTGTGGACAGCTGTGATTCGCTATATGACTGCTTTCCAATACACCGAGCAAACCAGACACCTATTTCAATACCTGCAATTACAAACTGTGATGACTTCTCGATCAACGAAAACACTACAGTACTCTGCTACCGATTGGTGTACAGGTACTCTGAAGGACTTGGAGAGGCTGGTGGGTTTCTGTTCTCCATGCAAGTGATAACAAACCTACTCATCTATTGCGTTGTCAGAATGGTTAGAGCAATGCTCAAGATAACGAAAATAGCACTCCGTCGAAAAATTTCTCAGTCAAACGATCAAAAGCTGGACAAAAAAAGGGTTTTCTGTATCTCTATTATTTCTAAAGTTTTAGTTGTATCGATTGTAGTGGTATTGTATTCATTGATCTTTGTACTGTGTCCGTTATGGCTACTTTTAGACAGGCAAGACTTCGAGGAAACTCTTAGGACACCAGATCGTCAGCTGCAGCTGTATCTGTACGAGTACACAATCTTCGTATTGTTTTTAATCCCATGTATTGTGGGGGTAGGGATATACAGCAGTCAGCTATTCGACTCCATTGATGTCGAAGCATATATCAACCCGCCCGAGGTTCAGAGAAATACTGGTGAGCAGCCTCAGAACGATCAAACAGCGGAAAGCCAAAACAAGATTAAGGCTCAGAGAAATACTCAGTCTCAGAACGATCAAACAGTGGAAAACCAAAACAAGATTAAGGCTCAGGGAAATACTGGTGAGCAGTCTTAGAACGATCAAACAGTGAAAAACCAAAACAAGATTAAGACTACAAGATGTTAATGACTTAAATCGTTTACTGATGAAAAAATATCTTTAGAATTTTTAGTTTTACTTCAGCTGTAGTTTTCACATGCATGCATGCTGTCTGGCCATCATACATGCATACTCTATAATAATTACATGTATATCAATATAGGTTAATTTGTTAGCCAGTGCCATCCACTTCAGGCATAGTACAAGGAGGGAAATTTTTTAGGGTGGGTACAGGCAAATATTAAATTATCGCGAATATTCAACTATATACACGGTATAGCTAAATAGCTCGAGAGCCCTCAGAAGAAATGTTTGCAGTTCAATTTCAAGAAACCATATCCACCAATTATAACTTTGCCAGGGTTTCATCTAGTGGGGGACGGGCGGGGGGGAAGCTTCCCCCCCAGAATGCTCAGCTTCCCCCCAAAAGAGAGGGGAAAATAGGGGGAGAGAGAGAGGGAGAGGAAGAAAGAAAGGGGTACTGTACCCAACATTATCTAGACACGGTCTTTTGCTACTAATACATGTAGATGATTGGTCATCACCTAGTCTTACCACAAATCTATCCATTGCTAATTATAATAATTAGTATAATCACATGTGGTTTCTAAAGTGTTCTATAGATACGGTCCAATTTCAAACCAGCATACCAAGTTACATGTAAAATACAGGTTCTACTAGCTTGATCCTCTATAATTATAATCACAAGAGAAATCGATTCCATGAGTTTTAAATCGCATTCTATAATTATAATGACTAATGTTCTGCAACAAACGTATGTAAATGTTATTTGTTCAAACATGTATTATAATTGTAAGTGCACTAACTGTCACATATAATTATTAAGTTCAGCAATAATTAGTATGGTATACAACTGCACTGTCAATCCTATTTCCTACTGGTTGAACTAGTCCACATAAACATAATTAAAAACTTTCAAGCGTATAAATGTTCTACTCACAAATTTAAATCGCATGTATGCTATTGCATGAAAATTAATCTGCAAAAACCTTAGGCTACGGTCATTCCACGAAAGTTTATACCCTCGGAAATACCCACTATACGGTATCCTGATTCCATTATAATTATACTATGATGCTATTCATTTGTGTACACCTGCATGTGCATACCTATGACAAAGCAAGAAAAACAAACATTGTCAAATTCATTACCTGTTATACCTCCAACATAGTATGTAAATATCGTTATACTTTGCCAGCGGTATACATGCATGGCATCACTAAAATCAAACTATTGGTTATTATTAGCTGTGCCAAATGCTCCAATAATGTGGGAGTGTGTCAACATTAAGATGCCCTGCCCATTTTTCTCAGCAAGCTTCCTGGGGGGGGGGAGGTTTCTGGGCAACCAGGACCTCAGGAAACCCGAAAATTGATTCTACCAAGAATCTGTACGTACGTGGTTCAACATGGATCGTCTCACACATGTGGGATGAGCGCGCATGCGCATTAGATCCACTGGAATAAGGGGCGTGTCTACAAGAAGTTAAGTCACAAAAATTATTAATTTTTTAGGACCTCGTTATTGAATTGAAGGTACTATTTACGACTGTCTATAACATCACCTATCAACAAGGTATTGTTTTCAGAAAGAGTCAGAATGTCCGAACGTTAAATTTGAATATATCCTTGATTATTGAAACCCTAAACCTTAGTAGACTATAATTATGATGCATGAAGTCAGATTCATTCTTGGTGCTAGGCTATGAATCGTAATGTGAGTGGTCTGGTTGGGTTTGGAGATGCTGTCCCCTTTCCTCTTGCCTGAGGGGAGGTTATTCCCTAGTTGGGCGTGGCCAAACCGTCCCTGATTGGTTACACTTCCGTTTGCATCTAGTTGCAAAACCGCATGCAGTGTATGCTGTGGTTTACACGTCATTAAGTCGGTTAACACCCACTTGAGAATAACAATATTCATAGCAGTGTTACATAATGCAGCAGGACAAATCCCAGATAAGTTTGCAATCCGACCTCCCGTCAGGGACGGTCGAGCCACGCCCAACTAGTCATAGGAAACTCGAAGAGTGGGTTATGATAGCCCATGATTGTTGTTAAAAATGATTGATGCCAAAATTTCAAGTTTAAATTTAATAGCTGCATCAGCAGAGCTGCCTTGCAGCTCTTTTCTCACTCTTGCTTCTACCAATAGCTAGCGTTCTAGTGCAGAGCTAGCTACTAAGTAGAGTAGCAACACTTGGTGGACAAGTTTTGCTACGCACTCTTCTAAAAGGGCTGCAATGACATTCTAAGTAGGCATACCTCGAGAACGAAGCGAATTAAAATCTAAGAAAATGACCAGAAGGCTATAGAAACTCTTACCTCGCTTGCGCATGCGCACCGAGGCATAATTATAGTGTCTCTATATACAGCTTGCAAAACAGAGCATCAAGCTAGGTGCCCAATGGTGCCTTTTGGGTCTATTTAATTGGATTCTTATGAGCGCACATGATAAAACCTGACAGTGGATGACACACATCCATCAGCCTCCTCTACACATTGGCTATAAAGCTTGCTAGATAGTACGTGGCTTTAATTCGGGCCATTTTATTACACATGCATGTGCACTGGATCAACCCTATTTGTTTTCATAGGAAGAGACGTCGGTCTTCTTTGCTGGCTCTACTGTGAGCTTTACTCCAATCTCACTGCATATCAGCCTGGTGTTCTACTTAATTTTAACACTCCATGCAGGCTTCTTTGCTGGCTGAACCTGATTTCCCTCTGTATAATTTATGTATAGTTGCTGCTAAGTTTTCATGTTCATATACATGCAATTTGTAAAACAATCTGGTTGTGAGACGTCAAACCGCCAAGGGTTTAGCTAGTACTTCAGTGCTCTAGTTACAACCAGTTGCATGCTTGTGAGTAAAGAGGTTCAGTACTAGTTTCTGCAGTATTTTAACGTTATCTTTTAGCTAGTATAAGAGATTTCCATTTTTAGATTAAGTGCTTTTTAACAAGGACTCCATTGGCACCGTACTGGATGTTATTAAGCACATGCGCCTATTACTATTTCCACAGTAATTCACATTGTGCTTAGAAGCGGATAAGCGCCGTAATAAAGGAACTATAGTGTTCTGTAATTACAATAGTACGTATACATTGGGAGTGCACTTAACCCAGTTAGTTGGAGTTTTAAACCATTCATGTATAGCCAGCACCTAACCACTTATATGCGATATAATACGGTATGTTAATTTTGGAATTGAGCAAACAAAGACAAAGTTATAGTAGCATTAAGAGGGCGATTCTTTAATTATTAATTTAGCAGACTGTACTGATGCTAGGCTTTACATTCTCTGACCCCTCTCCCTCCACACACGCACACACAGTCGGACCAGTGATTTCTAAGTGTGACTCAGTGGTCCACTTCAAGGATGGCCAAAAAGTCACTATAAGCTGGAAAATTCGTCCAAGTCCCTATCATCACTTCATCATCCACGTCTACAAGGAAGGCACTGACGATCCAGTTCACTCAAAGGAGATCAATTTCGATTCAACGAAACACTGCTATGAAGAATCTTTCAATGTGCCTGGTCATACTAGGGGTACTTATTCGGTTGTTGTGGAGGCCGTGCGAGAGAGCGGTCAGAGTGTTTATAGCGAACGAACCCCTTTGGAAACCTCTAAAAGTGTGTGGCATTTCTGCTTCGATTTTGCTAGTATGGTATTTTGTATCGTATAAATAGTATCCCCCCTCTTATGTACGTACAGTTTGTATTTTGTGTTTGCTTCATTTGTACACGTCGTATTTGCAAACAAAAATGCAGTGCATTTTGTCTTCATTGTGGTACTATTGTTCTCTTAACACATAGGTACCACAGCAACACATGATAAAGAGGATTCAAAATTAAATACTGTCAATGACCTGAAACGAATCTTGAGCATTAATGACATGCTGAACAGTGATATAGACGATCAAGACCCATCTTTCTTAGCTCACTACTTCGACGCCTTTGGTCTTAACCCTGGGCAACAGTATGATGTGAATTTCAATAAAGAAGAAGAAGAAGAAATGATGAACTGTTTACATATGAAGCAGCAAAATCATATTTTAAAGGCACTTGTCAAAGTTTTACTGGAAGTAGGGGAAGCATCTATTACCATTGGATCAGTTAGTTGTATTCCAGCTTTCTTGGCTAATTTTTTGACTCCCACAGTGGAAGTACTGCTTCCAGTACCTGCATAATTAAAAGAGCAACATTTGAAAGAATGAGTAATAAATACAGTAGGGGGGTAATCCTACCAGTAGATGATTTTTTGACGTGGTATTTGCCAACACCAATTGCAATAGATCCAATGCAAAAAAAAGTATCCGATGAATTCATCAATCGAATCGGCAGAATCCCAAACTTTGAGTGGATCCCTCTGGCCTGGCAACTTAAACTTCAAAAGCAAGACATTCGGGAAATTTCAAAGAACATTGTATCTCAACCAGACAAGGTTCGAGCAATGCTAATGAAGTGGAGAGATAACAGCAAGGCCCAGAAAACGACCTACAACTACTTTATTAATGTATTGCTCCAGAACTTCTGTGCTGACCTTGCTTGGAATGCTTGCAATCTGATAAAAGGTATGTTGCCGTTGAGGCTATAACACGTGCTCCTTCATGTTTTATAGGCTCCTTCCTTGTCGGCAAGAGTCCATAATAAAAGAGAGAGATTATTAAACAAAGCGTTACCTTGCATTCGAAAAGTAACGTGACTTCCTGCCTCAAAGCAGCAATAATGTTATTGCCAAATTATCATTATTGATCAGTGATCACGCGTTTCAGACAGGAAGTCACGTTAGTTTTCGAATACATTCGATGCACAGTATGCATGTATTTGATAATTATACCCTCGATCTCTCTTTTATTATTATGGACTCTTGTAAGTCTTGTTGTTGGTTGGTGCTCTTTTCGAGAGTGTTTACATGCGCTCATTGTGGTCAGACACCAAAAGAGTGTAGTAAATACAATACGCCTTACCGTATAGCGGGTAATTTTTGCGAGTAAAAATTCCTTTGACTTCATTGCCTGCACGGCATGCGTTCTGGTAAACTACGCCTACATTTCGTTGATCGTGGAGGTCAGCTTTCCCATGAAAATTTCCCGCTATACGGTACGATAATTATGGTATACCCAGGATGTACCACCCACAACCCTTGTTTACAAGAAAAATATTTGCATATTTGTGGGATGTATTTGTGGCAAATTATTGTGCTGTCAGGTAGAATCCTGCAACCTGATAGGTCCATTAGGTGAAATTATTTTCATAATGAATCTCCCCATAACCGCTGCTGCATCAAGTTATGACGCATAGATGCTCAAATGTCATTGGCTGCTACAGTAGACTCTCGTTACCGATCACCCTTAGGATAGTGCTGGCCGGAATAGCGAGGCGGCTGCATGCATTTTAAAAAATAGCTGCGGCTAAAAAGCGACCCTACCTCGAATCTAATGACTAATTTTGCGGTTATGTCTCGAGGATAATGACTCCAATTTAGATGTAATCCTGCCAAACCACACCCAAAATGTAATATCCGGCCGTAATAAAATCCTAATTCACGACAGTATAGTCACCGTAGGTATGCAGCCTTGCAGCTATTTCCTGACTCTTGCCATAACTCGAGAAAAAGCTATTTCACGAATCAAGAATGTGGCTAGAAGCCTATAGAAGCTGTTAGTTTTTATCGCATTGCAACCGTTGAGAAGTTACAGCTGAAACAGACCCACACACACACACACACACACACAAGCAGTCAGCTTTTAAATTACCGTTAGTGCCATCCTTTCACTACATACATGATAGTGAGAAAATGACTGTGGGATCGCTGCTGTTTTGGCTCCTTGAAGAAGGCACTTTTCATGCACAAATCCTAGGTTTATTTGCAGTTGAAAACGTATTGCTATAATGTGTGTCGGAGGTTAGCCACATAAATATAGTATTTTATGGAGGAATGTGCGTGCACGGAGAAAGCACGAATTAAAATCTAACACGACTATAATTATATAGAAGCGTATAGAAACACACTTCTTTGAGCAGCTTTAGCAGTCTACACAGACACATGCACACGCACCGAGGCATAATTACAATAATACAAAACTTTTTTGCATTTTTGACATTAAAATTTAAAGTATTATTTGCTTTCTATACTTACAGACCTCCAGCGTGAAGCATAAATTGAAGTTCATCAAATCGAACATCAACTATTATGTTATTGTTATACATGAATTGAAGTAGTGTAATCATTTACATAAACGCAGATTTGTTGTTGTTAAAGCCAGTATTATATCATCACTCCCAAGATGCTATCGACACTTAAGAGGAGAGGATCTCGGCTGATCTGTGGCCACGATTGTTTTTGTTCTATGTATGCACCACTGGAAAATCATTTTGTGGTGCTGTAATTAAAGACGGTTGTCTGAAAAGAGTAGGGCCAAGCTAATTATTTAATCTATTAATTCTCACTATTATTCTTACCTATTATTTAATTTTTTCAAGCCTTTGTTTTTGTCTGATGTAATATGAACATGAACAGTTAAAATTTTTCCTCTAGATCTCTTCCTACAGGTGGATTGCAACCTTTCTCTTTGTGAGCTTTGATGCTTTAAGGACTTCAAAACACTTTTTTGATATTTTATAGAGCATACGCAATACAGTAGAACCTTGATTATCCGGACACCTTGGCCGGATAGGTGTCCGGATAAGTGAATATGCCGGATGATCGAATAGATAAACCACGCCTTGATCCACCCACTTTATTAATAAACAGCAGTGCCACATGGTTGTCTGCGCATGCGTAGAAGATAAGCAGGCATGTCTCCATGGTAACAGCTGCAACGCGCATGCGCATTTTAGGGACACGCCCATTTTCGGAATTATTAAAAAGAAAACTGCCAAGCCGGATAATCGAGGTTCCGGATAATGGAGGGCGGGATAATCGAGGTTCTACTGTAGTGCCTTGCATATAAAATTTGCCTATTACTGTATAGATAAGCTGGTTCAAATTGGACCTATATAATAATACGCAGTCTGATGAATAATCAAGACTATAATTATATACATGCCTATAATTATATACATTTAATAAGAAGCATTGCTTGCTCGAAATAATTTGGTCTTGCCCTTGCTTGAAAGTCTAGGTATAAGCATAAATAATTGAGTTTTCAATCTTATGGTATAAGGAAGAGTATCAATGACTTTCGTCAGGAGTGAGGACTAGAAAAGACCTACTTACTCTCACATATCATCTTGAGATCTCAGCAACATCTTGCCTTTTTCTAAGCATATATATATACATGCGTTACGTCCATAAACACCAATCACAAATTACCATGCATAGGACCAACTCAACTTATTCACTTATGCAGTCGTTGGTCTGCTTGGTTCTATGGGCTGGGCCTGATCATGAGACTGCCTAAAAAAAATGTATGCCTGTGGGTTGAACCCTAAAGTACCTGGCTCGTTATTGTAGAGTAGCTCAGCCCTCATCATGCTTGGATTGACTTCCAAAATGAAACTGGTATTGTAAGAAATCCTTGCATGAGTGCAACATCTGTAGAGTACCACATGTCCACATCACAATCTAGCCTGTATTATATATACTGGTGAGAGTATAGTAAGTTTATACAACTCACATTGGCAACAAAGACATCAGCTGAAGATTCATTCGAAAGGTTCTTTTTTTTCTGTTGTTTGGATAACAGATAGCATGCACGAATATTGTTTTGTAGCTATTGAGCCACTGTACACATGTACCTTTGGTAGGCTGAGAACATGACGGAGGAGCATCATCCTCAGAGTACTGACTAATCTAGATAAACGTTCGTTCTATCGTGCAGAAAAGGATAGCAGAAGAGGGGGGCCTAGAATGTTAAAATTCTAGGCCCAGGGGGGCCCAAAATTTTATGACACCGGTAACGTTTCACAGGAAGCTATGGTCCAGTCTTTGTTATCAGCGTAATGGCCAGTGCCTGAGAGTAAACTTTCAAGTGTGTGATATACCTAACACACTTAAAATTCACCGAGACAATCGAACTGCAATCAAACCTGAGCTGATTGTTGTATGAACATGGTCTATTTCAATGACAACATAGCCAACTGTCTTCCATTTCTTTTTAATCTCGCACTCGGCGCCTTGAATCAACGTAACTGTTTGTTGGCCCTGGTCCCATTTTCTTCCACCACTGACTATTACGTATAGAGCCCTTGTAATCACTATCTTCAGAACTACCACGCACAATTTTCATTGTCGCTAGAATGGTGCATCAAGTCTGGTGTGTTTTGTGTTCCTCCTTGCAAAAGAATTTCCATTTATAACAACGATCAATCAGCCACCATATATTTAGGGGAATCTGTCTCAGTAATTTGTGGACCTGCAAGTAGACAAAAAAGACAGTGTTAGGTATTTTACAATAAATACAAATACATGTCACACAAGCCTAGCGTATAGCTAGATATCAAATAAATCGATGCTCTGAAAGCTTACACAACTATCTTGTTGATGTACTTCTGATGCCATGTCCTCATTCAGGCAGTCCAACAGCTCTAAGGCCTGATATAATAGGATAAGGATCCATCTTACCGTATAGCGGGTAATTTTTGTGGGGTAAAATATTCGCGGGTAAGTTTCGTGGGTTGTCTACTCTACATCTAGACTGTACTAGCTGCTTCATGCTTGAAACCTAAAAGCTCTTTTTTAGAGACCATTCAAAGGTCGAAGTCTATATGGGTCAAAGGCATTAAATCTGCCCAAAGAGACTGGATGATCTATCTCTAGCTATATGATAGATCTATATGGAAAGATTAGTTGTGTTGAGTTTCAAATCCAAGAGAAAACAGCTGTTGATGTTAGCAGCTTCGATTTGCTGCCTATTACCAATACTTTGGTTTATCAGAAATGTATTTCTACCACCCAATGCAGTGAAACTCCCTGTGAACATAGATATGGATCCGCCAGCTCGCCATAAAGATAATACTCGACGACCCATCAACATTCCCAACCGTATCTCATATACGGATCACCCCTACCAATTAGCGCACCAAGCTGACACTGACAACGAGGGGTCAAGCAACCAGACTACACTGAGTACAGTGCTGATACCGATTATTAACTTTGTTGTTTGCTCTGCGTTTATTGACTTGCGGCCAAGAGATGGATATAGTAACTCCACAGTGATTCTTGCTGAGGCTTCAAAGGAAATACTAAAGTTTGGTTTAATTGTAAGCTGTGGTGTTGATGAGATTGGTGCTAAAATACACAAAACTAAAACTCTATACTTTGGTTGGATTGAAAGCCACTTTCCGAATCTTACTCATGAGGAAATAATGATTACATGCTATGATCTTGAAGCCCATGACAATAGTACAGCTTTTGTCACGTATCGTCCAGCACCAAACTCAAATAAAGTAATAACAAGCACTGTTCGAGTTTCATACTTATTAACAGGTGAACGAAAACAAAGCAAAAAGAAAGTTGTAGTTTGTACAATGTGTTTCGGATCTACTCCACATTGGTTCAACGAGTGGTTGAGATATCAGAAGACTCTAGGAGTTGATCTGGTTCAAATAAATGTTGACGACCAGTGTATGAATGAAATCAGGAACTTGAGAACATTTCAGCAATATAGTGAGAATGGTTTCTTGAAAATACAGTACTACAAAACTATTTTCTCTTCTACGCAAGTCTTTTACCACTCTCAGGTTCTTAAATATCACGACTGCTTGTACCGACATCAAAATTCATATGAGTACGCACTATTTTTGGATATGGATGATTTCTTCATTCCACGAATATCGAACGAAAGTACAATGAAGTACTATTTGAATACATATTTACCAGAAGACAATCAAGCAGCTGTTAAATTCCACTGGCATAATTTTTTCCCAGATTGCGGCTTGACACAACCACCAGAAAACGTTAAAGATGGTAACGTTACCAGAATCCTTCGAATAAAAGAATATTCGGATTCTGGCAACTGGAAGTTTGGGGGTAGATTATCACTGATGACATCGGTTCGTGTTCACACACCAATTGAATTCATCAAAGGTTCGAAACAAGTATATGAGTTTGACAGCAGTATTGCTTACGTAGCACATATTAAACACAATCGATTAAAAAAAAGATTAAAAAAATTGCCTAGTAGTTTTGACTGTTTACAAAAGAGTTTAGATATCTTATAGTTTGCTATTCATAATTATTATACCACCATGGCAATTATTTATACCTGATATGTTCACAAATACGAGAAATTATTATGCAGCCAACGAGCATCCTGAGGTTTTCAATTATAAAGCAGCCCCTTAATAATTATAGTACATGTACTTGTAAAAAAAGTCTTTGTTGACCATAATAATAATTTTTGCACATAGACATGATCATGAGCGAGCAGTCGACTTAGCACAGCCACCCACGCTTCTGCACTCCGGTGTATAGTTCAAAATGCAGCTATAGCTAATCTCCAATTAAATGCAATGAAGGCTGTTGGTATAAATATTCATAAATAATCATATACAGGACTGGTGCATGCGCAGTCAGTTCGAAAATATCTTATCCTCACCCACACCAAACCCTTTATTTTACTATAATTGTAGTCTCAGTCTGCGAACTGTTTTTACAAGTTTTGTCTTTGTATGGAATTGTGCACATGTACAAACTGTATAAAATACACGATATTTGTTATGATTAAATAGTGCAATACATAAACTGAGTTTGGCTAACCCTGAGTTCACATGTTCGAACTGAAAAGATGTGTGTCTGCATGTACATATCCTTGCAATTTCTCTACTTTTCAATTGCCTGTATAATTATAGGTGTATATAGATTAATTATGATGTTGTACATCGCAAAACAGCAACGCATCTGTGAAGCCATTTAGTTTGAACATTGTAAACTCTGGACAATTAACCTCTTAGCTCTCTAGCTACATAACAGTTAGACACGGTGTCTACAGGAATTAGGCTTGACTATATATACAATACAACAAGTGTATTTTGCTTGACAATGGGATACTAAGTAAGTTGTAGGTTAGCCTCGTCCCCTGACCAAGTTGCCTCTAAAATAACACTAAAATAATGCTAAGTCGCCAACCAGAGGAGGTACGACAGGCGCGATGCAGCTCAAGCAATTAGCCTTTGATTGAGCAATAATTATCCGTCCAAGTCGTATGTTTTTGCTGAGAGTAATCAGAGGCTAATTACTTTAGCTGCACCACGCCTGCATGTCGTACCTCCTCTGGTCGCCAACTAGGCCTGCATGCATGGTATAGAGATTGTAAATGGGGGTGGTTTCAGATTCAACTAATTCCAATGATTTCTCTTGCCGAAATCACAAAAATAGCTCCGTGTTATCTTGAAGCTAGCTAACTATTATAGGTAGCTAGGTATTAGATCTATAGGTGGTAGCTATCAATTGCAAGTTGTGTCAAACAAAAAGTTGTGTAAGAAGGCCTCCTCCAATAAGCATCTTTACCAGGCCTAGTTGGCGATGTATAGCTAGCGACAACAAGGCTAGTTGTAGGTATACTAAGTCCTATAGTATACCTCCTTTGAGCCCATATACATGTATTCCCACGATAATGAAAGCTAACAGCATAATTTTTATTCTTTAATGACATTACTATACCGCACAGTGGGAAATGTTCGTGAGGTGCAATTTTTCAAGGGTAGACATGCAGAAGACATGAAAATTAAAACTGAGATAAATTCCCATGGCACTGGTATTTCACATGCAAAGCTATTGGTGGGTGTGGTTTCCAGGTATTGAACGCGAATAGTTATTAGAACCCACGAACATTTCTGCTGAGGGCTCTGGAACCAAATGGCGAAAATTTTGCACCGATGAAAAAGTGCCGCTATACGATGATTATTATATAATTATAATTATGTAATGTGTTAGGTAACTTACTTGTATGCTTGATACAAGCCTTGTGAATGCTACCATCATTTCCACTAGTCGACCATAAGTGGCTGTCAAATTCGATGGATTGTTCAAATCAATTCTTCAATTTCAGTAGAGCTGTGTGAAATTTGGCTTGGGTACTGTTGAAGTTTCTCGGATCGTTATCGATTTCGTCTAACCTATAGCATGACTTAGGCCTAGCCTGTACTTGTATTCGTTGTATCCAGCAATCTCGGGGTAGACAACTGGAGAAGAGCTTCTTCCGAGCACTCTTGACTCAACTGAGCTGCAGTTGCTGTATTCTGACGAACTGTAAACATAGAAATTCCTTGTTAAAGAAATAAATCACATTATTTCGTACTGTCATGTGTAGTATAGCTATATACTGTTAAATGTACACCAAACAATATAATGATCGACACCTGACTCAGTGGTTGTGTGGAGGACTTCATGAGCCAGTTCAGTCGCTGCATTATCTGTGAGAATGATGACATAACAGCATATACATGAGACCCATGCACTTACACAATTGCAGAATCAATGTAGGCTAGCTATGTAAGTTCTTAATAAGCCAGAACTGATCGAAAAAAGTTTATGGGGGAACTCCATGAAAATACGGCCCACATCATAGGAAAAGTAGCTAGATAACTCACTTATCTCATCTCTATAGAGAGCTCTGTAGACAATGAGGACCACTTTCCTAGCAGCGGCATTCTTCATCTCACACTGGTAGTGACCAAAGTCCTCCTCACTCACACTCTGGACGCTCAGAGTGTTGGATACTGGATTTCACTTTGCTCCAATCATCGAGGAAAACTGCTCCACAGAATTTCTATAAACTTGAGCACATACATGCTTGCTTTTTGACCGACACAATCTATAGATGAAAAGACAATCTAGATGAATTAGATCAATTGTGACATACGCATAATTATTTCTGGGCCTAACGCTATACATATACATTTGTTGTCTTTTGACCTCTGAGATCAAAGGAATAGAAGTGCCAGTATAATTATGGCGTTTTGCACTGGGGATATTCATGCACTCCTGGCGGCACTCATAGCCATGTAATAACTATTGTAAAAACTGAGACCCTACACACCTTAAGTGTGGTTGGGAAAGGTGAGTGGAAACTGTCATTCTCGTGATGTGCTCTGACACTATAAGGAATATCAATTGAAACTCTCAGGATACTCTAGGGCCCATGTGCCAATAAGGACCATCTCCTAGAACTACTGTAAAAAAAATTGTGGAAAGCACAAAAATGTGCAGGTGTTAAAGTTGTAAATGTGGTTTGTCAAGTGCAAGCACGCAATACGGTGCACAAAGCACACAATACATACAGTGTTCAGTTGTAAATGGGTTTGGATAACAGCTTCTAATCCAATAGGTGTTCGCTACCTGTAACATGGATATCTACGGATTTGTTACCCTCGTGCTGTTGTGTGTATTCCCTCGGGTTACAAATCCAATACACCCTTGATATCCATGGTACAACTACCGTATAGCGGATATATTTCGAGGGTATAAATGTTTGTGGTTTTCGCTGATCAAGGTTCTACCGCGAACAATTATACCCACAAATTTAATATCACATGCATGCATGCTGCATAAAAGCTGCTATTCCGTGAAAACATTTCTAACAGTCAATTCCGCAAAAGTTTATACCCTCGAAATAGAAATATACCTGTATATTTATTACTTGTTTAGTATAGTTAGAAAAGGTAAGTGGAAACTGTCATTCTCGTGTTATTGTGATTTGTACTGTTTACTTTTGCTACCATTTAGATTAGCATGCATGGCTATACATCAGACAAACATACAAAAAACAGGCACACTATTATAACAGTTGACAAACTATCAGTTGGCAGCTACATAAACTAACCAGTACAACAAAGTTTATTTTGTAGAAAGCAGTGACTCAGATATCGAAAAGAAGATTCCTGAAAGAAGTAATATGACGTAAAGTGGGTTGCCGAGAGAAATTGGTATGTTTATTCCGGGTATGCGAGGCAAGAAATCGAAGTCCTCTTCCCATTCCACTGCCAGTCGTCGAGCAAGCGTTGAACGATTTGGGTTATCCTGAAACTTCTTCAGTTGGTTTTCTCTCAACTTGTTAAAGAACTCTTGATGATAGGTGTTCATTTTCCTAGCACAAAGATAAGGAATAAGCAAGGTGATGAACTGGTTAAGGTTATAAAGTAGATAGAATATTTGTGGAATGTCTGCAATTGGTGTGTCGCCATCACTATCAGCTCTCCAAGGACGAAGAATATTGTACGTTTTCAGAGAAGTTGCTACAAGATAGATAATCCAAGGAACAATAAACCAAGTTTGAAATAGCTCTTGAATAGCCTCAACTTTCTTTCCAATCTCTGTGTAGTTTTTGTCATACAATTTCCAGTCCTTGCTTACTAAATTCCAATCAGCAAGAGCTTGCTCCTCGGTGAGCTCAGGGGGAGAGTCCTGAGTTTGTTCCACGGTGGGCTCGGTATGTTTAGAGGAAGAGTTCTGAGTTTGCTTTACAGTGCGCTCGCAGGGAGAGTCATCAAGAGGCCAGATTTTACTCAAATAAAGTGTAGCGTAAATCATCAATGCCCGGACGATGTAGGCTGATAAGTAACGGAGAAAGTTGAAAGCACAGTAAGTTATGTAAATTTCATGGTAGTGCCGAGAGCACTCCAGTGACCGGCTTTCACTATATTTAATTTCTTGAAAGATTCCAAGTCCAGGAATAGCAAACCCGAGTAAAATGTATGGTGCCAGTATGAGTAATATCACTGGTAGGTAGTAAAATCTTTTGGAATTTGCTCTAAAGAACACTCTTGAATCAGTATCTTTCTGCTCGAAAAAGAAATGGTAAAACTGCTTTCCTAGTAGAATGAATTCCAAAAGTCGTAACACGCTTAGAATTGCATAAACAACAGTAGTGAAGATAAAGTCATGGCGAATATCAGCTTCTGAATTTGTGCTGTTGCTGCTTTTATCGTTGAAATTGCACTTGTTCCATCCTGTAATTCCGTACCGGGTTATTAACAGTAACCCTCTCAAACTGAAGACTACCCACACAGCTCCAAACACAAACCAAAAAATTGCTTTCTTGGTTATTAACAGTAACCAACTGAAGACTACCCACACAGCTCCAAACACAAACCAACAAATTGCTTTCTTGGCACATGTACTACACTTCTGTGCCATATTCTAAGTTTAACACTGCTTAATTAAAATAACTATAGACTCTATAAAATTGTTATCCTATAATCGCATCTATCTAGAATTTTAATCTAAGGTTTGTCAGGGACTTTACCAGGGACTTCCCAAAAGGTTTGTCATGCAGGACTTCATCAGGGACTTTACTGGCCTTAATTACCAGGACTTGACTCCATTCAATGACCACATGCTGATTAAAGTTCTATGCTGTACATCTATGCCTATGGTCTAACTCTAACCCTATTCTTTATAGATTGATCTATAGGCTTTTAAGATGGTACTTAGCGGTGATCAAGATAAAGCTCAGGTCAGTAGTACATATACATAGACTAAAGACATTTAATATAAGATGCATGTATACGTATCTATAATTATAATATGTGACACAATGGATGTACTGTCACATGCATGCAGTGCTGGTAGAAGGGATCATGAGGCTTATACGGCACCAGATGTGCAAACGCTCTAAAATTTATAACTTTTCCTTTGCTAATCCAAACCCCTCCCTTCACACATACATCTGGTGCCGTATATACCACTTGAACTGGTAGAAGTAGCATTCCTGAACAATTGCCAGAAAGTATACTTTATGGTCATAACATTTCTCCTCAATTATTAAAGTCCACTAATGGATCTACCAGGTTTCTAGTGATCTATTAAGAGCTTATAGGCCTCGAATCCAGGCCGATTAAAATACATATTTTAATCGGTAAAGCCTATTGATTTCACAGCATACAATTATTTACTGACACGTTGTACTTTTACATGCAGGCCGGCAAGAAGTTGCTATTTATACTGCTAGCTGTAGTAGTTGAAGTGACATTGCTGATCAAATTCCCGCTCTTTGTTCTACGACAGCTGTCAACAACAGTTTTCCTGAAACAAGCCTGTCCATCAGTTAATGCAAGCCAAGTTGGCCAAGAATACATATTCACAATGGTAGTTTATAGCGGCTTGTACATTGGTCGCTGGTTTGAAACATTTGTGCTTCACATTCATATCTATAAATTTATCTTTTGTCAAAGCAACATAACTTTTGGGTCATTCTTAAAAAACTGCAAAAACGGGAGCTGTAAAGCAAACATTACACTGTTTATAACAGCTTTTGTACTTTCCTTATCATCTATAGCTATACCGATTCTTGGGACTATCCTTGAAGTAAAAAATGGGGAAGATTCTTCTTCAAGTTGTAACAGCTATATTTACGAACATCATTTGATCTATTGGGGTCTGGACATAATACGTTACATACATGATGTTGTTATTCGCTTATTGCTACTTGTATCAGTGGTTGGCATAAAAGTGATTTGGTCTGAAGGCAAGGAAAAGGCAGGCAAGAAACTAGAATCTGAAACAAGAGAGCCCACCACTTATCTAGAATATTCGCTGCGAGATTGTGATGTCACCAACCAATATAATAAAACGAAATTGGAAGACTACGATCAAAAAGGGAGATGTGTAAAGCAAGTTGTTGACATTTTTGAAGTGTGGTTTATTATCCCTTGGATACTGTTTTACATTAGTGCATCGCTAGAAACAGATCAACTGCTGCTGTCGTGGAGGAATGGATCGAGTGGAAGTGATCGTCACTATGATTTCTCCGAGATTACGTTAATGGTGTACAATTTTAACCAAATAATCTTCCTTACATTGGCATACATCGGCTCACAGTTAATAAATTGTGAACACAAGGAATACCTTAAACATTCACGATATGAACGACGTAACAAGCCCCATACAGCAAGTATTCAGGCTCACGCTAGGCTTACAAAGTTAGAGAAAGATGACCACTACGATTTTGTGCCACGAATCTGGGGCTCTAGTATCAAGGTCCATTTAGACAGCCCAATATATGTATTGTTGTTGCTCCTTGGTATTTTGTTCACATTAATGAATGGCTTGATCTCTGAAGAGAATAACTAATCCATTTGCTTTTGTTTAGCTGTTAAGATTTGCTATAGTATAAGTTTTTGCAGGAGCACATGTGCTCCTGGTTTTTGTCATTGAGTAGTATATGATTTATTTTTTGCAGGATCGATAATTCACAATTAAATGAAGACAGACTCATAGAGTCTTAAAAGTTTTGATATTGTCAGCATAGTTGGCTATTGCTAGCGTTCTAGCCTGAAAGTGTTCACTATTACATTCAGCATTAGCTCTATACTGATGCAACATTTGCTTGTAAATGTAGTTTGACCTGTCGAGCGTGTCTGCTAAAACCCTCACGAATCAATTTTTCATGCAGACATGATTTAATTCCACTACAAGCAAATGTTCCAAATTGAGAAGTAATGCCTGTTGTTGAACTTCCATCGAGCTCATTTTATCAACCTCGAACTTTTATGGCTATGTCAGAATTCTGATGTGACCAATTAAATCAAGAATTTACAGAGAGCGACAAAAAGTGGCAATTGGTAGTGCTAGTCAGCCTATAACTATGGCTACTGTTAGACTGCAGTACGCCTGTGCAACACTTTTTTTGTTCCTTCCAGAAGCCAAATAAAATTCATAGCTGCATAAACGCTTCTTGCAAATGTTTGCGATTGACCTATGCATGCGTTGCACAATAATTGGGGTATGACACTGATGTAATGACAATTAACATTCCATTGTCCATTGTGCAAAGACCTTCAGACTAAAGTGCTTGCCCCTAGAGGGCGGCTGATTCATATGAGATTTAGAGATACTCATGCCAGTTATATTAAATCTCACCAGTTTTAGAAGTGTATCCATGCAGGGTTAAGGTGTTAAGGGTAGTGTATCTCGTAGTGTCTCAGCACAGAGGGGGAGGAGGGAGGACACTTGGTAACCACACCCACTCACACCACTCAGCTCAGGAAAAGGGCACTGCATAGAGGCAAGGTTATCATACTTGACAAATTGATGCTGTCACACAATTCATTTTACCTCACACGGCCAGGGCACATTCATAATTATTATAATCAAATTCTGCCTAACACTTGTAGCCACTAGGACTGCACACCTTATATAATTACCAAGAGTCCATGATAAAAGAGAGAGATAGAGTATATATCATATTCCTATATAGATTCACTGTTTGTTACAACAATTAATTGATATCACATTCTTTATGATGATAAGACGACCATAGATACCATAATTATAGTATCTATGAGACGACCATGACTGATAGCCTCATTCGCAGCGTCTCCTTTTTCTGTTCTTTGACACACAGGTCAATAAGATAAAATACGGTAAGAATTGGACAGTTCTTTCTTTCTTTCTTTGTTCCTTCAATTCTTACCTGTGTGCCCAACTGAACAGAAAAAGGAGAGGTTCTGATATACAGTGTGTAACACTGTTTGCTTCACTTAAAACACATCACTTAATTAATAAAGGATGCATCCTTGCAGTTTATACCCAATAATTATATAGAGATTATACAGTCAGCACATATCTATGGTATACGGGTCAGAGAGCCGGATTAGCAAGAGTTTCCTACTGTATTCAGGGCTTGTACATGAAACCGCGGTGTTTACTCCAGGAAACTAGAGCACTGAAGTGTTAACCCTCTGCTGTTGACATGAATAAATAGATCTATAAAAAGCAGAGGAGTAATTAAGAAGCAACAACTACAATTCTACCGTTTTAATAGTGACCTATATATATATATTGCTATAGGCAACATGTAAGTTTAGTTTTTGCTCGTTTTTATACGACAACAAAGCTTTTAACAATCGAAATCTGCCACTTTTATAACTTGTTGTGTGGAGGCTACACTGTTAAAACAGGGGTGTATATGTACACCCCAAAATGGGTACCACATACGCTTTAAAAACTACCCCCTAGGGTGTAAACTACATACTCAATATTTACACCTTTAAGGTGTATATATCTCTGTATAAGGTGTACTATAGGGTGTATAGTATGCATATAACCTGCATTCACATGATCACAGCTGTATCAAGTTAAAACACATCCACAAAACATCATAGCAGCACTAAAATGAGATTATAATTATACATGTGCCAAAGGGTTCAATTTTGTTCGTTGAGTCCAAAGAATACACTTAGCTCGCACGTTGGCTCTTGTTCAACATCACATAGAAAATACAGTCTGCACTGGTATGGCAAACAACAAGGTAGGTGCTCCCATTCGTTTTTCATTCACAAAGATCGTCTGAATTCTGCACAGAAAACAAAACACAAAGTCACAAGCATACAGTACATGGAGAATGTTAATTTTCACCGAACAAACTTTTGACGCATTCACATAATTATTATAAGAGCAACACATGCACAACCTTAAGGATCTACCTTATATACATTCGTACATGTACAAAATAGATAAGTCTTCAAAAACTCTTTAAATATTTGGATTGACGGGATACCTATGTGCGCATACATAGAAAAGTACAGTCAGCTATTTTATAAAAGCCAAATTGAAGCACGTAATAGCATTGTGCTAACCTTGATATCATCTGAAGAACCCTCGCTATCAATTTTTTCCCTTGTCGCCATCTCTAACCTGAATATGCAATAATCCATGAGTCCCAGTTCTCCATTAATGATTGATTGGACACTCACATCTTTTTCAATACTGACGATTGTCTTGAACTCGGTTCAAAACTATTGAATATAGGCCTGCATAGAGGAATCAGATGTGTACAGATCAGATAAACTTGCTAACGACAGGTAAGAATAGTCAAAGTCATAGATGGAAAATTAGTTTAGAACTTACCACTTCGTGAAGCTTCAAAGAAGGACAATTTATTCATAAGATCTGAGACCGCAACATAGATAGTTTGGTATAAGCTTCAATTTTGCTTACACCTCCTCTGCAATGCTCTAGTTTTTAGTACTGTTTCGGTTAGGGAGAGATTTGAAGAAGATCTAACGGCTAAAGTCCAAAGTTACAACAGAGTAAGAATTGTTAAGAAAATTTTCTCCAGAAAATTAGTTCCATTGCAATTGATTGTTATTTTTTTACAATCACCCCCATTTTAGTGTACATGTAAATGGATTTCTCACTATAAACATTAATTTTTGGGGAAGTATATTTGAATGAAAGCACCGCGGGTGCTGATGCCGCGGTGGAGGTGCCAAAGCTACATAACATAAAACTACTAATAGCTAGCTTTTATCATAGAACTGTTCTATCCATGCTTTTATACACACATTTATCATGATCAACATTTTTGCATGCAATCACAGGGAAACTCAAATAGTGGGTAATGATCGACCATGATTGTTGTTAAAAACGATCGATGCCAAAAGTTCAAGTCTAAATTAATGGCTGCAAGTCAGCAGAGCCTTGTAGCTCTTTTCTCACTCTTGAAGCTACCAATAGCTAGCGTTATAGTGCAGAGCTAACTACTCAGTACAGTAGTAACACTCGGTGAACAAGACTCTTCTGCAATGGCATTATTCTAAGTAAGCAAAACTAAGCATAACTCGAGAACAAAGTTTTATTTTGCAAATCCACAAATAGCATGCCAAGAAAACATGACTAGAAGCCTATAGAAACTCTTACTTGCACTTCATTGATCCTTGAGCAGCTGAAATAGTCTACACACACACACACACACACACACACACACACACACACACACAAACACACTACCGTATACCTCGCTTGCGCATGCACACCGAGGCATAATAATGTTAAACCTTATTCATTCACCTATATAATGGTATCAGCACAACAATTGATGTTCCTATCTTAAGGTACGTACAACTACTCAAACATTTGTGGTATCAGTTTACTTGCTATAGACTGGATGCACTATACACAGATGTGCTTTTAGTAAAGTGTTCAGACAGATTCTTGTAAGCGATAGTTATTGAGATAATCGCATGTTGTCCTATTATTCACTGTGATTCGTACAGCGATTAATCGCGTATATCAATAATTACACGTCGTTAAGGCAGTAATTGCATGTCGTCATTAACGACGTGCAATTACTGCCTTGACGACCGCACGTTCGAATAACAGCCGCGGCTAATTTTTTCACTGAAACTGCAGCTAAAAATGTCCTTAAAACTCCATCACGAACGATTAACAATCAATAGTATGGCTACTCGTGCAATAAGGGATTAATAGCACGAGTAACAAGCAATGGCAAGGATACTAATTGCACGAGGCGTACTAATCGTATGATGTGCTATTAGTGACTGGAGAGTGTACAGCAATTAATCCCGTATTACATCCGGTCCAGTAATTTCACGTCATCATTGACAGCGTGCAATTACCTATCAAGTAATTGCACGCTGTCAATGACAATGTATAGTTTTCGAATAACGGCCACGGCCGAAAATATTAATAAAAACTGCAGAGAACTTCATGATGCACTCATTAATAAGCACTGGCAAGGATAATAGCACTCGGCTATGTCTCGTGCAATTAGTATCCTTGCCATTGCTTGTTACTCGTGCTATAATAATACCATAAATTATTGCACTCTTAGCGCATACTAGTAATTATCCTTATATGCACCTACCATGTATGGTAAAATTTTGGTCACATGAACGTCTCGGTGACTCAGGCAAATTTCTTCTTTGTTCCCATTTGACCAGATGTACGTGGCAGTGTTGGCAAGACATGGCAAAATTTTCTATCTTTCCTTCTCGTCCATGACAACCGACAACCTGCACCTACTTGGGTAGATCTAAGTAAATGTGGTAAATCTTGATACCAAAATGCCTGACCTCTTTTGCCACAAAGCTCAAAGCTAGATTTGGGATAAATGAGCCCCACCCTAGGCCTAGTCTCGCGAGCAGACTTGTCCTAGAGGTTCCCCCCCTCCCACGTCTGCTCGCGAGACTAGGCCTAGCCCTTCCTCTATCCATCCATTCCAGGTCTAGATGCAAATATTCATTTGTAAAATTGTTGACCATTACCTTTGTTGCAGTATTTTATGCAATGAAGACTGATGTTGCTATTCTGTTTGTGATTGTTTTTTTCTTAAAACAGGGTCTTGTTAGACCAGAAATAATTGGTGCAGTTGTCCTACCACATGGTGAGTAGAATATCTAATATCAGTTGTGACAACATTTTATAATCATGACTTTTTTATAAAGCACCGTACCGGTACCGTAAAAACTCGATTTGAATAGAGGGCACCTTAAATCGAGGTTTTACGGTATACCGCGTACCGTAGTACCTCAAGACTCGATTTAAGGCGACACTTTTTAATCACAATTCCAGAGGTCGCTTCTTATAGAAGTTAAAAAATTATTTTGAAGTCCTGGTGTCGCATATTTAGAGAGTTGCGTCTAATTAGAGGTAACTCCACCTAGTCTATTTGCCTCGATTTCAGGCCGCATAAAGGGTCGTCTTGAATCAAACTCTTACGGTAGATCTACTTGATACAGCGCTAGAACAAAATTCCACTTTCTGGTGCATTTTTAGAAATCCAAAAATCGCGTTCAATCTGAGCTGGCACTTAATCATGTAGGCACTGCAATCTCTTAGTACGTGTCAAAACACCATGACTGTGTACATTCCGTCACGCTTTATCAGTCTCACAAACGGTGCCATGTACTGCACGGCCATCATAACATAAATGTCACAGACAGCACACAAAATTTACTAAATCAGGACACATCGATGTAGTAAAGTGTGAAATCGCTTTAATTAGCGTGAGCCCAATTTTTTTCAGATTTCAACAGCTATAATTATTCAGTCTATATGTAGACTTTCACCAAGGTTAGCATTAGATGGGCGTAGCCTGTCCATATACAATGTAGGCTATTGTCAGCTTTCACTTTGTTCAAACGATTGTCATCTACACTGTTGCAAATCTTTTGTTAATATAGCAGGCTACGGGTAGCTATCAGAATGCTATTAGATGGGCTAGAAACCTTCTATATCTACTTTCTTTAATCCACTTCCGTTTGTTGTGACGTTATTGTTTTACTGAGCATATACGATGTTATCTAAAGCCCCCAGATATCGGGTGAGATTAGCGCATGCGCAAGATCTGCCTTGTCATGCTTTTTTATAAGCATCATAATAATTAGCAAACATAGCGCTTTTTAGAAATTGCGTTCAGTCTGAGTTGGCGCTTAAATTATGGTACCGCTGTAATTAGTATCAGGCGGCAAAATTATACTGCATGCTAAAGGTTTGATGTTGCTGCAAGACTATAGATCTAGATCATGCATGGTAGTCTAGCAGTCTTATACCGTAGTTAGTGTAAACACAGCACCACTATAATTTTAATGTGAGGTTCTAAAAGAAAAAGAAGAGCCAACTGTTCACAGATACAAATTTTGTGTGGTTCTTATATAAAAAGGTGTGTTTGTGATGCCAAGGCAATCGCTTTGGAGTTTTTATGAGGATGCATTCAATGCTATAGCTGCAATACTGTACATGTATTACTGTCTAGATGCAACTGTAAAAACGATCGACCTAGCTGCGAGAGAGATTGTACTTTACTCTAGACTAGCCATAGCTATTATAATTTAAGCGCCAGCTAGGAATGACAATTTTGCGGGCTAGAAAAAGCTCTTACGCCACTTGAAAGTGTAATGAATTTTTGGAGCGCTGCAATTATAGAAGTCGATTGGCTTCTCGTTCACATGCAGGTGGAATAGCAGTTGACCCCTCTCATTTTAAAACCACCAACAAGACTTCTCTGGCTCAAGCATGGGAGATTCACAATGCTTGTGTGAAAGTAAGTTTAGAAATTACTAGATATTCATCGGTAATTATATAGGGCTCTTAATGTTCGTCAAAGGAAACTATAACCGTATTACTAGAATGTTTTGTGAGCATCAAACATTTACGAATTTTGCGAGGGTTGATCAATTCGCATCAATAAAATCCGCAAAACCTAAATTATTACTAGTAAATACACACGATCCTTGCCAGAACGCAATAGTTAGATCGCAAAGGGTCAAATTTTCTGCTAATTTGGCTCATTCACAAAAGTTTTTCACCCGCAAAATATTCTGGTAATACGGTACATAGTATTTAAATGCTGTAATGCTGTAATGATGATAACAATAACAATAATTATAATCGTCAACATAACTAAATCTCACCCTGCTGACGTATAATATTTAGGCTGGCAAGCTGACACAGGGGCTAAAGCCAGACCTCATCCTACTGAGCACCCCTCATGGAGTGGCTGACCAGACTAACTTCCAGTTCTATCTTAACTCAAAGGTACTTCACTAATACAGTTTTTTTCATGTACGTAACGAGAGCTTGATGATTCAGTATACAGTGTCAAATTAACTATTTCTCAAATGAAAATCATGAACGATTGGGATTTGTAATCAAACTTTTACTGTGTTGTATATCAGCTTGTGCACAATTGTTAGGCTGTGCATTTATGGTGTTACACAATGCATTTACAAGTTGTTTTGCCACGTATGTGTGTGTAGGGTTTTGGGAGTGCCGATACTGACAACTGTGCTTGTCCCCCTTGCTGTTACAACGTCTCTGTTGACTTGGATCAAAATGTCTCCAAGGACCTCGTTATTGAATTGAAGGTACTTATTTACGACTATCTATAACATCTCCTATCAACAAGGTATCGTTAAGGAGTTTTTATACGCTCAGAATATCAGTATCTTTGATCGTTTAAACCCTAAACCTATAATCCATGAAGTCATATTCATTTCTTGGTGCTATAGGCTATGAGTCGTAATGTGAGTGGTCTGGTAGGGTTTGGAGATGCTGTCCCCTTTCCTCTTGCCTGGGGGGAGGTTATTCCCCTGCACTTCCTGTTGGGTGGAGCCAGAGTGGTGGTGCTCTCTCAGCCCAACAGGAGGTACACGGACAGTGTACAAATGATTCCTGAGCTGCTAGAGATGGGTGAGTACGTGACAATGCCTCGATGAGATTCTTAAACATGTTTTCACACTCTATATCCCTACATGATTGTATATATAGGGACGTCACTGTTCAGTGTACTTGAGTCGTCAAACCTGAAAGTGGTGGTAGCCATCAGTGCTGACCTGGCACATACTCATGACCCCAATGGACCCTATGGCTATTCAAATGCCTCCCAGCCATTCGATGATGTGAGTATTCTATCATACACTAGCTTTACCTGGTAACTATGCATACTGGTACACCTAAGCACACAGAATTTCATTGGATACTTTTTGTGTTTCGCTGCTAACATAACTATGGTACGGCGTAGTCTATTTATTATTTGTTTATTCAGGCCCTCGGAAAGTGGGCGGAATCGCTTGATTCCCAGGCTCTTTTGCACACTGCTGCTAGTCTGGTGGACAGCGCCTTGTCGTGTGGATTCACTGGTTTGGTTATGCTACACGGACTCATGGAAAGCATGTGAGTATAACAGTACCAAGGGTGTATAAAGGAGAAAAGGGCATGTAACAGATGTGAGCAAAAACCAAAGTGGGCGGTGGAAAACGACAGTAATATCTATTTAGTATATCCTGTCTATATATAATTATGGCTTTTGTTCTTCTTCTTTATACACCCTTGACAGTACATAATTATTTGCTCATTTAATTTGCATCACTATATACGTGTATAAGGTCAGGGTGTCATACAAGGGGGTGGAGGGATTTGCATTTAGGTACTAGTTGTATGACAAGAACGCGCAAAGGCAACCCAAAACTCACCAGAATACACCTAAGACTAGCATCACCGACTCAACATTTCCGCATGTCCCCCTGGGTCGGTGATGTTGCACACACTAACAGAGTATCAAAAATACACCTTAAAATGTTCTGGTGATCGACTTTTAGACACCCCTTTCAAAATTCTTGGATCCACCCCTGCACGTGTCTTTATTTCCCCCTTTACTTCAAAATCCTGTATTTTTGGTATGTAACATTGGCTTATGCACCAATCCCACAAACATTATTCCAACTTCGGACAACGTTGAATAAAGTATTTGGAGAAAACCAATGCAGTTATAATTATACTATCTATACATTGTAGACTAATTATCGATCTATGTGCATAAACGTTTTTTACACTTAACTTGTACATGCACACACGCTAAAACAGAGGTTTAAAGTTCTGGACTTCTGAACTATTAGTCAATCACCATCCAAGTTATTATGGTATGATGGTAGCAACATTTCTAAAGTCAGTACTAAATAATTAGTTATTGTTGTACGTGATTGACTATGTGACTTTTGTGTTAAGTGTACGTTGCCATTTAGTGCAAGTTGTATGTGCAGATACCACAATTCACAATAATTACCGCACATTTCTATACACCTATACACATTATTGTAGAATGTAATATGAGAATCTAAGTAACTGTGACACCAGAGTAATGGGCAGGCAATTTTCCACATGCAGCTGTGGTTATCATCATTTATTATACCTCCTCAGCAGTTCTGTACTAGACATGTACATTAATAGATCATTCGTGATACCACGTCTCACACTCACTCCCACACTTTAAGGCAATTTGGGTATGTATATAATTACCCAAATTACACACCCATAATTCTCAAGCTATAAATTATACTTAACATGCATTATTTGGTACGTCTGTCTATACAGTAGACTCTCACTAATCCAGCTCTCTGAAGTGCGGTCACCTTGATATACAAGTCGTTTCATTTGGTACGGATTTGTGTAGTGCACAAAACTCGCCCTGAAATGCGGCCACTCGCTATCCCGTTCCCAGTACAGGCCAATTTGTCTCTAAAATAGGCCTGGTATTGATTGTATGTGGGCGTGGTTGGAATTTGATGGGTGTAGCTAGATGGGCGTGCCCGTCCCCAACCATAAAAGGGGGGACGGGTTTCAGCCCTATCTAGCATTCGTTCTGCTGTTCCTGTACTAATGAATATAGTTAATATTAGCCGCGCCTCTAACCACAGAGCTCAGTTTGCTGCAGAAAAGGGGAGGAGCTGGGAAGCCAAGGAATGCATTACGTAAGAACTACATGTATATAATCTGATTGGTGCTGAAATGTATTACGTAAGCAGTCTGCGATCTGAATGTGCTGCGTGATTTTCTGCAGCAGAACAAATGCTAGATAGAGCTGAAACCCGTCCCCCCCTTTTATGGCTGGGGACGGGCACGCCCATCTAGGGTGTAGCCGGAAACTGTTTTGTAAAAACATACTAATTATACAGAATGACCGAATAGTTATGATATTGTATATTCCTTGCTTTCAGTGAGCTCGTGCATGCCCATCAGCTAAGAGTAACGATGGATCATGGGGGCTAATGGAAAAATGGAGCTTCCTGTAAAATTTAAGTGTACCATAAATATTCACAGAAACTCACATGCAGTCATGCATGGTCTACACAACACCAGCGAGCATGAGCCAATGCCGTAACGTCACACTATATACTAGGATTGTGTCTACAGTTAGTAAATTTCCAATGGTGAAAGGGGGTTTATCAAAGGTACGTAGTGACTGGGCCTGTTCTTTCATGAGAGTGAAGCCTCCTTGCTTCGCACAAGCAGTGCATACTCCACTCAAGAACACTTGCACACGTACTTACTCTGGCACGGAATTAATGATTACGGTAGCTTTTACGGAGTAAGTATTTTTACGTACACCTATTATATAGTGTTTGCTCACTCAGTGAATACTTAGTGAATTCCAGATACTCAATACTAGGCGTTGTCGACCTAGCGTTATTTTAGAGACAAATCGGCCTGGGAATTAGGCTAGCTGCCCCACAAACTAGATTTTTTGCATTTTGAATGTGGTTCGAGGTACAGGGACTGCTATCTAGCCACGGCTATTTTCTGAAATACAGCCACCTCACTATAATTCTTTCCGGCCAAGCTATACTATCCTAAGGGTGACCGGATTAACAAGACTATACTGTATATCCAAATACTAACAACTCGTTGCATGAATGGGCCTGTATAGCCGCCTGTTCAATATTGTTGCACTTTATACATAAAAATACCAAACCCTGTAGATCTACATGTGCATGCATGCAGGTAAGCATAATAGCATATAATTATGATTATAGCAACAGTGTCTGCATACCCATGGTTACACAGCATATAATTGTATTCATTGCATAGTAGAGTCTATATAGGTGTCCACATAACAGATAAACACTAGTCTTGATAGCTAGTAAATTTTACAATCCTTTCCTAGCACCAACTTTTGTACCGTGACACTGCAAATAGAGCAACAACCCTATACAAAATGTCTACCCCTGATGCTGAGGAGGGTCCTACTACTGCAACAACACCCATTGCTGACATCATTTCAAACATGAAAGCAAGCAGCGAATGGAGAATCCTTGTGTATGGTGTTAATGAGCCAGATCAACAAGAGGCAAACGAGCACCATATGCATATCCTGAGTGGTATTCTTGGAAAAGAAATATCTCCTGACGAGCGAACAATTCCAAATTTTGACTTTTCAAGCAATGGTGTTACGGTGACAGTCCATATAGGATCTCACCCTGAATGCAACGTATCTCATGACGAAGTTGATTTGATGGTGTACTTCATCCCTGTGAATGGAGATATCGTCGACCATTCCCATGTAGTTAAAATAGGAAAGATCACGACTGCACACGGAGCTATGGTTTGGAAGCACTCTGTTATTGTGTTTACTGGTGTTGATGCCACTGCAGACGCGTATGCACTGAAGACTGGAGATGTAGCTACACGATTGGAGGGAGTACTTGACTCTTGGAACACTACAGTTCAACAAGCTCTCGACTCAGCAATCGCCAACGAAGTAGGTATCAACTCAAAAGAAGTGTTGATACGACCAGCAGGAAGACGAAATCAACTCAATCTACCAAAACCACATACACGATGGTTTTCACTTCTTTGGTTAGGATGCTTTCTGTCATCTAAAGTCAACTCGATACCTGCCATTCTAAAGGTGGCTCAAGGCAGGATAGCAAACATCGTGAAGGATAGTGACATCGACCAGTTACAGCTGTTCGAGCAACATATTCAAGTCAAAGAGAATAGTATACAGCTCCCCCAGAATATGAGAATCGGTCTCGGTTTAGGTGGAAGTTCAGCTATTGCCGGTGCTGCTGCTGTTGGAGCCACAATCGGTGCTGTTATTGGTGCATTGGCAATTGGTGTTCCTTCGTTTGGAGTAGCTGCTGGTACTGGGCTTGCACTGGGAGCAGTTATTGGAGGAGGATTAGGAGCTAGCATTGCAGGAGCTGCTGTGGGTGGGAGATACAAGGCGGCAAAGGATAAGCAGATGGAAGAAATCGATGCTTCTGAGCTGAAGCTCTATTACGCTGAGCTTTTATCTCGAATTCCAAAAATGAGTGCTTATCTGACAACATGGGCTGAAAAGCAAATCAATTGCAAGATCGTTGTTACTGGTGGGAAAGGTGAAGGTATTTCCACAGTAACAGCTGCACTGATAGGTAAACCACCCCGAGAAAGTGGCTCAGGTCTTTATCTGCAGCAAGTTATCCGTATGAAAGCAAATCTGCTCGCTTATGATTTCCAGGGTTTTCCAAAAGTGGGAGACAAGCAACTTAAGGCAAAAGAGCTAGTTGAGTTTCAAAAGAGCAAAAATACTCACCTGCTAGTATTTTGTATACCGATAACATCGCCAAAGGAGGATTTTGTGTATTCTCCACACGTCAAGTACTTGGAGCGGCTGTGTGAAGTCAATGACAAGATTCCATGCAACACAGTTATTGCTCTCACTCATGCGAATGAGATGAGGGCTGAAATGAACAAGCGAAACGATCTGTCACAAACAAGCCTCCACCAGTTTTTCCATGATGAGCTCGAAAGCTGGAAGCTGCAAATATCCACGGTATTTGAAAAATACATTCATATCGACAGTGAAATCACAGAGAAAATCCCAGTAATTCCAGTTGGAAATTTGGAGCCAGTAATCGATCTTTCCGATGACGAAAATCCCACCCCAGCTACCCAGTACCATTGGCTTTCTGAGATGCTTCTCCACGCAATGCCGGCAACAAAAGCAGAAGGATTGTCTGCTCTTATCGAAGCTAATCAACAACGAATTAGTAGCAGACTATGTCCTTATCCAGACAATGCTCCCGAACTAATCGTCGAAGCCAAGTGCTCAATGTTTTCAAAGGCTGGACTACAAGATAAGAAACAGCCAGGAGAGGCGATTGGTATGATCCTAGGAGTTAAAGAACCGGATCAAAACGAGTAAACTGACTGCAGTTTTAGCACAGTTTTAAATAGCACACTATAGTAACTATAACACTATTCCATGCATGCATGAAAACAAACAAACGTATGTATATATGCGAGTGTAGCTTTAAGTTTATTTGTGCCAACAATCTATAATACAAATCACTATCACAGTTATGTGTGGTTGCTCCTTGACAACCATTAGAGCGTAAAACTCATAATTATTTATTATGATCATGCTATTCACCCTCTTGCATGTATACCTGTGCATATACCCTATAGACAGACTGAGCACATTGTTATCAAATTGTACAACTGTGTATACCTACACAAGCAAGAAACTAAATTATCTTCACATCACGTTTAATCGAATTCATTTACTTGTTTACATCCATTGGTATCGTAACATGATCACCTCAAAGTATAAATTCTAACTGTATGGGTGCATGGGAGTGTACTACACTGACTTCAATTAGTATAATTAATAGTATGGCTAAGAGTGCAATATGGGATTAATAGCATGAGTAACAAGCAATGGCAAGGATACTAATTATTGCATGAGGCATAGCCGAGTGCTATTAACCTTGCCGGTGCTTGTTATGAGTGCTATTAATCCCTTATTGCACGAGTAGCCATACAATTGATTGTTAATCGTTTGTGATGCACTTTTAAGGACATTTTTAGCTGCAGTTTCAGTAAAAAAAAAAGCCGTGGCCGTTATTCGAGCGTGCGGTCGTCAAGGCAGTAATTGCACGTCGTTAATGATGACGTACAATTACTGCCTTGACGACGTGCAATTACTGATATGACAGCATGCAATTATTTTTTGCTGTAATTATACTGGCTGTTTGACAAATAAATTATACTTGAATCTAATCCACATTGTTTGTTAATATAATTATGGTAAACTCTACACCATAATAATAATTATACTGACTTGCAATTGTAAGGTGTTATTTCTACCCAAATTTCTGATTTGCAACAAACACATGATTATATGTTTGACATGCATAATAATAGTTTGTACATGTGTGGTAAACTCTATTTGGTCAGTGCCTGGCCAACATGCATAATTCCCATGAAAGCAGCTCAAATAGATGCTCACTTGTTTGTAATTATGAGCTAGTACACACACCAATGTTTTGTTTTTTTTTAGTTTTACAACTAATCAAGCAACTAGCATTTATATATAGCCGACAAACGATGTCGATTTGGGGGATGACTATTATATAAAGAGTTCAAGTTAGCTCATGTTATAATTACTGAACGACATGCACTATTATAGCTGAATAATACTTTTCAAGCCGATGAAATGTGTGATATAGCTAGTAGTGTATACAACCGGGCCATAACATTTATTATAGATAATTTTTGAGGGTCTATTTCGCAAAATTGGCTGTTTTAATTTAGCTGATGTACTATATTATTACCTATGTATACTATAGCTATCATAGCCCTTGTGGCATTAGCCTCGATTCCAGGCATCACTTCACTCAGGGAAGGCCAGTGAAGGAGGCTACTGTGGCATGGGCTGGGTAATAACAATTATAGGTTTTCTAAACTAACCAAGCATCACTGCATGTATTGTATTTGTAATAAGTTGTTGCCTTTTGACCTCTGAGATCAAAGGAATAGCAATGCCAATAATTTTTATATCAGTGGCATATTGCATGCACTGTGGTCAGTCTGTATAATATGGCATACAGAAATGAAATTTACCTTTCGGTGAGGTGGCCCACACCCGGCACCAAAACAGAACAAAACCACCAAATTACCATTTTTTCCCCGTATATCTACGCATTCTATATGCAGGTTTCTATATGCAAAAATAGTTTTTTTCAAGGCAACAAATTAGTTAGGTAGTTGTGCCACAAGCTGTTTATTGGCCCTTGTAGTAGATAATGATCTCGGGCCTAAAGGCCCTTGACCACAATCTACTACCAGACCAATAAACAGCTTGTGGCACTCATACCGCATGCATATGTGGTAACTTACAACGCTTATACCGTGATCCTTGCGGACAATGCTCATACCACATGCATATGTGGTAACTTACAACGCTTATACCGTGATCCTTGCGGACAATGCTCTGGACCGTTGGTACAGATGACATGTTATAGATAGCAGGGTTTTGAGGTTATACTTTAGAAAACCTATATATCTGATTTTTAGGCTCTCACCTTTGCAGTTAATTATCAAGACCCATTATTATTGCATACCACGGGCTATATGGTATAGCTATAGCATACACGTAACACTAATTAACAGCTAATATTCGTCTCGCTGTATTTTTTACCCATTTATTAGTAAAGAAAAAAGAGAGGCTATAAGCATCTATAAAGGCCAGGCACCATGCAGTTGAGGTAAATTATTGCTACAAAAAAAAATCAGCTGTACACACACCAAGACACGAATTACACAACATGCGCAAGCAATATGGCATACAGCTTCCATTAGCTTGATCCTCTATAATCACAAGAGAAATCGGTTCCTTAAATCGCATCCTATAATTATTATGACTAATGTTTCCCAACAAACCTATGTAATTGTACTCAATCATGTATTATAATAATTTATTTGTAAACTTAATTTCGAGGGTATAAATGTTCGCGGTTTTTGCTGATTAAGCGTGTAGAATATTTACTCACAAATTGAAATTGTATGTATGCTATTTCACGAAAATTAATCTACAAAAACCTTAGGCTACCAGACCCGGTACCGTCATTCCGCGAAAGTTTATACCCTCGAAATACCCACTATAATTATACGGTATCTGATTCCAGCATTATAATTATACTATGATGCTATTCACCTGTGTACACCTGTGCATACCTACGACAAAGTAAGAAAAACAAAGCAAGAAAAACAAATTCATTACCTGTTATACCTCCAACAAAGTATGTAAATATCGTTATACTTTGCCAGCGGTATACATGCATGGCATCATATAATAATTAATAGAATGGCTAAGAGTGCAATATGAGATTAATAGCACGAGTAACAAGCAATGGCAAGGAACTAATTGCACGAGGCTAAGCCGAGTGCTATAAACCTTGCCAGTGCTTGCTAGGAGTGCTAGTAATCCCTTATTGCACGAGTAGCCATACTATTGATTGTTAATCGTTTGTGATGCAGTTTTAAGGACATTTTTAGCTGCAGTTTCAGTAAAAAAAATTAGCCACGGCCGTTATACGAACGTGCGGTCGTCAAGGCAGTAATTGCACGTGGTTAATGACGACGTGCAATTACTGATACGTGATTAATCACTGTACGAATCACAGTGAATAATAGGACAACATGGTTGATATTAGCTGTGCCAAACGCTCCAATAATGTGGAAGTGTATCAACATTAAGAGATGCCCTGCCCATTTTTCTCAGTAAGCTCCCTGGGGAGGGGGGGGGGTTTCTGGGCAACCAGGAAACAACGGTAGCAATGGTATAATTATGGTATCATTGTAGTGTTTTGTGGCGTACTAGAAAGATGAAAATTGATTCTACCAAGGATCTGTGGTTCAAAATGGATCGTCTCACACGTGGGGGATGAGCGCGCATGCGCATTAGATACACTGGAATAAGGGGCGTGTCTACAAGAAATTAAGTCACACAAATTAATGGCTACTGAATAGATATACTGGCTTCGCAATTATTTAAAGTGTTGCCTTAAATCGAATAAGTACACAGTATAATATATTATGCCTCATTTTGCTATTTTAGGAAGACATGTGTGGAACCTCCCATAATGGACCCTCTCACTAGTCTCTAGAGGACAACCTTTCTATAAAGGACACTAGCTATGGCCATGGCATGGATTTAAAACACAATCTAAGTACACAGCAACAACCTAGCTCCCACAAGCAGACCATTCCTGACACCATGCAGTTGAGATAAATTATGGCTACAATAATTATTGTACAAACACCAAGACACGAATCACACAACATGCGCAGGCAATATGGCATACAGCTTCCATTAGCTTGATCCTCTATAATCACAAGAGAAATCGGTTCCTTAAATCGCATCCTATAATTATTATGACTACCAACAAACCTATGTATCAATCATGTATTAATTTGTAAGCTAGTGCACTAACTGTCACATAATTATATTAAGTTCAGCAATAATCATTATGATTATAATTATAGAATTAGTCCACATATTAAACATAATAACACATAAAACTTAATTTCGAGGGTATAAATGTTCGCGGTTTTTGCTGATTAAGCATGTAGAATATTTACTCACAAATTGAAATTGTATGTATGCTATTTCACGAAAATTAATCTACAAAAACCTTAGGCTACCAAACCCGGTACCGTCATTCCACGAAAGTTTATACCCTCGAAATACCCACTATATACGGTATCTGATTCCAGCATTATATAATTATACTATGATGCTATTCACCTGTGTACACCTGTGCATACCTACGACAAAGCAAGAAAAACAAACATTATCAAATTCATTACCTGTTATACCTCCAACAAAGTATGTAAATATCGTTATACTTTGCCAGCGGTATACATGCATGGCATCATATAATAATAATAATTATTATAGTGTGAAATCAAACTATTGGTTATTAGCTGTGCCAAACGCTCCAATAATGTGGGAGTGTATCAACATTAAGAGATGCCCTGCCCATTTTCTCAGTAAGCTCCCTGGTGAGGGGGGGGGGTTTCTGGGCAACCAGGAAACAACGGTAGCAATGGCATAATTATGGTATCATTTTAGTGTTTTGTGGCGTATCAGAAATATGAAAATTGATTCTACCAAGGATCTGTGGTTCAAAATGGATCGTCTCACACGTGGGGGATGAGCGCGCATGCACATTAGATACACTGGAATAAGGGGCGTGTCTACAAGAAGTTAAGTCACAAAAATTAATGGCTACTAAATAGATATACTGGCTTCGCAATTATTTAAAGTGTTGCCTTAAATCGAATAAGTACACAGTATAATATGCCTCATTTTGCTATTTTAGGAAGACATGTGTGGAACCTCCCATAATGGACCCTCTCACTAGTCTCTAGAGGACAACCTTTCTATAAAGGACACTAGCTATGGCCATGGCATGGATTTAAAACACTATCTAGGTACACAGCAACAACCTAGCTCCCACAAGCGGACCATTCCTGACACCATGCAGTTGAGATAAATTATGGCTACAATAATTATTGTACAAACACCAAGACACGAATCACACAACACGCATGCGCAGGCAATATGGCATACAGCTTCCACTAGCTTGATCCTCTATAATCACAAGAGAAATCGGTTCCTTAAATCGCATCCTATAATTATTATGACTAATGTTTCCCAACAAACCTATGTATCAATCATGTATTAATTTGTAAGCTAGTGCACTAACTGTCACATAATTATATAATAAGTTCAGCAATAATCATTATGATTATATAGAATTAGTCCACATATTAAACATAATAACACATAAAACTTAATTTCGAGGGTATAAATGTTCGCGGTTTTTGCTGATTAAGCGTGTAGAATATTTACTCACAAATTGAAATTGTATGTATGCTATTTCACGAAAATTAATCTACAAAAACCTTAGGCTACCAGACCCGGTACCGTCATTCCGCGAAAGTTTATACCCTCGAAATACGGTATCTGATTCCAGCATTATAATTATACTATGATGTTATTCACCTGTGTACACCTGTGCATACCTACGACAAAGCAAGAAAAACAAACATTGTCAAATTCATTACCTGTTATACCTCCAACAAAGTATGTAAATATCGTTATACTTTGCCAGCGGTATACATGCATGCATGGCATCACATAAATAATAATATTATAGTGTGAAATCAAACTATTGGTTATTAGCTGTGCCAAACGCTCCAATAATGTGGGAGTGTATTAGTTGGGCGTGGCCCGACCGTCTCCCTGACGGGAGGTCGGGTTGCAAGCCTATCTGGGATTTGTTCTGCAGCATTATGTAACACTGCCATAAATATTCTTCTTCTCAAGTGGGTGTTAACCGACATGATGACGTGGATAAACCACAGATACTGCATGCGGTTTCGCAACTAGATGCAAACGGAACTAAGCACGTGAAAAATGCTGCAATCTGATAGGGCGCCAGAACAAATCCCAGATAGGCTTGCAACCCGACCTCCCGTCAGCAGATGGTCGAGCCACGCCCAACTAGGAGTGTATCAACATTAAGATATGTCCTGCCCATTTTTCTCAGTAAGCTTCCTGGTGAGGGGGGGGGGGATTTCTGGGCAACCAGGAAACAATGGTAACTCATGGTATTATGGTATCATTGTAGTGTTTTGTGGCTTACCAGTATGAGGCCTCAAGAAGGATCTGTGTTTCAAAATGGCCTGGATCGTCTCACAAGTAGGGGATGAGCGCGCATGTGCGCATTTAGCCTAAGGGGCGTGTCTATAGATGCTACCGTATAGCTGGTAATTTTCGTGGGGCAAAATATTCGTGGTTTTTGTGGTTGGAGGTCTGACCACGAATATTTTACCCACGAATGAAGCGACCTTGCCTACCTTTACCTACAATCCAAGCAGCAACCACGAAAATATTATCCATGAAATGTCTGAACCACAAATATTTTGTCCCCCGAAAATTACCCGCTATACGGTATATAAATGCCACTTCTAAAATTGTTGACCATTAATGCTGATGTTGCTATTCTCTTTGTGATTGTTTTTTTTCTTACGACAGGGTCTTGTTAGACCAGAAATAATTGGTGCAGTTGTCCTACCACATGGTGAGTAATATTGTGAGAACACTTTTATTACTATGTCGATCTTTTTAGTACCGTATCGTAGTACCTCAAGGCTCGATTTAAGGCGACACTTACAATTCCAGAGGTCGCTTCTTAATTGAAGCCCTGGTGTTGCATATTTAGAGAATCGCATCTGGTAACTAGACTGGCGGCGATAGCCGCCCGAGTGCGTAGCGCGAGCGACTGGCAAACTGCTTATCAGTCACTCGTCTCAGCAGAAGTGTAATAGATCGTATGACACTACTAAACATGAATATCGTTATAGATAATGTGGTTAAATTTTGCTACGAGATTCAGCTACTATGGAATGCACTGAATCCCCTGAAGTGTAAGTGCGGTTACAATTACAGGGCTAATATGACGTTGAGCAATCTGATAGGCTGCAATGCTCGTTGCAGCTGAGATGAGTGACTGATAGGCAGTTTGCCAGTCCCTCGCACTACGCACGCGAGGGGCTGTCGCCGCCAGTCTATCTGGTAACTACACCTAGTCTATTTGCAGGGTTTCATACAGAGGGGGGGCGCCCTGGGATTTCCCACCCCCAGCCAAAATTTACCCCCCCTAGAAATCTTAAAATTAATTAATAATGTCATAATAAAAATGTATGACTTTTCTCCTTAAAAATGTCTACATTAAAACTATAGACTAGTAAAATGTATGGTTTGAATGAAGCACACCAAATTAAAGCTAAGGGTAGCTATCAGAATGCTATCCGATGGGCTAGAAACCTTCTATCCAATCCACTTCCGTTTATTGTGACGTCATTGTTTTACTGAGCATAATTATACGATGTTATCTAGCTCCCAGATACCGGGTGAGATTAGCGCATGCGCAAGAGCTGCCTTGGCATGTTTTTTTATAAGCGTCATAATAATTAGCAACCATGGCGCTTTTTAGAAATTCGTTCAATCTGAGTTGGTGCTTAAATTATGGTTCCGCTGTAATTGGCAAAATTATACTGCTGCTGCAATTTAAGACTATAGATCTAGACCATGCATGGTAGTCTAGCAGTCTTGTACCTAAACACAGCACCACTATAATTTTAATGTGAGGTTCTAAAAGAAAAAGAAGAGCCAACTGTTCACAGATACAAATTTTGTGTGGTTCTTATATAAAAAGGTGTGTTTGTGATGCCAAGGCAATCGCTTTGGAATTTTTATGAGGATGCATTCAATGCTATAGCTGCAATACTGTACATGTATTACCGTCTAGATGCAACTGTAAAAACGATCGACCTAGCTGCGAGAGAGATTGTACTTTACTCTAGACTAGCCATAGCTATCATAATTTAAGCGTCAGCTAGGAATGACAATTTTGGGGGCTAAAAAAAGCTCTTACGCCACTTGAAAGTGTAATGAATTTTTGGAGCGCTGCAATTATATCAGTCAACTATGATGATCTAGTTAATAAAAGACTGAAAGTCGATTGGCTTCTCGTTCACATGCAGGTGGAATAGCACACTTGACCCCTCTCATTTCAAAACCACCAACAAGACTTCTCTGGCTCAAGCATGGGAGATTCACAATGCTTGTATGAAAGTAAGTTTAGAAATTACTGATATAGACTATAAATTACAGATATTCATCGGTAATTATATAGGGCTCTTAATGTTCGTCAAAGGACACTACATAGTATTAAAATAATGTTATAATGATGATAATTATTATAATTGTCAACAACTAAATCTCACCCTGCTAACGTATAATATTTAGGCTGGCAAGCTGATAGAGGGGCTAAAGCCAGACCTCATCCTACTGAGCACCCCTCATGGAGTGGCTGACCAGACTAACTTCCAGTTCTATCTTAACTCAAAGGTACTCACTAATATAGTTTTTTTCATCTATTTCATGTACGTAACGAGAGCTTGATGATTCAGTATAGTGTATAGGGATACCAAGACAGTGTCAAATTCTCAAATGAAAATCATGAACGATTGGGATTTGTAATCAAACTTTTACTGTGTTGTATATAATCAGCTTGTGCACAATATATTATTGTTAGGCTGTGCATTTATGGTGGTACAGTAGGTAGCGATACGTAATTATGTCACAAGTTGTTTTGCCTTCTCTATTGATTGCCACGTATGTGTGTGTAGGGTTTTGGGAGTGCCGACACTGACAACTGTGCTTGTCCCCCTTGCTGTTACAACGTCTCTGTTGACTTGGATCAAAATGTCTCCAAGGACCTCGTTATTGAATTGAAGGTACTTATTTACGACTATCTATAACATCTCCTATCAACAAGGTCGTTAAGGAGTTTTTATACGCTCAGAATATCAGTATCTTTGATCGTTTAAACCCTAAACCTATAATCCATGAATTCAGATTTATTTCTTGGTGCTATAGGCTATGAGTCGTAATGTGAGTGGTCTGGTAGGGTTTGGAGATGCTGTCCCCTTTCCTCTTGCCTGGGGGGAGGTCATTCCCCTGCACTTCCTGTTGGGTGGAGCCAGAGTGGTGGTGCTCTCTCAGCCCAACAGGAGGTACACGGACAGTGTACAAATGATTCCTGAGCTGCTAGAGATGGGTGAGTACGTGACAATGCCTCGATGAGATTCTTAAACATGTTTTCACACTCTATATCCCTACATGATTGTATATATAGGGACGTCACTGTTCAGTGTACTTGAGTCGTCAAACCTGAAAGTGGTGGTAGCCATCAGTGCTGACCTGGCACATACTCATGACCCCAATGGACCCTATGGCTATTCAAATGCCTCCCAGCCATTCGATGATGTGAGTATTCTATCATACACTAGCTTTACCTGGTAACTATGCATACTGGTACACCTAAGCACACAGAATTTCATTGGATACTTTTTGTGTTTCGCTGCTAACATATAACTATGGTACGGCGTAGTCTATTTATTATTTGTTTATTCAGGCCCTCGGAAAGTGGGCGGAATCGCTTGATTCCCAGGCTCTTTTGCACACTGCTGCTAGTCTGGTGGATCGCGCCTTGTCCTGTGGATTCACTGGTTTGGTTATGCTACACGGACTCATGGAAAGCATGTGAGTGTGTACAGTACCAAGGGCGTATAAAGGAGAAAAGGGCATGCAACAGCTTGCGAGCAAAAACCAAAGTGGGCGGTGGAAAAGAACAGTAATATCTATTTAGTATATATCCTGTCTATATATAATTATGGCTTTTGTTCTTCTTCTTTATACGCCCTTGACAGTACATAATTATTTGCTCATTTAATTTGCATCACTATATAAGGTCAGGGTGTCATACAAGGGGGTGGGGGGATTTGCATTTAGGTACTAGTTGTGACAAGAACGCAAAGGCAACCCAAAACTCACCAGAATACACCTAAGACCATCACCGACTCAACATTTCCGCATGTCCCCCTGGGTCGGCGATGTTGCACACACTAACAGGGTATCAAAATACACCTTTTTTTAGCAAAATGTTCTGGTGATTGACTTTTAGACACCCCTTTCAGAATTCCTGGATCCACCCCTGCAGGTGTCTTTATTTCCCCCTTTACTTCAAAATCCTGTATTTTTGGTATGTAACATTGGCTTATGCACCAATCCCACAAACATTATTCCAACATTGAATAAAGTATTTGGAGAAAATCAATGCAGTTATAATTATACCATCTATACCGTATAGCGTGTAATTTTCGTGGGGAAAAATATTCGTGTTTTCGTGGTTGGAGGTCTGACCACGATTATTTTACCCATGAATAAAGCAACCTTGCCTACCTTTACCTGCAGTGCAAGCTCCAACCACGAAAATATTACCCACGAAATGTCTCGATCAATATTGCTGAACCACGAATATTTTGTCCCCCGAAAATTACCCGCTATACGGTACATTGTAGACTAGTTATCGATAAACGTCTTTTACACTTGTACATGCACACACGCTAAAACACAGAGGTTTAAAGTTCTGGACTTCTGAACTATTAGTCAATCACCATCCAAGTTATTATGGTATGATGGTAGCAACATTTCTAAAGACAGTACTAAATAATTAGTTGTTGTTGTGATTGACTATGTGCATGTGTTAAGTGCACGTTGCCATTTAGTGCAAGTTGTATGTGCAGATACCACCACAATTCACCGTTATATAATAACACATTTCTATTTTTCTATTGTAGAATGTAATGTGAGAATCTAAGTATAACTGTGACACCAGAATAATTGGCAGTCAATAGATTATCAATACAACAACCGTCTTAGAGTAACAGTCATGTATTCGCCACAGTTAATTGTGCATGGTTATAATCCATGTCAGTTAGACCACCTCAGCAGTTCTGTACTACATTGTACCTTGCAAGGGTTTGTACGCCCTTGATTGTACATTTAGATCATTCGTGCGTGATGCCACTCTCACACTCACTCCCACACTTCAAGGCAATTTGGGTATGTGTAATTAAATCACACCCCATAATTCTTGAACTAGCATTACAGTATGGTACGTCTATACTTACAGTAAACTCTCGCTGTACGGTCACCTCGATATACAAGTCGTTTCGTTTGGTAGCTTGATCTTTACTGCACAAAACTCACCCTTAAAAAGCGGTGCTATTCTGTATACCAGCCAGTTTTGGCTGCCCCATAGCCTCGTTCCCAGTACAAGAGCCGATTTGTCTTTAAAATAACGCTAGGGCGACAACTAGGCCTGGTATTAATTGTATGTGGGCGTGGTTGGAAGTTGATGGGTGTAGCCGAAAACTGTATTGTAAAAACATGAGATAAAACCGAAATTTATGATACTGTATACTCCTATAGTCCATGCACGTATGCTAGTATTAAATAGTCTGGGTTCATGTGCATGGTCTATCAATATTTTTTAGTGTGCTGCTTTCAGTGAGCTCGTGCTCATCAGCTAAGAGTAGTACGATGGATGATCATGGGGGCTGGAGGGAAAATGGAGCTTCCTATAAAATTTAAGTGTACCATAAATATTTACTGAAACTCATATGCAGTCATGGTCCACACAACACCAGCCAGCATGAGCAAATGCCGTAACGTCAATACTATTAAACAAGGATTGTACTGTGTCTATAGCTTAGTAAAATTTCCAATGGTGAGAAGGGAGTTTATATTGGCTCACCTTGACTTGCGACACTCTAAAATACCAGAGATCTATGCCTAGAGTCTTATGGTGTATCTAAATTTCCCAGAACTGGTCCTATCAACCTTGTAGTCAATTCATATTAGTTATAGGTCATAAATACGTCTATAATTACAGTAAACTCTATTGTAATCATGTCATTCAAAGGGTAGCGACTGGCCTATTCTTTTGTGAGAGTGATGCTTCGCACAAGATAGCGCATACGTAACTCGACTCCCAAACATTTGCACACAGACATGGGTAATTACGGTAGCTTTTACGGAGTAAGTGTTTTTACGTACACCTTTAGTGTTGTTCACTCAGGAATTCGCTCGTTTGAGTGAATACCTAAGCGAATTCTAGATACAATCATACTAGGCGTTGTTGACCTAGCGTATTTTAGAGACAAATTGGCCTGGGAACGAGGCTATAGCTGCCCCACAAACTTAATACGTTGCGTTTTGGGAGAGCATTAATTCATTATCCTCGAGACAGAACTGTAAATTAGTTTAGATTCGAGGTAGGGACCGCTATTTAGCTGCGGCTACTTTCTAAAATACAACCACCTCGCTATATATTTCGGCCAAGCTGTACTATCCTAAGGGTAACCGGATTATAATTTGAGTCTACTGTATATGCAGTATAGTTATAACCAGGAGTGCATGAATATAACATAACAACTCAGTTGGATGAATGGGCCTGTAGCCGCCTGTTTAATATTGTTGCTTCCCACTTTATACATAAAATTGCCAAACCCTGTAAATCTACATGCATGCATTTAATAACTACATGTAAATACTGTATTATAGCTGATTATACCAACAGTGTTGCCCACTATGCATGCCCATAGTAGTTACACAGCATAATTATATATGTAATTGTATTCATTGCATAGAGTCTATATATAGGTCTACTAGGTGTCTACACTATTGATAGCTAGTAAAATTTCGCAATCCTTTCTTAGTACCAACTTTTGTATCCGACACTGCAAATAGAGCAACAACACTATACAAAATGGCTATGCCCCTGGTCACCCTGCCTGATGCTGAGGAGGGTCCTATCACTGTAACAACACCCATTACTGACATCATTCCAAAGACCGCAGCAAGCAGTAAATGGAGAATCCTTGTGTATGGTATTAATGAGTCTGGTCAACAAGAGGCAAATGAGCACCATATGCATCTCCTGAGTGGTATTCTTGGGGAAAAAATCACTCCTGAGGAGCTAACCTTTCCAAATTTTCACTTTCCAAGAAATGGTGTTACGGTGACAGTCCGTATAGGATCTCATTCTGATTGCAAAATATCTCATGACGAAGTCGATTTGATGGTGTACTTCATCTCTGTGAATAGAAAAATCGTCAACCACTCCCATGTAGTTAAAATAGGAGAGATCACGACTGCACGCAGAGCTATGGTCTGGAAGCACTCTGTTATTGTGTTTACTGGTGTTGATGTCATTGCTGACGCGTATGCACTAAAGACTGGAGATGTAGATACACGATTGGAGGGAATACTGGACTCTTGGACCACTACAGTTCAACAAGCTCTTGACTCAGCAATCGGCAACGAAGTAGGTATCAAACCAGAAGAAGTGTTGATACGACCAGCAGGACGACAAAATCAGCTCGATCTACCAATTCCACATACACAATGGTTTTCACTTCTTTGGTTAGGATGCTTTCTGTCATCTAAAGTCAACTCGATACCTGCCATTCTAAAGGTGGCTCAAGGCAGGATAGCAAACATCGTGAAGGATAGTGACATAGACCACTTACAGTTGTTCGAGCAACATATTCAAGTCAAAGAAAATAGTATACAGCTCTCCCAGAATAAGAGAATCGATCTCGGTTCAGCTATTGCCGGTGCTGCTGTTGTTGGAGCCACAATCGGTGCTGTTATCGGTACATTGGCAATTGGTGTTCCTTCGTTTGGAGTAGCTGCTGGTACTGGGCTTGTACTGGGAGCAGTTATTGGAGGAGGATTTGAAGTTAGCATTGCAGGTGCTGCTCTGGGTGGGAACTACAAGGTGGCACAGGATAAGCAGATGGAAGAAATTGATGCTTCTGAGCTGAAGCTCTATTACGCTGAGTTTCTATCTCGAATTCCAAAAATGAGTGCGTATCTGACAACATGGGCTGAAAAACAACTCAATTGCAAGATCGTTGTTACTGGTGTGAAAGGTGAAGGTGTCTCCACAGTAGCAGCTGCACTAATAGGTAAACCACCCCGAGAAAGTGGCTCAGGTCTTTATCTGCAGCAAGTTATCCGTATGAAAGCAAATCTGCTCGTTTATGATTTCCAGGGTTTTCCAAAAGTGGGAGACAAGCAACTTAAGGCAAAAGAGCTAGTTGAGTTTCAAAAACAAAAAAAATACTCACCTGCTAGTATTTTGTATATCAATGACATCACCGAAAGAGGATTTTGTGTATTCTCCACACGTCAAGTACTTGGAGCGGCTGTGTGAAGTCAATGACAAGATTCTATGCAACACAGTTATTGCTCTCACTCATGCAAACGAGATGAGGGCTGAAATGAACAAGCGAAACGATCTGTCACAAACAAGCCTCCACCAGTTTTTCCATGATGAGCTCGAAAGCTGGAAGCTGCAAATATCCACGGTACTTGAAAAATACATTCATATCGACAGTGAAATCACCAAAAAAATCCCAGTAGTTCCAGTTGGAAATTCGAAGCAAGTGATCGATCTATATCCGATGACGAAGCTCCTTCCCCAGCCACCCAGTACCATTGGCTTTCCGAGATGCTTCTCCTCGCAATGCCAGCAACAAAAGCAGAAGGATTGCCTGCTCTTATCGAAGCTAATCAACAACGAATTAGTAGCAGACTATGTCATTATCCAGATAATGCTCCCGAACTAATCATCAAAGCCAAATGCTCAATGTTTTCAAAGGCTGGGCTACAAGATAAGAAACAGCCAGGAGAGGCGATCGGTATGATCCTAGGAGTTAAAGAATTAGAACCGGATCAAACCGAGTAAATTAACTGCAGTTTTTAGCCTAGTATCTAACACTATTCTATGCATGCGTGATAATAAGAGTGCAGTTTTAAAATCCATTTGTGCCAATGATCTCTATAATGAATTATAGCTTCAAACTTATTATGATGAATAAGCTACAACATTATTCAAAAATAACATCCTGTTTACCTGTGCATATACCTATAGACAAAGTACATTGTTGTCAAAGTGTACACCTGTGCATATATACCTACTGTACACAAAGCAAGAAAACCAAACATTGTCTTCACTATCACCTTTAATAGAATTCATTACCTGTTACACCTACAGTACATGTACATCCAGTCTACAGAGTTTAATACCAAAATAGGTGAGTAATTGTACTTAAAACTAAGATCTAAGAAATTGTGTTGATACCATTGTATAGGTGAATGAATAAGCTACAACATTATTCAAAAATAATTATTTTCCCAAAAGTTGCTGTAAGTGGGAAATCATTTTAGGTGAAAATGAGGGTGATCGTAAAAAAAAAATGTGTGTAACTATGGTGAGCCTTTTGTTTCAAAATGGCGATATAAAATACCATGTGTTGGTGTCCCAAAAATCAACTCGATGTGTTTTATCAACTCGATTTTATCGATTCATCTGGTAAGGATCGACTCGATGTGTTTTATCAACTCGATTTATGGACTGCTTCTGGTAAGGATCGACTCGATTCTAGGTCGCTAGGGGGAAAGGCGAGTTTCGAGGGCGATCTGATATGGCTGTACTCTAGCAATGAAGGCGCTAGGCTCAGACAAGGCACTGAGACTCTTGAGGCCACAGGCACGCCTACAGCAGCTCAGAGTAGCTCAGACGGGGACCTTCTAAGCCTGAGATCACACAGCAGCTACTTGCTATGTTTTATGAACTCAAGTAGACAAGCATTTAGTGATTTAATTACTGTGACCCAGCACAAGTAAGCTGCTGTGACCTTCTGCAGGCGTGCCTGGAAGGTCAGCTGCTCTGACCTGCTGTAGGCGTGCCTGTGGCCTCAAGAGTCTTAGTGCCTTGTCTGAGCCTAGCGCCTTTGTTGCAAGAGTACAGCCATAGATAGCCTCGATATCAAGCCGCCCTCGAAACTCACCTTTTCCCCCCAGCGGCCTGGAATCGAGTCGATCCTTACAAGAAGTAGTCGAGTTGATAAAACACATCGAGTCGATTCTTACCAGATGAAGTTGATAAAACACATCGAGTCGATCCCTACCAGATGAAGTCGATAAAATCGAGTTGATAAAACAAATCGAGTTGATTTTTGGGACACCAACACATGGTATTTTGTATCGCCATTTTGAAACAAAAGGCTCACCATATGTAACATTAATAATTTATTATTAAGCAACCAGAGCCACTACTTCTCTTGAAGTGTCCGACGTCGTCCACTTTTGTTTCTCCAAAATCTCAACATGAACCGATTAGAGCCTCGCTTTGCTTGGAATAATTATTATTGTGAGTACTGGATATCATTATAGATTAGACAACCACACAGTAAATGTATGTAGTAACACATATATAGTACCCAGAGTGGGTGTGCTACCACACTGCTAATTTACTAACTAAAAGTTTAGCTGTTTCTAATCCTCAAGACTCATCTTGTGTTTACGATACAAGGAGATAAGAGCACCAACTCCAATTGCGATTCTACCCCCGATTGCCCCACCAACAACAGCACCTAGTCCCAAGCCAGCACCATGCAGCTGCCATACCAAAAGACGGTATACCAATTGCCAACGCACCAATTGTTCCTCCAATCGCAGCGCCTAATTCCCACCCCAGTTGCAGCAATTCCAGTTAGAGCAACACCCATTGTAAGCTTTACACCAGGAGTAAAAACGATTTTTCATTCATCTGCACTAACTTTTAATACCAATCTTTTCTGCATCCTGTGTTTCCATTTTAATCAAAGCAGCTTGTGCGTTGCTTTTCATACGGAGTAGGCACTGACTCCACACATTGCTGATCCAATGTCTGTAACCAGGAAGATTTAACTTATTTGGATGACCAGCTGGTACGACAAGGATACTATCAACAATCTTCTTATCGACCTCTAGGTTTTTTGTATCGTCTCTCGCCACTCTGTGATTCGTTCTTCTACTCCGTCCTTCAGCTTGGCTTCAAGTGTTCCTTTTGCTTTTAAAATTGCAATTCTTGCATTCGCAAAAGTAAGAACAAAAACGGCATTCTTCCAGCACTGCTTACCAAACAGATTATTTATCTTCTGAAATTAGCGTGCAAATCACTTCGCATTTCTTCCATTGAAATGCAATACAGCATCAGATCAATTTGAGTGCATTTTTGTTGCATGTCTTGTAAGTACTTCTCATCGCCAGTTCCGTCTTGCAGGCCTGGCGAGTCCCAGGCACGGATTTTGATGCCATCTTTCGGAATCCTGAAAATGCATGAACCTCGCTTGTACAAGGTGCATGTCTGTTTTTCCCTACATCAAAAATGGTCTTACCAAGAATAAAATTCAAAAACTCTTCCCTGCTCCCGTTTTGCCTGTCACAAAAATTCCCATTTTTAATCAATTTCTTGATATCTTCTTCTCCTCTGATGTTAAATCTTCCACTGAGTCTGTTACTTTCTCGAAATCAATTTTTTCAGTCCCTACTTTTTTTAGCCATGACTAGATCTACATGTATTATCTACTAAGAGTAAGGGTCTTCTTATTTATTGTAACTTCTTTGATTCACTAAGGAAGTCTAGATGTACACTAATAGTATTTCTAAGAATGTCAGGTGATTCCTATCATGCATGCAGGAACATAATACTTATAAGGCCTGTGCATGCCCATGCATAATTGTATCCATTATCATTATCGTGAGCCACTCTTGTTTAGCTATTATAACCATCGTGAGACTGCAGGTATCAAATATGTTTCCAGCAGTCTACAAAGATGGCAAGACCAAAGTAAATCAGTTAATATCTTAGTGACTGGTAAGACAGGGACAGGAAAATCTGCCGTTGTTAATTCTATCGTTGGAAAAGTCACTAAAGGAGATAAAATATAGCATACAATAAAACATGTTGGCGATGTGCAGCTGCAAGTATGGGACTCCCCTGGATTGCAAGATGGCACTAAAAATGAGGCAGGTTTAATATATGTTTGTGAAATTTCGACAATGTACTCTGCATTTGATCTCATAGTGTACACAATGCGTATGACACAGACGAAAATTCTGAAGGCCAATTGTAGGGCTATGCAAATCCTATCCCAGCCAGACGCACTAGGACCAAATATGTGGCACAATGTGATCATTGTCTTGACCTTTGCCAACATAGCTGAAGCTATGATAGCCGAATGCAAAGTCGCAGATCCTACGTTAATTGATGTCAAGATTCAAAAGATATTTAGAGATGATGTTGAATCTTCTATCTCAGCAATTCGCACGGTTCTTATTGAGAGTAGTGTTGGTTTGTCTCAGAATCTTGCTGAATCGATACCAATTGTGCTTGCAGGTTACACCACTGATCCTGCGACTCTCCCCAAGTACATGCAGTGGTGGTATCTGCGATGGAAAGAGAACCACTGGCTCAGCGACCTTTGGATTAAAGCTCTCGAAGTGACGAAGCTATAGATGTTTAACCGGCTATGATCAAATTGAATGAAAATTGAATGGCTGAAAGCCAAGAGGAGTATGATGGCAGACTGAGTTTCAGAAATTGACAAACAAATTCCTATAATTTTCGAAGCTAAAGGTACTGAATTAGGTAAAAAGATATACAGCATTTTCACCGGAGTTGGGACAACAGTGGGTGCTGCCACAGGGGCTGGTCTTGGATACATTCTGAGTATTGGGATACTGGTTAACCAGGAACACAAAAACAAGATCATTACTGAAGAGGAAAATCAACATTATAACAAGTGCTTTTGCTAAACGTATTAGAGTAGTTTACTTTGTATGTTATGTTCTTTATTCAACTATTGTTGACACTGAACCACACAGTCATTATAGAAGAGGAGCTTGATGAAACAACAGTCTATCTGGTGGCTTGATGAATGGATTTTCAAGGATATAGAAGCCGGAGGATAGAAGCATGTACATTTATATACAATGCGAGGTTTATTGCGTTTCCTGTCAATGAATGATTCCGAGCAAAGCGAGGTTATGTTTGGGTCCTATTCGAGATTTTCCGTGGCGGTGGTTGACGTCGAGGCAAAAGGAATAACAGCTAGGACTCTGATGGAAATGTAGGCTTTGATACTTAGGGTGGAAGTTACGTACGTATCACCACGAGTACATTAAATGTATCCTGCATGGTATCACCAAAAAGGCATTGTCAAGCCCTTTTAGAACTACACCATCACATGTACATGCATGCATGGTTGCCCTCATAGCAGGAAACAGTTCTGAATACCATTAGATTTAGTATATACACACGCAAAGGACACAAACACGACCTCTAGCTGATAGAACGATTACACGTATTATGTACGTGTAATCGTGTTATATTATTATAACAACAACAACAAACAGTACCAAAGTCAACAGTCACTGAACACATGCAAAATGACAGAAACCATATAGTGTGTCTAGGAATGATTAATTTTGCTGCATCCTCATCTGTATACCAAGTATTTATAGATTACGTATACACATTAAATATTATTTTCTGTAGAGCTGCACTGTAAACGTACATACAAGCGTAGTGCTGCATAACTATTGTAAAAAGGAAAGTTGTATATAGTACTGATACTGTATATACGTATCACCAAAAAAGGCTCATCAAAAAGTCATTGTCAAGCCCTTTTAGAAATTACCATGCGTACATAAAGTCTATTTGCATTCAGTTTAGCCTCGGAAAATCTTTGTTCAATTATGGCTTCATTTAAGGTTGACTAGCTGGTATGCCAGGGACTTTTATACATTACTTTTAGCTGGTTGGAGCTTATCACGTCACCTAGCATAATTTTATAGATATAGAAGCGATTTTTAACAAGTAATTCAATGGTTAATTATATGAAATTTTGAAACGGAGAAAACTATGACAAAGTTATGACAACATTATGAGCTCAGCACAAAGTTGACATCACATGCATGCATGGTTGCCCTCATAACAGGAAAACAGTCAGGACAAAACATACATGATCGACCTCTAGTTGATACAGCCCACATATTTTAGAACCATGCATGCAGCACTCTTGATAACAGCGACAAACAGTAGCAAAGTCAACAGTCACTGAAAACGTGCAAAATGGCAGAAACCATACAGAGAGACTATTCCTACTACAGAAGGTGGACGTATGAGTTTCCAATTGGTATCCTAGCAGCAATTCTCATTGTTGGATTGATTTCTATTATCTTGACATCTATTTGCAGAAAAGTACTGCCAAAATGGACAAAGAAGTCGTATGTCGACTATCCATGGCAGATTCGTTTCTTTCTCGATGGTTTTCGAGACGTAATGCTCCGTACAACCAACTCTTCCTACTCTTTGAGTTTGAACACGAGAAAGCAGTTAAGAAACACGAGTACCGACTGTATGGAGTCCAAGTTCACCTCTTTGTACTACAGTATCTCTTCATTGTTCTCCTGACTATCCTGTCTGTTTGCGTACTTACATTCTGGAACAACTTCCTGACTGAATCTACTGTGGACAACTGTGATTCGCTATTATGACTGCTTTCCAATGCACCGAGCAAACCAGACACCTATTTCAATACCTGCAATTACAAACTGTGATGACTTCTCGATCAACGAAAACACTACAGTACTCTGCTACCGATTGGTGTACAAGTACTCTGAAGGACTTGGAGAGGCTGGTGGGTTCTTGTTCTCCATGCAAGTGATAACAAACCTACTCATCTATTGCATTGTCAGAATGGTTAGAGCAATGCTCAAGATAACAAAAATAGCACTCCGTCGAAAAATTTCTCAGTCAAACCGTCAAGAGCTGGACAAAAAATGGGTTTTACGTATCTCTCTTATTTCTAGAGTTTCAGTTGTACTGATTGTACTGGTATTGTATTTCTTGATCATTGTACTGGTTCCGTTATGGCTACTTTTAGACAGGCAAGACTTCGGGGAAACTCTTAGGACACCAGATCGTCAGCTGCAGCTGTATCTATATGAGTACACACTCTTTGTATTGTTTTTAGTCCCATTGATTGTGGGGGGAGGGATATACGGCAGTCAGCTATTCAGCTCCATTGATGTCAAAGCATATATCAACCCGCACGAGGCTCAGAGAAATACTGGTGAGGGGCTAGCAAATGAACAGCATTCTCAGAACAATGAAACAGTGGAAAACCAAGACAAGAGATAGGAGAATGACTTAAATCGTTTACTGATGTTGTAACATTATTATACGTCTGAAAAATATTGTTTGTTTTATGCTATTTACTTCAGCTGTATTTACATGCATGCTGTCTGGCCATCTGCATACTCTATAATAATTATATCAATAAGGGTTGCTAGCCAGTGCCATAAACTTCAGGCATAGTACAAGGAGGGACATTTTTTTTAGGGTGGGTATTGTCTTAGCAGGCAAATATTAAATTATCGCAATCCTTACGAATATTCAACTATATATACCGTATAGCGGGAAATTTTCGCAGGTGCAAATTTTCGCTAAATAGCTCGAGAGCCCTCAGAAGAAATGTTCGCGGTTCAATGCCAAGAAACCACATCCACCAATTAACTTTGCATGTGCAAACGTATAAATACCGGTGAGTAGGCAAGTTCATTCTGGCGTTAACTGCTCTGCTGTTAAAAAACGCAAAATTTTCCCCACGCGAAAACTTCCACTCTACGTACGGTATTACAATCATGGGGAACATTTCATAATACATGTACACTGTAGTTATCAGGAAGTTGTAACATTATTTTTGTGGAATTGTAAATCGAAGCCTTACTAACTGAGACTCTTATATTATTTGTCTTGCAACCAGAGTGTTGTACACATTACGTGAAAATTAGTAGTACCGGTATATGTATAATAGTAGAATCTAACTAACAGAGGGCAATATAAAGCAGAGGAAATATTAAATCAAATTTTAACACCCTAATGATAAAATGTGGTGCATTCAGACATCTAGAATCACAGCAGAGTCAGCAAAGAAGCCTGAAATGTTAAAAATAGGGCACCTGGAACGGAATAAGCTCACAGTATAGAGCCAGCAAAGAAGGCTGGAGTCTTCCCAGGTAAACAAATAATTATGGCTCCACATGGCTGTAGTGCACATGTGTATAATGGCCTGCCTCGAATTAAAGCCAAGTTTCTATCACCAACGTGCAAGGTAAGCTTCTTAGCCTTTGATTTGACAACAAATCCACTATTAAAACTAATAACTTGTTGTGTGGAGGCTATCCATGCTGTAAACTATGGCAGCCAGGTGAGCAGACTCAGAATACATAAACAAACAGAAAGACAGACAGATGAACGAACCAACGGACTACAATAACCCGTGGCTGCGTTTACGTGCCTCAGGTTAATAGTGCATTATATTAAAATCAATGGGCCATGCAATCAATTTCTTTTTTCAAATAACCCATGGCTGCGTTACATGCCTCGGGTTAATAGTGCATATATTAATCAATGGGCCATGCAACCAATATGTTTCTTTTTTTGAAAAACACATCACAGAATGTCAGGTTGTAGCTACTGTAAAAAAAACTATAATACTTATTATTATGCTGACACCTTCAGCTATATATATAACCTTGATAGTTTTAGAACGCTATATACACCCTGAATGGTATAAACAGTGGATAAAAGCCTAAACCACAATAGGAAAGACCAACAAACAACTACTACGTACTTTTAAGCTAATAAGCTATGTCTATTTGTGTTGAGTTGGAATCAGAGGAGGCTGGGAACCACTTGACCTTAGCTAATTAAGGCCACTAATTGGATTTTTCCAAACTTCTCTTGCAGACTACAGTAGACTCTCGGTCACCAAGGGCTTGGGACAGTGCAGTTTGGCCGGAATAAAAAGGTGGCTGCATTTCTGAAAATAGCCGCAGCTAAAAAGCGACCAATATAATGTCCCGAGGATAATGCTTTCTATTTAAGTGTAATCCTGCCAAACCCCACCCAAAACATCATATCCGGCCGTAGTTAAAAACCTAGTTTGGGGCAGTCAGAACTGTCCCATATACGGAATAGCGAGTTGGCCGCACTTCAGGGCGGAGTTTGTGCAGTAAAGATCAATTAAGCTAATTGATTGCCATCATGCACACTGACAGCTGCAATGCTGGTCCGATTCTATACTAACAGTTATTGTCTGTCAGCCCAGACAAAGTAAGTTGTTATACCGACAATTATATAGTGATGATATAGTATCAAGGGCGTATATATATGCATGCCCTTGATAGTACTATATAACACACCATGCACACTGACAGCCACAATTCCTCACCTTGGTTTGGCACACCGAGACGTCATTTGCATGGCGAGTAGCTGAGGCCGGGTGTATATACGTTTGGTACCAACCTCATATGATCCTGACATAGGTGTCGTTTTGCATGCATCTAAGAATACTTTGAGGCCGCCAAAAACATCAAGAATATCCTCAGCATAATATTCTGGCCATTATGTATAATATAGAAAAGGGGAGGAGTTTAACTGGGGTATTAGGTGTCGCTGGATTGGGTTACCCGGCAATGTGGAAAATAGGCAGAAATTGAGGTCAGTGGGGGTGTTGCAGAAATCTGCACGTGAATTGGGCGAGGTAGCAGCGATTAAACTTTTAGCGAAAATCATTCAGAAGGTATCAAAATTAATAATGGTAAAGACAACTAGCTAGTGTCTCTTGTGTTTATCAGTAGCCATTGGCAAGTAACAGATATAGCTCCCTTATACAGGTAATTATGACAGGTTTTTTCACAATGCATGTACATCGGTGATCCTAATCCATTATGCCTTGCACTTCATATCACAGATGCTCTTTATGTTCACAATGCTTGTTGTACATCCTAATCCATTATGCCTTGCAGTTCAGATTACAGATGCTCTTTATGCATGTACATCCTAATCCATTATGCCTTGCACTTCACTCATAAATTATTACAGACTGATGCTCTTTATGCATGTACATCCTAATCCATTATGCCTTGCACTTCACTCATATTACAGACTGATGCTCTTTATGCAATGTACATCCTAATCCATTATGCTTTGCACTTCATATCACGATGCTCTATAATTAGCGATTAATTTGCATGCATGCATGACTTTTCGGTCAACTGCTCATTCAGACAATCAATTGTATTAGCGTATAAGACGAATGAATTATAATGGGGTTAGGGGAAAGGGCTGGAATGATCGCTTAACTGGTATACGCTGTGCACAATTCATGGTACAGCTTTCTGTGATCGTCTTTATACTAGTTCTGAGGTATTTCTTGCATTTCATAACAGATATAGCCAGCTAAATAGACAAAGGATCCATTATATCACGCCTGCATGTGAGCCAATATAATTATACCATGGCATGTGCCAGTGCATGCATGCGTGTACTTGGTTATAGTTATGACAATTATTATGCATGCTATTTACAATAATTATATGTACTAAACAATATGCACTAAGACAACATACAAGACTTTACTTTTAAGACTATATAAAGGACCTCACAATATCACGCTTACAATAATTATATTAAAGTGGTCAGTATGCTGTATTCTACATGCATGGCTCAAGTTGCAGCCAAGTTCTTACCAAGTTATTCATTTTTTATCCTCTTCATCTTCTTATTCCTTCGATGTAGAGCAACAAGCAACGCCACTCCAACACCACCACCACCTCCAACTGTACCACCTATACATGCTCCTAGAGCGAGCCCAACTCCAGAAGCGATTCCAAATGTAGGAATGCCTATCAGAAAAGTACCAATGAAAGCACCAGTAGTCACACCTACAGCAACTGCAGCTTCTTTGGCTACACTTTTATCAACCAGTTTGAATATGATTGGTTGATCTGAGATATCTTTGTCAAAATCATCTGGTTTAATATCCTCTTCATTTCTAAATCTGTCAATTGATATTTTCACCATCGCAGCTTGGGCTTTTTCTTTCATCACAAAAAGTGACTCGGTCCAGAAGTTACTCAGCCAATACTTTTGGCACACTAAATCATGTTTTTTCGCAAGCCCAACTGGAATTGTAATCACATTTTGTGCGATTACATAATAATTATATGCATAGACAGAGACATTCGTGACTGAAATAATAATTATGTTCCTCTATACAGAAGATGAGGATTTAACAATGGTTTGGGGTTTAGGAGCAAGCAGGTTCTGAAAGCCCTGCCCTAACACTTTTTTTGCGCATGCATGTCCACCCTCGTCATTCTATCTTGCTGCTGAATGCATGCATATATAGGGTGTGTATAGAACAGTATCTATTATATAGATATGTAAGATTAAGATATAACATATGTATGTAAGATGCATATAATTATATCTAATGTAGATGTTTGGAAAAAACAAAAATGACAACTTGAGCAACCTCGGCGTCAGGCCAAGCGGAACCAGCCGCCCCTGTCACAGTGCTCCCACCAGGTAGGGAGCAATCCTTTCGCCTTCTCCATGCTTATTTCAGCCACAAGTGTCTCTAAAATTACTGCCCATGTGCATGCGTACTTTGATTAAAGACGGTGGCATAAAATAACCTTTGAACCCTAAACTCGTATTCATCGCTCGATGAATGACCTACCATCGCTGGATGTATAGAGTGCATCCCTGGATAAATATGTACATCGCTGTATAATAATAATAGAGACATCGCTCAATGATTGTAACACATCGCTGATAATTACATCGCTCGATCATTTAATACATCGCTTGATAATTGTAATACATCGCCCGATAAAATACCGCCTGCTGTTGGAAATGATCAACAATTTTGAAACAAACGGCTAACCATAGCATTTTGTATCGCCATTTTGAAACAAAAGGCTCACCATGCATACCTTTTACTGGTCTAATTTCTACACTCTAAGTAATTTGTAAGTACATTATTGTCAGTATACTGGATATCATTATAAATTAGATAATAAAAACAACCACTCAGTACGTGTACGTAGTAACATAGTACCCAGAGTGGGTGTGCTAGCTAATACCACACTGCTAATTTACTAACTAAAAGTTTAGCTGTTTCTAATCCTCAAGACTCATCTTGTGTTTACGATACAAAGAGATTAGAGCACCAACTCCAATTGCAATGCTACCCCCGATTGCCCCACCAACAGCAGCACCTAGTCCCAAGCCAACGCCAGCTGCAACACCAAAAGACGGTATACCAATTGCCAACGCACCAATTGCTCCTCCAATTGCAGCGCCTATTCCCGTCCCAGTTGCAGCAATTCCAGTTAGAGCAACACCCATTGCAATTTTTACACCAGGAGTAAAAACGATTTTTCGCTCATCTGCACTAACTTTGCCAATCTTGTCTGCATCCTGCTCTTTAACAAATCCATCCTGTGTTTCCATTTTAATCAAAGCAGTTTGTGCATCGCTTTTCATACGGAGTAGGCACTGACTCCACACATTGCTGATCCAATGTCTGTAACCAGGAAGATGTGACTTACTTGGATGACCAGCTGGTACGACAAGGATACTATCAACAATCTTCTTATCGACCTCCAAACTTGTTAGTGTTTTTTGTATCGTCTCTCGCCACTCTGTGATTCGTTCTTCTACTCCGTCCTTCAGCTTGGCTTCAGATGTTCCTTTTGCTTTCAAAAATGTAACTCTAAAATTTGCAAAAGTAAGAACAAAAACGGTATTCTTCCAGCACTGCTTACCAAACAGTTTATTTATCTTATGAATTGCAGTGTAGTGAACATGCAAGTCACTTCGCATTTCTTCCATTGAAATACAATACAGCATCAGATCAATTTGAGCGCATTTTTGTTGCATGTCTTTTATGTATTTCTCATCGCCAGTTCCGTCTTGCAGGCCTGGCGAGTCCCAAGCACGAATCTTGATACCATTTCTTTCGGAATCCTTAAAATGAACCTCGCTTGTACAAGGTGCATCTTTGGTTTTCCCTACATCAAAAATGGTCTTACCAAGAATAAAATTCAAAAGAGAACTTTTCCCTGCTCCCGTTTTGCCTGTCACAAGAATTTCAATTGAATTCCCATTTTTAATCAATTTCTTGATATCTTCTTTTTCCTCTGATGTTAAATCTTCAACTGAGTCTATTACTTTCTCGAAATCAATTTTTTCAGTCCTTGCCATGACTATACATGTATTATCTAAGGGTTTTGTAACTTCTTTGATTCACTAAGGAAGTCTAGATATATATGTACACTATATAGTATATTTCTAAGAATGTCAGGTGATTCCTATCATGCATGCAGTTATAAGGCCTGTGCATGCCCATGCAACCATTATATCATTATCGTGAGCTACTCTTGTTTAGCTATATAACCATCGTGAGACTGCAGGTATCAAATAATTATGTTTCCAGCAGTCTGCAAAAAGTTAAGAACATGGCAAGACGAAAGTAAATCAGTTAACATCTTAGTGACTGGTAAGACAGGGACAGGAAAATCTGCCATTATTAATTCTATCGTTGGAATGCAAGTCACTAAAGAAGGAGATACTTTGAAACCACAAACCAAGAAAATAGAGCGAACAATAAAACAAGTTGGCGATGTGCAGCTGCAAGTATGGGACTCCCCTGGATTGCAAGATGGCACAAAAAATGAGGCAGGTTATGTTTGTGAAATTTCGACAATGTGTTCTGCATTTGATCTCATAGTGTACACACTGCGTATGACACAGACGAAAATTCTGAAGGATGATGCCGATTGTAGGTCCATGAAAATCCTATCCCAGCCAGATGCACTAGGACCAAATATGTGGCACAATGTGATCATTGTCTTGACCTTTGCCAACATAGTTGAATCTATAATAGCCGAATACAAAGTCGATGACTCAGATTCTACATTAATTGATGTCAAGATTCAAAAGATATTTAGAGATGATGTTGAATCTTCTATCTCAGCAATTCGCACGGTTCTTATTGAGAGTGTTGGTTTGTCTCAGAAGCTTGCTGAATCGATACCAATTGTGCTTGCAGGTTACAGCACTGATCCTGCGACTCTCCCCAAGTACAGTGGTGGTATCTGCGATGGAAAGAGATATCACTGGCTCAGCGACCTATGGTTGAAAGCTCTCCAAGTGACGAAGCTAGATGCTTAACCGGCTATGATCAAATTGAATGAACATCGAATGGCTGAGAGCCAAATGGAGTATGAATGGCAGACTGAAATCCACAAAAACTGAAATTGCCAAACAAATTCCCATAATTTTCGAAGCTAAAGGTGCTGAAATAGGTAAAAAACTATACAACATTTTCACCGGAGTTGGGACAACAGTGGGTTCTACCACAGGGGCTAGTCTTGGATACATTTTGAGTATTGGGATACTGGTTAACCAGGGACACAAAAACAAGATCATTACTGAAGAGGAAAATCAACAGCTTCAACAGGAATGCATGGCGGCTCGGGTACTATGAACCACTTTGTTTGAACTCTATAACGAGTTCTTTTGCTAAAAAAAAGGCATTATAGAAGAGTTAATTACTTTGCTTTGTATGTTATGTTCTTTATTTAATTATTGTTGACACTAAACCACACAGTTATTATAATATATAGAAGAGGAGCTTAATAGAAACAGCAGTCTATCTAGTGCATGGCTTGATGAATGGATCTTCAAGGATATAGAAGCCGGAGGATAGAAGCATGTACATTTATATATACAATGTAGAGCATTTCCTGTCAATGAATGATTCCGAGCGAAGCGAGGTTATGTTTGGGTCCTATAATTATCGAGATTTTCCGTGGCGGTGGTTGACGTCGAGGCAAAAGGAATATATACCAGGACTCTGGTGGAAATGTAGGCTTTGATACTTAGTAAATGTACTTCTCAAACGATTCCAGGCACATGCAAACTACACCATCTCTAGCTACTGATACAGTATAGTACTGCAGTCAGAAGATGGACACTGAGATTATCAGTAGAAACTGAAATTCCACTAGAGAATATTTCGTGATTGGTTTGCACAAAAAAATGGGTGGTTAGCTAGGGTGTTTCCAAGTAAAACCACACAACTCACTATAGTTTGTACAATTTCTTTACCCCAGCTCACAGGCCATGAAATGCAGCTTATTCAAGTATCCCAGCCTCAGAAATAGATAATTTTATACGTTGCCTACATGATTTTATTTCGATTAATCATCAGATCAGAACAGGTCGAATTTATCCGATTAAAGCTGCATCAGAAATACTGACCAAACATTTGGCCTAGGCTTGTTAATGTTTTAAATGTTAATGCTAATGTTTTATGCTGCTCAACTTTTATGAAATCACCATTGCTACAACTAAAACGTACAATTGTTAGTTTTAAACGTAGGTAATGTCGCTCATCAACTTAAAACCTACGATATATTGCTAATTGCAATATTGCCACAACAAAGGGCCTCACACACAGCTTACTTACTAAGGAAAAGTGCACAGTAATAATTGCATGGGAATGCAGAAATGCTTTGCAAAATTTTTTTAAGGACTGTTTACTTCTCTAAAACCACAAATATTGCCCTAATCGAATCCCAGAATCAAACTTGTCACACTTCAAGAGAATGGTATAAGGAACATGATACTCAAAAAAGTACAGGAAAAAACAGCGTTTTTTGAGAAGTCAGACTTCAAAGAACACTAATTAGATGCAATACCAAAACTTTATCAAGTGAAGCCATACAACATACCGAATGATGCGGAATTTCTTAGGCAACAAGATGATATACATTCATAGTCTTGAATGTTAATGGTTAGAAAGTTACAGTTTAACTAACAGCAGCCAGTTTCTAAAAGTGGGGAAATTCTGATTAACTTACAATGTAATGTCAGAAGCCATATTGTTCACAAACCCAACATTTTTTCTGAGATGTTATCATACTATTCCTCACATATACCAAGTTTCATGCAATTCTGCAGACGTCACGTTTTAAATTTCGTATAAATTATGGAATTGTCTACATGTATTGCTTTACACAATACAAAATTATTCACGAGCAAAAAAAGTACATTAGATTCTTGGGCCCGCCCGCTTTTTTTAAAATTTGGTAACAGCACATTTTTTGAACTTTGTGGGCTATCAGGAAAAAAAGTCGTTTCCCCACATCAAATTTGATAAAAAGGCCTCAGAAAGTACTTTACTTTGTTGGCATTAAGGGGGCACTTCCAAACTACTTTGACATTACATTACATTTCTTAATGTCATTTATGACGTTAGGGAGAAGGGAGGGTCTTGGGCTGTGACGTTAGTATTGACCATAAAGTTCAGGCATGCTCGAAAAAGGGCGTGGCTTGCAACTAGTCATGTCACTGAGGCAAAACTGCTTTGTTGGGAAGTTCTCACAGACAAGCATAAGCCCATATATTTGACTGTGACGTTAATAGTCAAATAATGACGTAAGAAATGCAAAAATAGTTTGGAAGTGCCCCCTTAATGACTTTACAATGACAATGAGTTGTTTCCATGCACTTCTTTATAAAATGCACTCCATTTGTGACACTTATCATGAATTAATAATTATACCTTAACAACGAGCTCATGTGGTAACACCTGAGTACATTTAGACTACAGTTAAAGCCTATAATTATACTAAGGCGTGTGCATTCTGGATTTTGTATTTAAGTGTGTACGAAAATTTCGCGCTACACGGTAGTTGTCATACTGACAATAGTGATATTATGGATACCGTATAGCACGAAATTTTCGAGGGGCTTAATTTTCGTGGATTTCGTGGGTTAGAATTCTACACGAAAATTAAGTCTACGAAAATTGTTTTTTAATTAGAATTACCTGCTATCATGCAAATATTTAAAGGCGTGGCTTCCAGTAAGCAGTCATTCCGCGAACATTGTAACGAAATGGCTTTTAGAGGCCAATCCACGAAATATAAGTGCCTCGAAAATTTTGCGCTATACGGTATAGTACTACTGTTATAGCACATGATTGCCATCATGCACACTGACAGCTGCAATGATGGTTGGATTCTATACTAACAGTTATTGTCTGTCAGCCCAGACAAAGTTGTTATACTGACAATAGTGATGATATAGATTAAAGGTATATGCCCTTGATAGTACTTACACCATTACCACGTGCACACTGACAGCTGCAATGATGGTCATTACTAACAGTTATTGTCAGCCCTGACAATGATGGTCTGAATTTGGTACAATGTTAGTTTTTATACTGACAATAGTGATATTATAGGATTGCCATCATGCACATGCACTGCAATGATGGTCATTCAACAGCGGCATTATTACCGTATAACTGGATTTGGTGGATAAGCCTATTTGAACGTAATTGGCGGTTTAATTTGGTGTCTAAGGCGTGGCTACTGCTGCAATGACGTTGTGTCCACCAGAAACTAAATTTGGCGTAAAATTAATCGTAGGTATACTAAGTCCCATAGTATACCTCTGAGGCACTTTTCCCATGTACATGTACGTACTTCCCATGTAGATCTTATCAACTAGTGTCTAATCATAGGATATTTACAGCACACATTTGTGGTATATGTATTCTACTGGATGCACTGTATGTATTAAACCTCATTCCCAATTTCTCTATTGCAATGCTAGGTTGAAAATAGTGCCTGGGTGATAGTGCATTTGCACTTCAAATTACCCCAAAAAACTAATAGATACTAGGCCGATTGCCGAAGTGTTACCACTTGTTAAAACGATCCTGAATTTGAATTCCCAAATGATAGGCGTTAAAACAACAAAGGTATGTCTGATCAAAATCAAACAGTATAAAGAGGAAGTACAAAGAACATTATTAATTATTACAAGCCAACGGCACAGTCTTTCTGAGCAGTAGACTCACTAGTATCTAGTCTCTCAAAGCTGCCATCCTTACTCCACACACACAGCAAGTTCACTTTAAAACTGGCCATCTTCACATCCAACAATTTCTGCATGAGCATGTGAACAACGAAATAATCTTAATATCCATAGTACAATGTACTATAATTATGGATACAAATTGAATTGTGTACACAGTGAATGTTTCTACCAAGCATAACGCTCGTAACACAAATAAACTGGTGGTAAACTATCCACCACATAACCTTCCAGGGATGATAATGGCGGAATTATGTTGTTTTAAACAGCCTTAAATTACCAGTATTCTGACTTGCTCTGGAGTCAACTCGTCCCCATCTTTACAAACTGTGTGATCTTCCAGCAATGTCACCGCACCTGCAGAGATTTTAAGAAATGTTAATTACAACTATAATTATACGCACACATTTACCATTAACGATTACTACTGTATGCCAGGCTAAGTGTGTAAACTAACCAGCCATCCATGAAGTAAGCCTACCAGTTAACAGGGCTGCATCCAGGATTTTGGGTCAGGGGGGGGCAAATTGGGCAAATGAAAAATGTAGGCCGGCAGCGTATGCTTCAGTGTACGCTAAACTAGGGGGGTGTGGGGGCATGCTCCCCCGAAAAAAATGGAGTCTTAAGATCGATTCTGGTGCAATTTTAGCTCAAAGTCATTAGAATTATATAGCAGTACAAATGCCTTGTCAATAAATCTGCCAGATCCTGGGGGGGGGGGCACTTGTAGACACAGCACAATAAACACGCACCTTTCGTGAGTGCAGTGGGCAGTCCCAGCTTTCTCAGCTGTGGCTCCATGGTGTGAGTAAACTGGCTGAGTGGTCCTTGTTGACACACCACCTCCTCCGTGGCAACGAACCCTGACCTTGCATGATCTTTCTCTTGGAAGTCCTGGAACCACTCCACTACACTCGTCTTGTCCCCGTTGCTGAAGAATAGGCCCACACTGCCCTTCAGTTCCTATATTCAGGGGATGGTGGACGGTGGAGTCAAACTGAATTAGTAAAGTCATAAGAATGATCTAGTTTACACAAGGTTTTGAGCAATCTTTTTTCTTTTTTATGTATTTCTTTATCCTATAGGCTAAACGCTAAACAGCATTACTTAACCACAGCACCCACCTCTGACACAAAACGCAGCCCAGTCCGATACTCGTCACTGTCTGAGCGTCCCAGGGCCAGCTGCATCACTCTGTTCTTGCCAAAGAAGAATCTCGAGTCTTTCCAGTGAGTGCGCAGGTCCTTGAGCTTGGCATTGCGCATGTTGTCAATATTAAATACAAAGAGGTGGGCGTACTTGTCACAGCAGTCTCGGACCTGTGGGTGTACGGAGGGGAGTACAATATGACTGAGCAGTTATCTACTATTGTAAGCAGATTCTTTAGTAAAGGGAGGGAAAGAGATTGGTGGGTAAAGATCATTAGGATAGTGAATGCGAAACAGTTTGGTAACAACTTGGTGGGTGAAGAACGTTAGATAGTGCATGAATGGGACTCAGATTAGTGGGTAAAGATCATTAGGATAGTAAATGGGTAATTATGGGTAACAACTTGGTGGGTAAAGATCATTAGATTGAGAATAGTGAATGGGAAACAGATTGGTGGGTAAATATCGTTAGGATAGTAAATTGGAAGGTATATAGTAATGGCTCGAAAACTGGAAAAGGATAACTACGTTCTATACAACTGTACTATGACGATCAACACAGGGATAATAAGAGTGTCAAACTTGCCTCTTGCAATAAAGCACCCTTCAACTCATGTCCTTTGGACCTCGTCTTACTGAGCGTCACTGCATGTACAGAGAAATAATTAAATATACACAGTTAAGATCTTTCAGAATGCTCTTAGACTATAAAAGTATTTTCGGTGCTACTTCATTTTCGATGAATGCCAAAAGCATGTTATTGTACGTACCTATGCAAAGCTACAAGGCAGACCTAACTACAGAGCACACCTCAGCAAGAGCTTGTACTACGTGTAGAACTACAAGACAGAGACAGATCTAAGAAGAGGTACATGCAAAGCAGAAATTAGCAGCAAACTAAGGTTTTTTCATTGGCAAAAAGCATGCATTATTAGATCTGGGTCAAAATGGTGGCACTTCAGATGATGGCATATTGTAGACCTACATCAGCAGTTAGATATTATAGACTAGTTGATCTCTTACCAATGCGATTTCTTTTGGACTTGGGCATTTTCACTTTGTTTCTTTTGGGCCACGTGGAAATGATTGTCAATGACAGAATATGCCAACGTCAGCACAAAGTACTGAATGATAATCACAAGTTCTATGATCGACCATTAATATTATTGTTCAACTGGAAGTTCCCACAGGATAAAGCTATTCTTTAGTGCCGACTCCGACTGTGTCCTGATCTTTACAAGGTAAGATCTGTCTGGCAGCGTAACTTTCAAAACTCTGTCACTGATACACTTAGTTTCAACTGTGTTTGTTACATTCTGAAGGGGATTTTAGGATACAGTGCAGTGCAGTACAGTATGCAAGAGTCGAGTTAGGCTGCAAGGTTAAACATTATTTTGCTAACATGCTAGTACAGTTATTCCTCTGATTTAGGATTCTACAATAGAGTATTGTGTTAGTCTGCATGAGCTGTTTGTATCAAACCCAGGTCTTCTATAATAATTATTACGTCTTCCGTCAGTTCTAAGCATTCACATTTTTTGCAACTAGCTAGGCTGAGGAAAATGCATCTACCTGTACGTGCGTATACATTTTCTATGTGGCAGTTAGCCTCCTTCGCAACGGAACCTAGGCAACGCTTTGCATTCATGGTAAAATGGTGCACCCTAACCCTAGGTGTAAATGAGTATTGAGTTATAGTAAAGTTTTTGACTCTACGTACCACGTAGCAAGACCTGTAATTTGTAAGAGAAACTCTCCATTGTCCACTGTCACGGACTATTCCCTAGAGTGATGTTGATGAGTGAGGCTTTCAGAGGATGTTGTTGGAGATAGTGTTATGCCATAGGCAAACAGAAGCCATCGGGTGATGTGCTACATGTATTTATGGCTGTGCAAGTATAATCCAATGGTGCAATTTGTATTGTGCATATTATACATATTATTGTTAGCGTTAGCTAGATGTAATACATACACTAAAGTTATCCTTGTGCTGTTCAAAATATCTAGGCACTGCTTAGAACAACAACACATATACAATGTGCAGCATAATGCCCTTTTTTATGCCGTCTGATTCACATTCTAATAGTCTTGATAGTTGTTGCCCAGCAGCCGAAACGTTGATAAGATAAGCAAATAACTGGTGGTGTTAGAGGGTTAGGGCAATAGGTCCGCACAGCAACAGTTAAAAATCTTTAATAAAAATAATTGAGGTGCACGACGAGATAGTACATGTATACGTTATTTGGTTCTATATGGGTTTTATGGCCGTAAACCACCAAGCCCAAGGGTGTAGCCTGAGGGCGAGGTAGTTTATGTTGCCATAAATCCCTAGCAACAACCATAGTAGGAGTGTTATATATCCTATGTGATTGGCTAGCTATACGTTACGCATTTACTCAAAGCCACCCAGCTGGAGTCTCAGAACTACGAAAGTAGACAAAATTATCTATAAGATCTTGTACCAAACATGTCTCGGGGGAAATATCATAGGGGAATTATCACAGTTATACATGTACCTGGGCATATCCAATTATCCGCCCACGCTCAACATTACTTTAGAGACTAAAGCGAGGCACTCGTGACGTACCCCCTCTGGGCATATCCTAGCAACTGCATGACAGGATATAATTATAAACAGAAGTACTAATTTACCACCATTACAGTGCTCAACATAAATACACATCACACATCACACACTTCATACTTACAGGTACCACATTTGGAGAGACATGAGAAGAGTCAAAAGATTCTTACTCTTACTCACCCTACTGGCAATCTTCCTCATCTCTTACGAACTTCTGTTGACCGTACAGCATGTGTCTACTATCAATGTACAATCATGGCGACGAGGACGGGTTAACTCGTTGGATCAGCACATGTACATTACTAGTAAGCGAATGTTGAGGCAGTTACTGCAAGACAGAGAAATTACGCAATTGCCTGTTAAAATTGTAACTGATTGCCAGGACAACAGGTCACCAGATAATCGTACAATCAAGACTTTGCAAATCATATCCACCAAGAATCAATACCTTCAAGACCCGAATATAGTATGTCTAAACGAATCACACTTGTATAGGGAGTCATTTGCACAGTATGGAGTGCCTTTCAATCAATTGTCAGTACTGCAACAAAAAGCTAGTATAGTGAGAGCTGTGCTCAGCGATTTAGAGCAAAGAAACCAACTCGAAATTAAAGCAAAACTCAATAAATTTGTCACTGAGGAAGTTTTCAAACCTAATCAAAAAGCAGCTCAATATTTAACAGGTAGCGAGTTGAATCAAGACTCAGAAATCGAAATTAAAATATTTAATGGAGAAACGGCTACAAGCGAAGTTCTGTCACGTCTTAACAATCTTCCTCGTAATGCAAACTCAGCTACAAGAGAGATTTACTTACCCCATCATGTGCTTCCATCACGGGTCACTGGTAGTCTTACTATTTCCACACCTACTCCCAAGAACAAGAAAAAGATAAAGCCACCACAGATGAATGAAGATCTCAAAAAGTTCAAAGGTGCAAGGGTTAAACAAAGCTACAATTTAGCAGATCGAGGCTTTTCTAGTGACTGGAGGGTTAATTCAACTGTCGTCAACCATAGGTCAGTTGTGTCTAGCTGGTAATCGTTTAGGTTAGAAAGTGCCTTGAAAGGTGAACTTGGCATGGGGAGCATGTAGTGATGTGTAGAGCTGCCCTTGTTTATCACATATTTCATATTTCAGGCTGAAGTTCATCACCATGACCATAAACAGCACTGACCCGAGTGAGAGAAGCGTGACCAAAACCAGTTTGAACCCTGACCTCTTGCAAAGAGCAAAGGTCAGTTTGGAGATGTGCACGTAATACTGAGTGCTTTATCATGTACACTCGCCCTCTGGCTACTCAAACTACTGCACCTGTGAGTACATGTACATGTACAGTGTACATAATAACAGCTGGCTGTTGGCCAATTTCCGTGCAATTAACACAAATGGCCTAGCAAAAAATGCAAATAGTCAGCCATTGCATCTGATCAAGTGTTTTGGGTGTGGCTCAATCTTTCAAAGCACGCGCAGAACAGTTTTAAAAATTGTTAGATTTACTGCCGTTTATTGTTCCGTGTAATGCGTGCATGTAATAAAAAATGTCTCTCTCCTTCTTTATATCTCTCCGCATAATCACCTCCTCCCCATATGTATACCCGCATATACACAGTTCCAGCATGATCAGGTGGACCTGTTTTGTCGACAACACACTCATCCTTCCTCTACTCTACCTCTAGAAGATGCTGAGCTGGACAATCTCTTTCAACACCTTCTCTATGACGACACGAGAAAGATGGTGTTCTGTTATGTTCCGAAGAACGGGTGTAGTAACATGAAGCGGTTGATGTTGGTGCTCAATGGAATACTCCCCCCAGAGGCTAGTAAAGAGAACAGACCAGCGGAGACTGTGCTCAAAGAGGTGAGTGGGGGGAGGGGGCAATGGCAGCGTATTAACGAATCAGAAAACTGTTCTTATAATTATGGAACCAAAAATGTATATTCGAACATCATTGATACTGGACTTTGAAATATCATCCTGCTCTAGCTTTTGTCGAGACTGAATACACATTGCTACATAATGCAAATACGTACACCTAGCAGTGCTGTTCGTGAAAAAATAAAATTACATGTTGATGATGTATAATAGTTTTGCACTGTTTGCTTTATCAATTTATGCTACACATTTTGCCATGTTACTACTTGGATGTATTCCACCATTACCCTCCCTCCCCGGAGATTGTCCAACTCAGTGTCTCTCTCTCTGTGTAGGTCCACTCGTTCCGCAACCTCACTCACTCTGAAGCTTTGTATCGCCTCACCCATTATCTCAAGTTTGCCATTGTCAGAAACCCCCTGGAAAGATTACTATCCGCCTACAAGAACAAGCTGGAGAGACCGTTCATTGCCAGTAAGTCATGTGATTGTTCATGTACATAGGACAATGAGAATGACACTATAATTTTGAACGTTTGCTCCGAGGTGTTTGCTTAATTCTTTGTATTATTATTTTAACCTGCTCTGGCTGCTTTAACTTTTACTAATCCATATCTGCAGATCTTCGTAAACTTTTTCCAGAGCGATTAAAGGCATTTATACTAAAACGTTATCGTCGCCAGGACTTCGAGAAGTGGATATCCATTAACAATTCCACGGATGACATTCATCCGAGCTTTGACGAATTCGTTCAGTTCATGAACACTTTTCCTCTTACCATGTACAATGAACATTTCAAGCCATTTCTAGATCTGTGTAACCCTTGCGCCGTGAAGTTTGACGTATACCTGAGCTTCAAGACTCTGGAATATGACATCTATGCACTAATGGAGTATCTAAGTAAGTGCAAGGTGACAGTTTCACTTTTGAGACGTCTAAATATTTTTGTGTTGAGATTCTGAATGATTTAAGTAATCATCGTATGACCAAGAGCTGTTACCATATTATGTAAAGTTGAGGGTTGATCACTTTTGTACGCTCCTTCAATTCCTCGATGGTCACAGTCCTCGGTCCATCAGCTCCTGGGATATGGAAAGGGGTGTGGTTAATGGGTGGAATCTCCGATAGTGAAGTGTTCGGCATAGACATCCTCCCTAAAAGTACATCATACTTGTCTAACGCAACCTTCTCCCCCCCCCCCCACACACACACACAGACATTCCGTTTGGTCTCTACCCTGAGTCAATAGCTCATAAGACAGAGCCCACCTCCTCCTTACTAGAAGACTACTTCTCACAGGTGGGGTCATGGGTACTTGTGCAACGTTCTTAAATAATGTACATGCGTTTGAGACAATTGTACAAAGAAAGGATTATTCCCTAGTATTCGCACTTCATCATGTATACAGTGTTTACTTGGTCTACGATTGTACGTTAATTGCATTAGTCTTACTGTATAGGAAGACACACGCTGAGTGAGGTCATGGTTGACTGCAATTCAATTTTAAGCTACAATGTAGTTGCATGTATATAATTATAGCAGTCAACCTGTGGCATTTTATAGTGTGTTTACTTGAATTAACAAGTTAGGGCTGTGTGTTGTCAGCATTTAAATCTATCCACACATTAATTACAAGTGTATCACTCCCAATGCAGGTATCCCCTGGCAACAAGGCACAACTATATCGTCGCTTGAGTCGAGAATTTGAATTTTACTATTCTCTACATCCGGAGGAATGGGGCATGAATTATCATCTGTGATTAAATTTACATATTAAAATACGAATCAATTTTTGTCCATCAATATTAAATCAGTTGCATACATCAATCACCTATGCATAAAATTGTGAATTGAATTGCCATTGAATATTGTTCATGCAGCATGAACAATATTCAATGGCAATTAATTAACAAACTGAAAAGCATGCAAGTTATAGCATGGTCTTTGAATGATCAATTTGAAAAATGGTGCCAGTATGAGCTAATTTTGGTGACTGAGTGTCATGTCATTGTGAGACAGTGCAAATAGCTGCTGAAAAACTTGAGCCAAATCAGCTGGCAAGGATCGTGTGTATTACCAGTATTAGCAACAGAATTTTATTTGCAGCCATTTTTAGCATAGTTGACATGCGTGTTCTTTTTGACCTCGTGGCAGTCTTGAGGATCAGATCAAGAGCTGCAAGAAGATGAGTTGAAAGAAGAAGCAGCCACGAAAACTGTCCTTTCCTCCTAAAGAAAACCCTTCTTAATTCGGTAAGCATTTAGTTTATTTATCATCTTAGGTGCTAATTATAATGCCCCAACATAAATTATCATCTCTTGTACATATCAGCCGCCCTCCTATACGTACCTAGTACCTAGGCGTATAGGGGAGAGATTGTCTGAGCAAATCGCTGAGCACTTTAATACCGTAGAGCACGAAATTTATTTATTTTTCACTTATATTTCATTGCACAATGTTCGCGGAATGACTGCTTACCGGAAATCTTTACGTTATAGCAGGTAAATTTCGTGCTATACGGTAGTCTGAACTTTTTGGCCAGGTCACCTGACCAATGATGACAAGAATCGTACGTACGCGTATAGAACGCATTTATAGCTAGCAATCAAGGTGATCACTAGGCTTGTGTAACCCTTTTGTTGTTGAGCAAAACAACAAAATATAACTGCTAGTCAAGTGTTTGTGATTGACCTTAATAATGCAATAACTAGTGTTCAAGCTGGCGCTGTGCTAATGCCTCTCGCCATGTTTTTGCTTTCGCTCAAAAGTATTAGAGTGCTACAGTAGCCCTCATATAAAAGTTCCCGTTCCGTAGCGTTCAACGGCGTCAAAACGTTTGCGTAGTAACGAAACGGTAACGTTGGGCGAGGCTCATTAAAATTTAGAACGGAACGGAAACGGTAAGAAAAATTTCCGTTCTTATTCCGTAATAACGGAGGCCACGTGGGGTAAATCTAGTCTTCTTTAGCGTCTGATAACTGTACTGTAGCGTTGCTGATAGCTCGCCAGCTAGATCTAGCCAGTATTATATTATTTCAAGATGGTGTTCAGTGATTATACGAAACAGAGAATTCTGATCTTCTACAGACGTGGCTATAGAGCCCCAACGATTGCTAAGAAGCTTCGAGACGAGGGCATTATTGCCAGTAGGCGAGGAATATGGAAGTTTCTGACCAGATACTTGGAGACTGGAACAATCAAAAGAAAAGAAGGTAGCAGCAGACCAACCAAGATCACATCTGAAGTGAAAAGGCTTGTTGAAACGCAGATGAGACTAGATGATGAGACTACTGCCGTTCAGCTCTTTGCTCTCTGTAACCAGAATGGGATTAACCTCAGTCTAGCCACTATCCTCAGAGCTAGAACCATTCTCGGCTGGACTTTTAGAGGATCAGCTTACTGTCAGCTTATAAGAGATGTCAACAAGGTCAAGAGACGGGACTGGGCAAGTGCTAACCTGCACAACAATTTTGAAGACGTTATATGGTCGGATGAATGCTCAGTACAAATGGAGTCCCACAGAAGAACGTGCTGGAGAAAAATAGGAGAGCCTCCTAGACCGAAACCGAGGTATAGCACATTGCATTAACACATAGATGTACATGACTGTATAATTATTAATTTGTGTATTTTCCTCCGTGTCATTCATGACCATGCATTTGTGTCTCCCCCTACAGACCAAAACATCCAACTAAGGTACATGTCTGGGCTGGAATTAGCTTGAGGGGAAGAACAGCTGTCTGTATATTTGAAGGAATAATGGATGCCCCACTGTACACGTCCATCCTTGATGCAACCCTCATCCCATTTATCAATAGCATCTACCCTAACGGCCATCGCTTTATGCAAGGCAATGATCCAAAACATACGTCACGACATGCTGCTGATTATATGAGAGTGAATGGGGTCAACTGGTGGAAGACACCACCAGAAAGCCCGGACTGTAATCCCATAGAAAACCTCTGGCACGAGCTAAAAGAATTCCTCAGGAGAGAAATAAAACCCAAGACCAAGCAAGAACTGATCGATGGAATACAGAAATTTTGGAAAACAGTTACGATTGCAAAATGCGGGAAATACATAGGCCATCTGAAGAAAGTAATTCCCAAAGTTATAGAGTTACAAGGAGCAGCAACTGGCTACTGACAGCATAGTAACTTGTACACTATTACACAATTCTATTTTTTTTACTGTATGAAGTTATTATGATGAAGTTATAGTAAAGAAGTGATGTGCAGATGATGCAAAACAAATAAGTGTGCAATAAAATAAAATACAAGTAACCAAGTAAGTGCAATAAACAAAATTAACAGTGAAAAAGACAGTGTGCAATAAAATAAAATACAAGTAACCAAGTAAGTGCAATTAACAGTGAAAAAGTGTAAAACAATGTGACTTTAAAAATAATAATGTTAGCATTAATTCACTTGATTTGTTAGAGCCGATCTCCTCATTCTTTTACAGCCTTGCTCAATTGCTGTCAAACAATTTCCCCATAGAGCTTCAAATCCCACTGGATTGCACCAGTAAATTGGGAATAGTCTAAATATCTCCGACTTCAGCTCGTAGAGTTCTTGTCTTGGAAGAGCTGGTCGGTCTCTACATCCATTTGGTGTACACCTGGCCATTACGTCCTCTCCAAAATACGTAAGTTTCGCCAATCGCAACGCCAGTGTCGGCGCCTTGCTTTCATAGTGAAATTTTTTGTTCTGGGCCAAAGTGTCTTTTTTTGATTGTAATCTGTCCTTTTTTATCTCGGAAGATGGCAAGGCAGAGTCCATGGCCTTCTCTCCGCGCAGTGGAAGTGGACTGGGGTCTGCGTTGACTGGCTGCTGGGCTTGAGAAGGGGTTTGAGGTGGCTGCTGTACTTGGGGTTGGGATGGCTGCTGTACTTGGGGTTGGGGTGGCTGCTGTACTTGGGGTTGGGGTGGCTGCTGTACTCGATAGGGTTGGAGAAATCTGTGTGGGGTTTGAGGTGAAGAGGTGTTAATAGGTGGGTTGTACGAGTGGTTGACGGGGCTTGGCATCTGCAGTTGAGATGCGGATACATGCCATTGTCGCTCCAACCGCTCTTCGTGTTGCTTCAACCGCTCTAGCACAGACGTCAGGGTGTGCTCAAGAATGCCCACTCTTTCTTGTAGCTCGTGTATGTCCAGCCTGGCCTGAAGGAGCTCTGTGGACTCAGCAGTATCGTTGTTACTATACTCGACTGATTGGTTGCTGATTACCATATCACTTGGATTATGGTTATCTGTAAAAAAACAAAATAGAGGTAATAAATATGTATGTATAATTATAGTCACAAAGGTACAGTATACAATGTACATGTACTTACCACAGTCGTAATAGTCGGGGTTAGAAGAGAGGGGAGAAAATAGTGGTTGCGGAGAAGGTGGGCTGCGGTTAGGGGACTTATGTTGGTTCGGTTTTAAAATGTTCTGCATGGGAATAACCGAGCTGAATGAAGAATTTTGGCAGGGGTCAGCGGGGTCCACATCCTGGGCCTTCGGATCAGTGGGGTCTATATCCTGGGGCTTGGGGTCAGTGAGATCCAGATCCTGGGGCTTGGGGTCAGTGGGGTGGTCAGTGGGATCCAGATCCAGGGGTTGGGGGGCTTCAGACTCCGTCGTAAGGTCTATTGGGAGCTGTGGGTCTGTCACAGTTAACATTTTTCCTGGTTCCTTAGTTTTCTTTTTTTTATTGCTTTGGGCGTTTTCTTTGTCTCCGTCCTGTTTTCTCTTTCGTCCCCTCTTCTTGGCTGGTTCCTTTGCTGCCTTTGGCAGGTCATCTTCAGTGTGGTGTTCTAGCTCAATCTTTTCAATTTCTTCTTTTGTCCCTGTCAACAAAACGTCAAACATAGTAAACTTGTACCATGAAGATTGTTCTACACAGCATACATGTATTTATACCAGTGTGCATTGTACAGACATATGTACATTAAAACATACATAGACGTACCAGTAGCAAGAACATTTGCTTCCAAGAATTTGCTTCCATATTTTACGAAGTAGTCTTTCCCCTTGGTAATGGGACCATCTCGAGCACGGATGTGTTTTTCTTCAACAACGGTGACCATTTTGTCGCAGTGCCACTCCACAAGGAAAAACTTCTCTGTGTGGGAGATGAAGAGTTATTTAATGCAAGTACAGTAGCTACAAGTATTAAACATACATGTACATGTACATCCAACACACACAACTACAGTACAGGTCTGTCTACAGTATATGCTCACTCTTTCTTAGCTGAAGTTCCTTCAAAACACTTCTCAAAGCCATAATCTTGTTAAATATCTTCAATCTTCAAAATGGTTGATAAATGAATGACTACTACCTTGGACACTCACTATCTTTATACTGCTGACACTCCAATCACAACCTGTCAAAAGGTTCAAATCAATCACCTTTGCCACTGCACTAATAGATCTAACCTTTGAGTTGTTATTTCTTTGAGCAAAATAACTCTGATGGCATTGCAAGCCTTCTTGGACTCCCTAAACGCTGCTGTAACATGGTTGCTCTGCAAAGGTACAGAGACAGATCCATCCACGTCCACAGAGACTAGCTATCTTTAATAGAGAGTAAGAGACGGCTAGCTACTTGTAGCTGCGTACCGCGTACTGACTCATCAAATTTTACCCGTTTTTTTCCCGTACAACGGAACGTAATTACGGTGCGTTTATGAATAATACGCTTCCGTTCAATTTGCGTTTTTCTGGCGCCGTAAAAACGGAACGCTTCGTGCAACGAAAACGAAACTGGAACTTTTATATGAGGGCTACTGTATCTATAATGAAAGTTAGCTTATCTATATAAAGTCACTGAGAAGAAAGACTTATTTACATGCATCTATTGTTGTATTATGTGGCTTACCAGGACCTCAAGAAAGAAGAAAATTGAAAATTGATTCTTCCAGAATCTGTAGTTCAGTGTATATAATATCTACGAAGAAAAGACCTGTGTACATGTATATTGTTATCTATATTGTTATATGGTAGTGTTTTGTGGCTTACCAGGCCTCTGCCAGGAGGATCTGGATCTGGATCTGGATATTATTTTCTCACACATGGAATAATTAATGGTGTGTCCAAAGAGATCAATTTCACAAATGGCTACTGCTAGCTAGCTGTTTTAACAGATATTTTCTGAGTCTTGTAGCTAACAAAAAGCTAGCGCTTTAGTGCAAGGCTAACTCATATGTTGAATAGAAAGTTTGTGCGAACAGATGATGCGATTCTGAAGAGACTGCAACAGCCTTCAATGTGAGTCAAACTAGCCATAACTCGAGAAAAAAGCTTTAGTTTGCTAATCCACGAATCAAAATCCAAGAGAACGTGGCTAGAAGCCTATAGAAGCTGTTAGTTTTCGTCGCATTGCAACCGTTGAGCAGTTACTGCTGGAATACACACACACACAGTCAGCTTTACCGTATCCCTCCTGCGGCTACGCCTCGAGGCATAATTAGCAATGTGTTTACCCCACACACTGGGGGATTTGATTTGACCTGACCTTGTTTATAAAGACTGCTTTTTTGAGGTGTGCAAATGTTTGGGTCAAAACCCCTGTGTGCTGACTGAGGGGAATAGGGGGATTTGAACAGAATCCCCCCCTACCGGGGGAGGGGGGGGCAACAAAAATGAGTTGCAGCAACTTTTTCGCCATTGACTCATAGCCATCTCGACAACTTCCAGTTGCTTATGCGTTATGCCGGGAACAAAAACGAGAAATTTTTCCTTTATGTGACCCAAGTATACACCTATAAGTTATAAGTTGATACAATACTTAAAAGCGAGATTACCATCAAGTTTTTCGTACACACATTATAATTATTATATCAAGCAATCAACGGCTATACCACAAATATGATAGCTGCTGAGCTATACTTGTGCAAATTTCACAGACATCTCCTTCTGTTTTATAAGAAAATTATTTTACTCAGCACCTCTAGTGCTATAATTAATTAAACTTACTACATAATAGTGGGAAAAGTAAATAATCGAAGTCACACCACATTTATTATACAAACCTGCTGCTGATATCCACTTCTTCGGTATTGGCCACGCCCATGTTTTCTTTTAGGTGTTTAAACCTTCCTGAGTATCGATACGCTGTCATTGACCAGTGCACGGGCATCTCAAAGAACGTAATAATCGGCAAAAAGTCTAGTCTCAATTGGCTAAGTTTAAGAAGGGTCACAAGATCTGAGGAATAGACGATTTTGAAAACATCCCTCCGGTTTGATAGAACAATACTTTGTTTGGAGGAATATTGCTGAATTGTGTTTGAACCTTCCGCAACGTCTATTATTCCAAGGGCGACGATGAAACTGATTTGAAACATCAATGATATATATTATAATTATTACAATCGCATACAGTAGAATCTTCTCAACTTCCGTAATACTGAACTTAACATCTTTTTAGAATCAACGTCTCTACAGTGCAACAACTATCTACTTCCTCACCAAATTTGATGTGAGGGATGCTTAAAATGTATACTAGCTCTATATAAGAGTAGGTTAGCCATGATACTGCATTCTGATTGGTTAGTTTCTGACGACACAATGACATCCTCCCGGCATTCTGTAGTGACATATGTACTGTCTTCAATGCGATCCTGTCCAACAGTTCCCAAAATAGAAGCAACTTTTCACAAAAGAGGTATTTACATATTGACGTCTCTATAACTACTAATAGCAAGCAATTTGGCATAAAGAGTTCCAGAAAGAAGTAATAGATAGTGTTACTATAATTATAGTCATTTTCTTCAACACGGCGTAAATTTGTTAGCAAGTTTCTCCATCTCGGATCCTGCCATATATTTGCAAGTAATTTCGAATAGTTGAGCAGGAATTGAGCGTCTTGGTTCGGATGCAACTGCAGCAAAATTCTTATACTGACAGTAAAACAATTGTTGTCTCTTATTTTGTGCCTGGCCATTTTTCTCTAACGTTGGCCTCGATTAAGGGGGGAATAAAGCCAAATATATATACACGGATTAGAAAAATCATAACTCCACCCTACTCTACCCCCTATGAACTTAATTTTAATCTCAAAATGTTGCTCTTTGAATAAGCTATTTTAATGATGTATTTACTTTTGCCGTATAAGTACTAATTACTGAGATACCAACTGTTTTGTGCAGGCCATCCCAGATTTTACCAGCTGTGTGCCTGCTAAGTGGTTGCTAAGTGGTTTGTGGCCTAGATGTTTACTCTTAGATGACCCTAAACTATTTGGGTAACATTGATAATGTATTGTAGTATTGGAAATTCAATTTTAGTAAAGTTGAAGAACAACAAGCACACACACAATGCTACACATGCTATACATACATAGATTGAAGTAAACAAGAAAGAGATTAGGTTGATGTGTAAACAAAGGGCTTTCTAATGATATAACTTTTAGAGATATGAACAAGGGAAAAAATTAAAACTGGGAAACACAAACAGTAAATCATAGTATCAAGTAATCTGTGGTCAAAGTTGGTGGTTGACATTTAGGGTAAAACTTGCAAAAGTATGTCCCTACTTACTGTTAAAGTTAGGGTGATACCTGCAAATTTACTATACTAATGTTCCAGAAATTATATTTAACTATGGTCGCAAGAGTCAGGAAGTAGTGAGTCATATCCGAGCGTGGATATTATTACAATTTTGGCAGTACCGGGTCTAAGCTGGAGTCGCGTGCCCTTTGAACCCTGTCGGGGTTGGGGGTCACGTGACTGTGGTTAGGTTTTGGGGGAGTACTGAGAGAGGGGCCCCCCGTTGTTAGCATTAAGCACGTAAGTGTTTGGGGGGGGCCCTCATTCAGCCCCCATACCGGTAATCACATCGTATGATGGAAAGAAATGGTCAGAGACCGTGTTTGATAGGGAGGGAGGGAGGCTCAAGAGTTGAGCCTCAGTCACTAGCACTGTACTCGGGAGAAGTATTACACGTGTAAGAGAGTAGGTCACGCATGCGCGATGTACGGGGCCAAGCCCAAGCACCTCTACAGCCGAGGTAAGGCCGCGGTTGTGATGCTTCACGTTAACTACGTTTAACTACATTAAACTACATTTAACTATGGTCGCAAGAGTCAGGAAGTAGTGAGTCATATCCGAGCGTGGATATTATTACAATTTTGGCAGTACCGGGTCTAAGCTGGAGTCGCGTGCCCTTTGAACCCTGTCGGGGTTGGGGGTCACGTGACTGTGGTTAGGTTTTGGGGGAGTACTGAGAGAGGGGCCCCCGTTGTTAGCATTAAGCACGTAAGTGTTTGGGGGGGGGCCCTCATTCAGCCCCAAGGAATACATATCGACTGGAATAAGACAGGCAATATGTAGTAGAATTATACTCCCCAAAAATAATAAGAAAATAGCTACCCGGTGTTACCAAAATGAATGCATAGAAGCAAGAAAACAAAAATGAGTACACCAAAATAGTTCAAGTCCAAGTTCAGGGTTCTGAGCGACCACCCGTCGTGGGGGGCGAGGACGCCGACATTGTCCGGGCAAATGAAGCCAATTGGCTCGCCGGGGTTCGAATATACTGGAGAAAGGCAGCGCTCTGCCACCGTCCCAGGGTCTGAATAGAGGAGTCAGCGATTCCCACCATGGCTGCTGTGGTTGCCGCGCCAATGCGGAAGCTGTGGCCGGCGTAGTCATCCTGCGGGAGGCCGAGGAGTCGGAGAATGTCTCTTATTTGGGCAGTAAACCACATCTTGGTCACAGGGACACCAGAAGATAAAAGGAAGAAAGGTCCTTGTGGTTGGCTCTTCCTGGCTTCCGTATACCGGAGAATTGCACTGACCGGGCACAGCCGAGTGCCAGTGTTACCCAGGATAATCTGGGCTCCCTTGCCGAACTGGTCGCATTTCGACTTCCGAAGCCGGACTTGTACCATTGACGGGTTGTCCCTGCTGTCGATGGCAATATCCCCCCAGGACAAGCAGGTTGCAGGGTCATATGCCGCGGAGGAGGGTAGGAGGAGTTCGCCTAGACGAAAGAAACCGAAAAATGCCGTTGACGCAATGGTCCATAAAACCAGTTTTTCGGGGTTAGGAGAAGACATAAGTGAGTCATGTAACTGGGACAAGAGAGTGATCGTGATGGGAAGTCGGATCCGGGAAGTCGCTCCCCTCAACATTCTAGTACGGCTGATGCCCGCTTGAACCCTTTTGAGGACAGGAAGGGAAGACTGTTCCCTCGGATCCGGGAGACCGAGGGATATTTGCATGTTCCGAATTGCCGCTAGGTAGGACTTGCATGTCTGAGGTGCAAGTCCCTCATCGGCCAGGAACGACACGAAAAGACAGAGGAGGTGCTCAGTGACCGGGAACGGGGATGAAACATTATAACGAGTGCAGAATTTGTGAAAACGGGTGGTAGCTGACTTGTATGTCCTGTGTGTCGAAGGGGCTAGTCCCTGCTGAAAATAGAACTGAACTGAGTTCTCCAGACTCGAGACGTCCAGTCCGCCTGTTGATCCAGGAGGAGGTCCATTAGAGGCAGAGACACTTGGGACGGGAAGGTGTCTGCATGTGGTACCTTTAAAAGGAAGGAGGAAAGGCGATTACGAGACAAATCGTCAGCTAAATGGTTTGAGTGGGTGTCAATGTAAATCGAGTCAATGTGCATATGATAGTGCGCCTCCACAAAGGTCAGACAGCGCAGAAGATGCATGATTCCTCTGGACCTGCTGGTTCTGGAGCGAAGACTGGCTACCACCACCTGGTTGTCGCAGCGGCATGTGACTCGGTGGCCATGCCATGATCTTCCCCAAGTGGCACAAGCCAGAATGATGGGGAGGAATTCCTTCTCTGCAATCGTCAGCGCAGAGGATCGATAATCCCAGGTGATTTGGAACCAGGAACGGAGATACCATGCTCCGCAGCCCCATGACCCGGACGCGTCTGACGTCATCGTGGCGTGGGGCATGTGAAATGGGGTGGCGAGGAGGGAGGTGCCGTTCCAGGCCTCGGTGAAGGTTAACCACCATGCTAGGTCCGATTGGAAGCCTTTGTTCAAGCGGATTGGGACTACCCCCCGTGGGGGGTGGCACGTAGTGTGTAGCAGGTCGAGCATACGGCGAAGGAAAGACCGTCCGGGCCTGATGACCTTGCATGCATGGTTGAGGAGGCCGATCAGAGATTCGAGTTCTTTTTGTAAGCATGACCTCTTGAAAGCCCATTCGTGAAGTAGGAGGGTGAGACGTTCCAGCTTGTCAGCCGGGAGGCGGAGCCTGGCAGCGACTGAATCTATCTCGATCCCGAGAAAAGTCAGGCAGGTGGTCGGACCTTCTGTCTTGTGTGCGGCTAGGGGTATGCCTAGCAGGCTACACTCAGTCTGCAGCTGATGCAGGTATTGCTGGCATAACGGGGAAAGGGGGGGTCCCAAGACGATAAAATCGTCCAGGTAGTGGTCCACGTCGGGGATACCAATCTGGTGGAGGTGCCAGGCAAAAGCGTCGGCGACCGCACTGAAAATTTTGGGGGCCGATCTGAGACCGAACGGCAGCATCGGGTCAATATATGTGCTGCCGCGCCACTGAATTGCTTGGAGGACGCGGTCCTCTGGGTGGACTGGAATGATACGATAGGCAGAGGCTATGTCAGTTTTTGCCATGAGGGTTCCGATGCCCATGGCCGAGACTCGACGTGCAACGTCGTCGACAGAGGTGTAGGAAAGGGAGCAGAGACGGGGGTCTATGCCGTCGTTGACACTCGCCCCGCGGGGGTATGAGAGGTCTGTTATGAGCCTCCACTTGCCGGTGTTGTGACCTTTAGGTGTGAGACCCATGCGATGGACATGGGTGTGGGGTGGGACCTGGTCGAGGGAGAAAGGGCCGAGCATTCTGCCCAGGGATAGTTCTGATCGTAGATATTCGTCGATAACCTCGGGGTGTTGGGAGGCAGATGGCATATTCCCGGTGGCAGAGCGGAGGGGGTTAGCTGTACGGTGCCCTGTCCTGAAGCCCTCTGTTAACCCCTTCAGGATGTATCGGGCAAACGCCCGGTCTGGATGGTGAGAGAGTGCTCTCTGCCACTGCGGGGCTATGAGGGGGGTCGTCACCCTATCGAGTGAGAGGGAGGGTTCACAGGTCAGTGGTCTCGCCATGTCGAGGCATAGGAGATCGGCTGTGTACGGGTACATTTGGAGCCATTCTGTGGTTGCATGGGGTGTGCGTGAATAACGCGTCCGTTAAGTTTGCATAATGCAATCACACCTTGGGGTGGAATTATACTACTTCGCTATCCTAATAGATACATAGCATGCAAACCGAATGTAAATGAGGTGAACCTGAAACAAGTGATAAAATATTCATGAGGTAGACGTGAAACAAGTGATAGATAGGAGCCTACAACAAGTCAGTTCCTCCCCTGCGGGGGCTAGTATCGACGGAAACTGGGGCCCTGGAAGGGGCGTGGACCGGGGGACCAACGGGGACCAGGAGACCTGTCGCGACCGCCCTGGGGGTTGGTGCGGTGGCAATGAATGGGCCCGATGGTTTCCTCTACACTCTCTGCAGGCGTGAGTGTAGCGGCATCGGTTGTCGGCCACCTTGCAAAGTCCTCTATTCCACCGGTAGCATAGTTCCTGGGATTGGCGATGGGGGGGCTGTGTGGCCCGGCCCCATTGGGAGGGAAGTGGGTTGGGTGGGGGTGGGGGTGGATGGTATCCCGTGGAGGGGGGAGCACTCTGAGGGCTCAACGGGCACGAGGTGGCGACGTGGTCGTCCCTCAAGCACAGGTGGCAGCGGGGGATATCCCTTGCCCTTCCCGTGAAGGCCTCCTGGAAAAGACGGGGGTTCGGGATGGACCAGTTGAGGTCTGGGAGGGCCAGGGCCTCACGCCGGAAGGCACGGTCGTATGCGACCCACTGTGCTGGTTGGTAGTTACGCTCACACCGGACGATCAGGGCCAAGTAGGCGAACAGTTCCGGAGCCTTCTCGGGAAAACGTTGGGCCAGGATCGCTGCCATCGTGGCAAACTTCTCCACCCAGACAGATATATCGGAGATGGCCAGCCTCGGGCGCCCAGTCGGGGCAGAGGGGTTGAGGTCTTCGCTGCTGATCTCGGACATCTCAATGAACTTGAGGGCTAGAATTTTTGCGGCGACAGTCGTCGACACTGTCGCTCCCGGGTTGTAAGGGCCTGGGGAGTGGAGGCCCGGTAGTGCTGTGGCCGGGGGATGGAGGGCAGCCGCGGCCAATATGTCCAGACCAGACGTTGGAGGAGTGAAGAGGGGGAGCGCCCCTGCAGCCGTCCCTGTAACGGGGAAAGAGTGAGTGGGCTAGTGTATACGTGCCCCAGCGGGGAGCAGTGGTGGCTGGCCCAGGCGGGGCCTGGCTCTCAGTAGGTGTGGTGTAGCTACCCCGGCGGGGTGGGAGTGGCCCGGGCGGGGCTACGTAGCTAGTGTATCTGGCCCAGGTGGGGCGTGGTATAGCGATCCCCGGCGGGGGGGATGGGTTGGCCCGGGTTCCTGCTGGGCGGGGCTGACTTGGCCCAAGCGGGGATGGTGAGCTGGGAGTGGCCCGGGCGGGGCTAGCCCGGCGGGGAGTGGGTTGGGCCCGAGCGGGGCTGTGGGTAGGTGGTCCCCGGCGGGGGACCGGGTGGGCCTGCTGAAGGGCTGGGCCCGAGCAGGCTGAAGGTGTGACCCCTAGCGGGGGCCCGGGGGGCTTCCCCTACCACATACCACATTACGGATCAATCACTCACCGGATACTGGAGGTAGAGTGACCGGAGGTGGGGGCTCTATCCGGAGGACAGGGGGGTCCGGTGGTGTCCCGACGTATGTGGCCTCAATCCACGCCAGTTGCTCGGGGGAGAACGGCGGTCGAGGAGCTCCGGAGCCGGTGGCCATTGCAGGACAGAAACTGGTGGGGTTGAGATGGTAGAACTGGTGGGTTGAGAGTAGAACTGGTGGGGTTGAGATGGTAGGACTGGTGTGGTTGAGAGGTAGAGCTGGTGAGGTTGACACGGTAGGAAGAGGGTATGATGAACTCAAGAGTTGAGCCTCAGTCACTAGCACTGTACTCGGGAGAAGTATTACACGTGTAAGAGAGTAGGTCACGCATGCGCGATGTACGGGGCCAAGCCCAAGCACCTCTACAGCCAAGGTAAGGCCGCGGTTGTGATGCTTCACGTTAACTACGTTTAACTACATTAAACTACATTTACTCTCAATGTTCGCCAGCACCATAATTATGTAGAGCCCTCAACTTCTATCGCGATCTCCTCTGCAGTTGCTCTATTCCTAGACGTTCGCTTCCTTCTAGTTTTTTCCACTACACTGGCCTTGATATCGCTTTTGAAGAGCCGTAATCTGTCTGCGTGCTTATAATACTCTGTTGCACGCTGTGTAATCTCAAAATTCAGTGCTGAGAAGAGACGTTTCAAAGCAACTTCTCTACCTTCATTGAACAGAATGACAGCTAAGTTAGCAGAAAGTTCAACAGTTTGCTTGCCTAAAAACTGGGTTTTGCTTACATGAATCCATATAGTGTTATTAAAACTTTCGTTTTGATTCTGGGTGGCACCCAAGGTGCACCTTTCAAGCAGATCCCTGTGAGCCAGGCGTTGAGGCTTGATATGCTTTGCCAAATCAGCTGGAATTAACGGTGGGTGTTTATGTTTTGGCATCGGCTCATTGTTGTATTTAGCTACCATAAACTTGCACCAGCTAGGGTTGTCTGGAGGTTCATGTTTAGGGCATTTCGTGTGAACTGAATACGTATCTGTTGACATAGAATGTAGAAAAGAGGCATCAATATCATTCATCATGCCGTCAATGCTGCCTGTATTATTGCGGATGGCACCACCCTTTATAGAATTGTCAGTCAGTCTCCCTTTGAATTTCACTGGCATACCATTATCATCCTTAGCACCTTTAGCTTTCTGAGTGCAGTTCCCATGCGTTTTTGTACGTGGCCTACACATTCGTGTTTGGTTAATTTTACACCATCACCATAAGGCTTTAGCACAACCAGAGCTTTAGAATCTCCATCACCGATATAAGTAGTAAATCGTAGGTTTAGATCCGCCACAGAGCGCTTCCAAATTCTTTCAACGCCTTCCATTTCCATGGCATTGGAGGATCCCTCATAATTGCTATCACAAACATCTTTATGCCCGTCATACCATTCCTCATACTCATCTTCTTCCATATCTGAGACTTGTTTCATTTTACATGCTTGACAATGCTTAGACAGGACCTCTATAGCCAGCACTTGACCAGTAAGCCATGACATGACTACAACTATACCAAACAATGAAGTACGACCACGCTTTTGCCAAGTTCCGTCTACTGTTACAGTTACGTCAATGATATCGGTTACAGGCATACCCATTTTCATATTTAACTGCCTAGAAGCCTCCAAAAAACATTCCTTCGCTACTTCACTAGCAACACCAGCAAGTTTCTTATTATGGAGTGACGAAGAAGGCGCTGTTAGAGGTGGTAACATCCCTAAGCATGCAGACAGTTCATTCAATGCACCATGCCCTAAACCAGCCAAGCGCATGCCTAATATGGACGCATCATTGATGGCAGCGTCCTCAGCAATGTAGGGATCAGAGATGGAGGCTGTTTCTGAACAGTGAACGCATTCAATTCTTAAGCTCGATACCAACCCCTTTCGATGAGAAAATGACTCCTTCAATATGAGAGCTGAGTGGCAAATCTTACACACCGCTATTTCACTAAGGGCACGATCTAAGTTATGCAGACTAATCAGTCGATACCCAATCCCCACTTTCCCGGCAATTGACTCATCTGTGGCTGTTGATATGGTGTTCGGGTCAGGAATGGAAGCAGAAGATGAAAGGGCGAACTTATTTCTGGAGCCTGTTATTGACACAGCTACAGGTGCCACTGGTGAAGTCACAGTAGTAGATGTAGCTGATGGTCCAGGACCAGGTCCCCTATGGGATGTATAGTGTAAAGCTAAATAGCTCAGGCACAGAGTGAACTTACTGTAGAGCGAGGGGTGGTTAGAGGAAGGGTGGTAGTCCCATGTGGTCCACTCATAGACTACCCTCCCTGCCTATACTTCTCCTACTTCGTGGCTTCTTCGGCAGTGAGCTAGTAGACAGAACAGCCAGTAGACCAGAAGAACCAGTAAAGAAAGACAAAACTACACTCGGTTTGAAAATTTTGATTTCTAATAGATGCGCATTTACCCCCTTCAATATTACGTCGTGCGCATGGAATTTGGTAATGGTCAGCTTTCAATAAGCTACATTTTGGTACAAAAATGAAGTCTCTAGTTTCAAATCTATGTATGTTGGAAGGTAGTCTTGTTGAGTCTTAATTCTTCTTCTGAATCAAATGGTTTCTTGGCAGAGATGGGTGTATAAAAATGGCTATAGGTTCATAATGGAGCCTTCAATTCAACTGAAAGTTGAAATCTGACTTCTCCAATGATGTTTCAAAACAAAAAAAAAGACAGTGATGGATCGATGCTATTATTTTCATTTTTTGGCTTTATTCCCCCCTTAACAAGACAAGACAGTAAAAATTGAAGTTCACTTGGCCGTTGTATATCTGTGGGAAAAATAATTTAATAATTATGATGAAGCAACTCAGATACATTGATAATCCTACCATGCACGCTTGCGCCTCCTCCTCCTCGGTCTTAGGAGGCAATAAGACGTAGACTCTCACTACAGTCACCTCGACTTTTCGTTTGGCACTGATTGCTAGAGGGCACGATATAAATCTCGAACGTAAATTTTAATGAGCTTTCAATAGGGCGGAATAAAACCATTGGGGAGGACCTCAACGATAGGCAAACAATTGTAGAAATGTGTATATCTCTTCACATCCTCAATCACAAGGTGGCACTCTAGTCTAGATGTTCACTCACCCTGAGTCTTGGCCACTAGCCATTATATTGCTTAATTCTGACTTTGTAATGTTAATTCTCTTCATGCAATCACAAGGTGGCACTCCAGTCTACATGTTCACTCGAGTCTTGGCCACTAGCCATTATATTGATTAATTCTGACTTTGTAATGCTGGTGGTGGCAAGCCTGTAGTTATGTTGTGATTCTTTGTAGTGTTGTGTGTACTCATTAATGCATGCAATCACACGGTGGCACTCCAGTCTACATGTTCACTCAATGATTGATTATATTCACATGAAAAGTAAATGGAAACGCAACAAACATTAATTGTTCTCCTCAGTCTAATTTAACTGTTCTAACATCAAACACATCAGAAATATTGACAATGGAGCCAACAAGAACAGCACAATCACTCTTACTACTTGCTCATTTTCACTACAGCCCGGCGCTTGGAACATTCACCATCACCACTCAAGCTATGATAATCACGTGAGATTAGTTTTGCACTCGTCCATTTGAAGTGTTGTAGGCTTTGCGAGTGAAAATTCTTTCGATATCCGCTTCTTCTTAGTTGAATGCACCTCGGCTGACAAGGACTGTTGGTGTTTAGTGCGATCCTTTTTGCTGGTATAGTTCTTGAACATTACTATTTCTAGTGAGTTTCATGCTGTTTATTACACCAACAGCACTAGGTATGGCAGCAAGTGTCCACGTTTCCAAACAAGCTGGAAGTATTGGAGGAGGGTAACATCAGAACCAAAAGAGAGCAATCCAGGAACAAAGTTTATTTTCGAGATTAGTGTAGTGAGAAAAATGAACATGGAAATGGATCCGCAAATGTTATTATTGCGAAAGTTCTCACATGCATGTAGGATGTCACTCTTCTCTTACTCTTGGTACATAGAACCTTCTTGCAGCTCAAATGTTCACTTGACCGTGATAAATCTGTAAGGAAAGTAATAATTAATTATGCACATGAAACAGATATTCACAAGAGCTAGACAGCTAGCTAACTAACAACTAACATTTACAGTCTTCTCCTCATGGCCCATGACATGCACTGTAAAAAAGGGGGTGTCAGGAGGACATCAATTTTTGGTGTCAATGAATTGTGCCCTCTGGGCACCCTTTTAAAGGTGTCAAACGAATGACACCCCCAGGGTGTCATCAGAGCACTCGTATAGGGTGTCATCAGAGCCCATAATTATAGGGTGTCATCAGAGCCCATATAGGGTGTCATCAGAGCACTTCTCTAATATTAATTTTGAGACTCATGTGCTCCCTTATGTATGTACATGCAGCCTGACATTTTTCAGAATCTCATACACCTTCGCAAATTCACAATAAAGAAAAGATAAACTAAGTAACAGCTTGTAAATTATGTATGGTGAAGGGTGAGGATTGACAAAGGTAACTTTGACACAGACTGTTTTAACAAACTTTTCTAAAAATAACAAAACATTACGAAATGCAGGGGGGAAGATATAATTATTACGCACATAATACACAGCAATGCAAAAGTGAAGAGCAACTGACATTGAAGGCATGACAAACACATTGTGCTCAACCACAACCTGCATGTCGGTTGGGCAGTCAACGGTTTTCCCAAATCCCACCACGCAGGGGGCCTTAACTTGTAGTGATTTAATTGACAAGTCCACATCGATTGCTTCTCCCTCTATATGAAAATGAACCTGTTAAACACTGCTTATTGTGTAAACCAGAAAAGAGGATCGCTCACATTGTACATGTACAAGGAAGTAAATACGTATACTATATATAATAATTATACTGGCATATTATATACCCACCTCAAAAAGTGTTAACACTGATTGTTGTTTCCCACGGTTTGCAAGGCTAACACTCAAGAGTTGCAGAGCATATGATGTACATCGATCTGTGGTAGAAATACAGAAACATACAATAGTACATCATCAACTTAAACTATAAACTATACCTTCAGATTCACTCTCTGAGGCATTATAGTCCGACAATAACTTTTTTAATGCCCTCTTATCTTATCATCTGACACGACAAAACTTAAACAGCAGCGTTTCATACTTCTGCTCAAAGTGAGTTTGAGTAGCTCCCGTAATTAAATAAAACTCGTCAGCATCTGTGTAATATAGAAAACCTGAAATAAATAAGTGAGCAAAAACACAAAACCTCACTATTTTTGGATCAGCCAAACAAGGAAATTTCTCAATTAGTTGCTTGATTGATGGACCCTCTTTTCGTACCCATTCTCTGCGCAAGTGGGCAGTTTGCTCCATCAGCGATAACATGCTGACATCATTACAGTCATGACAGTGTACGTGTATAAGATATTAAGAAAAAGAAGGGCTTACCTTTTCAAGTGACTATCTGAAGTGACTATCTGAAGAAGTACTCGACAGGAGCTATTAAAATAGAAATGTTTGCTTAGCTGCTTGTCCACACTAAAATAGAGTTATCCACCAGTATGTCTCTCTTGAACTTCAAACGATCACCTATCAGTGGAGCTATTTCTTTCAATAGTCATCACAAGCAGTAAGCTGTAGTAACACTTCTCCATCAACCTTGTGTTCTTCCACTTAATCTATATAGTACATCTTGTGAGATAGTGGGTACTTTATTTTGCAGGCAGGCACACACTTGGCTAACTGAAAGCCTATAATAAAAATATGCCATCTTTTCACATTCCACCTGACAAAATTGAGGTAGATTCTTATAATTAGAACAACTGAGTGTGACTATTAATTTTATGACGCTCCGACCAGTTGACTCTTAGTAGCTCCAGTGCCCTGGTGTTGTTACAACACCGTAAGGTGTTATAGCAGCACCAGGGTGCTATGGGAAAACTCTGGTGCTATACTATAATACCAAAATACTTGACACCCTGGTGTTATCCTGACACACCTGGTGTGCATGGAACACCCCTTAAGTGCTGTGTTAGAGTAACCCTCCAGTGTTACTGGAGCACTGTAAATTTTGACACCCAGGTGTTAGTGTAGCACCCCCGTTTTTACAGTGCATGGGGCGGTGGCAGCATTTGGGGTGGCCATGGCCCCCTTCCACGTCCTCTGCGGCCGGCTCCACGACGACGTCCACCGGCACCACGTCCCCTGGCCCTGCAGTATAATTCCCACTTCCGCAGGAAGTGTTAAAAAGACAACCTTCCTTACATCCATTTTTGGCAGAGGTAATTTTCAATCTGCTCAAGTCCATTTTTTGTAGTTCCGATTTATTGTGATCTGGATAATTAGATTATCTATCAAACAATTGTTATTGGACTCAATTGGTTGGTACATAGTACCCAGCACAATCGTCGGGACCTTTGACGATACGAGAGTAGTCAGTAGAGAAAGTGTCTGTTAGAGTAAAGACTCATGCACCTATGGGATTTGTGTCGTATCATAATTAAACCGAGATGTTTGTCGGTACGCTGAACATGGTTTATTAGCCGAGTTTTCCGGGGCCCCATGTATGTCATTAAATTCAAAATTCATTATGAAGATGACAGTCTTGAGTGTTGGCCTGGTTGTCAAAGTACGTTATGTCTCATCTAGCAAATCATTTTTTCAAATCGGTTTTTCGGTTTATCATACGGCACATAGTCCGACATGATTTTGAGGACCCGAAACTGCAACTGTTACAAAAGGAAATACGAGTGTATAGTAGCTCAAAGCGGTATTATGTATTATGACCTTAGCGGTTCCATTGATTAAATATTTTCAGAGGGAAGAATTTTTTGTGTACAGTCAGCCCTAAGTCCAAAATTATTTTTACTGGATCTTAGGAGGCAATAAGACGTAGACTCCACCTCGACTTTTCGTTTGGCACTGATAGCTAGAGGGCACGATATGAATCTCGATTTTAATGGAGCGCAATAAAACCATCAAGGTCCAATTCCCAGGACCTCAATGATAGGCAAACGATTGTAGAAATTTGTGTATCTCTTCACATCCTCCCTTCATGCAATCACAAGGTGGCACTCTAGTCACTCACCCTGAGTCTTGGCCATTGCATGATTGATTATATAATTATATAGACAGACTCATTAGTTCCCTTCATGCAATCACAAGGTGGCACTCCAGTCTACATGTTCACTCACCCTGAGTCTTGGCCACTAGCCATTATATTGAATTAAGCTTAATTCTGATTTTGTAATGCTGAGCCTGTAGTTATGTTGTGATTCTTCTTTGTATTATGTAGTGTTGTGTGTACTCCTTCATGCAACCACACGGTGGCACTCCAGTCTACATGTTCACTCAATGATTGATTATATTCACATGAAAAGTAAATGGAAACATAACAAACATGGTGGTGCTGCGAAGAGAAATGGCTACAATACAATACAGTATTAAAATAGAATAGTGCATAGTTAATTTTATACACAATAAAATGTTAATAATTATGTGCACACTGATGGAACAAAACTTCCTGATTAGTTGAATGAATCTCGGCTGACAAGGACTGTTGGTGTTTGGTGCGATCCTTTTTACTGGTATAGTTCTTGAACATTACTATTTCTAGTGAGTTTCTTGCTGGTTATTACATGCACCAACAGCACTAGGTATGGCAGTGTCCACGTTTCCAAACAAGCTGGAAGTATATTGGAGGATGGTAACATCAGAACCCATAGAGAGCACTCCAGAAACCTGAGTGAGGATTATCTTCGTTGTGTCTACCACTCTACCCAAGGGTGCAGTAGCTAGTGGTAGGCTGATTGGTATACCTACAACAGACGAATCGACACAAATGAAGTTGCTGCTGCGGACACGCCGATTTGGTCCACTGAATTTAGTTTCTTTATGGTTGCCATCAATCTGAATTAAAATATAATCTTATAACTATCGGGCACATAATCATTGAGTTGCAGGACTGTACTATTGGCGGGAGATCTAATGCCTCGGTAAAAATTCAGCAAATTCTTGCTCTCGAAATGAGCAAGTAAATATCCCTTACTTTGACATGTTCTTGTAATGCATGACATGAACTCTTGTTTTAATTGACATGATTTGTCAACCGTGAAGAAACATTTGCTGTAAAGATAACAGTACTGCTATTTAATTTATGACTTACAATACTTGGAAACCAAAAGTCTGTGTATGCTTTATACCCCCCTCCCAATTCAGCTTGCAAACCCCAAATTGTGTTTACACCTGAAATGCTGCATATCATTCGAGCTGTCACAGGAGTTGGTCTGAAAACAACTGTGCCTGAGCCTATCACGTACTGGAGGGCAACAATTAAATGTGTCCATACAAATTTAGCATACCCTCAACCATATAATGAGAGCAAGCGATTGTCCACACCACGCACAGAATTTTTCAGTCAAATCTTTTTTTCTTTTTTCAATAAGTTTCATAATAATATGCAGCTTGCAGCTTGCAACTAAACAAAGCCATGCATGCATAGAATAAGCCAGTACATGCATATATATCAGAAGTCATTCACTTTCCAAATATTCACCTATACCAACCTTAAAGAGGGTTCGCATATAATAAAAAAAAAAGTCATTCACTTTCCAAATATTCACCTCTTTTTTCCGACCAACTTTTTAATAGGTTCGCAATTATAATAATTATGCAGCTTGCAACTATATAAGCAAAGCCATTCACCTCTTTTTTTTCTGGCCAACTTTAAAGAAGTTCTTGGCAAATAAGGGAAACTATTTTGCAGAAGCTGCGCGCCATGGCTCATTATTAATCAGTAATTGAAAATGTAAAAATTAATTTTAATTTATGGGATGGGGGGTGAGAAAATATCTTTCACTAAAGGAAAAGAACCTCTCCAAGCTGAGCAAGGTGGTTCGTTGAACAGCCTCACTCACAACAGGAGATGGTCTGAAAACTGCTGTACAAAATTTGTATCCTTCCAAGCTGTAATATTTATAAAACCAGAAAAAGTTTCTAAAACACTATACGAACTTACTCAAGAAACCACTATAAAAGTAACAAGAATGGACAGTTTCCTGCTACGTAGGGACGACATAAGTTACATGTACATGTACAAGATAAAGCATTGAGTAAAGCATTGAGTAACACTATTAAGTGATACTAACCTGAAGGCCAAGTTCACCTCCAAATCTCTTGACATTCAAGAAAAAATTAGCAAATTCTTGCTCTCGAAATGAGCAAGTGAATATTCCTCCCCCTTGACTTGTTCTCGCAATGAAATGAACTCTTGTTTCAATTGACATGATTTGTCAACTGTGAAGAAACATCTGCTGTAAAGATAACAGTACTGATATTTAATTGCAGTATTAGTTATTGCCCAGCCAGAGTGCAACATGCCATATATTGCACTCTCAACATTATACATTGTATTGTCATTTACAAGAAGATACACATAAAAATTATTGTAGCTAGATGCTTTGTCTAGTAACATAATAACAGAACTTGAGTGGAAGAGAGAAGCTCTAGAGAATTTTTTGAGAGTAGTAGGAGCCACTCAATTCTTGGGCAATGTGCTGCAAGGCTGCATGGGGGAGGAGCTGGATGTTTGGAAGTACGTGCTGGGATTGTGTACTCGCTTGCGCATGCGCATGCGTAATAACTGTCGAGAATACAAAGTACACAAGTGATAATTGGAGATTGATCATTGGTGGGTTATTAATTATGGTTCTTCTTGGAGTTGATTGTTGTTGCGGTATGTTTCTTGTAACCAATCGGAGGAATCATCACCACCAGGCCACTGCTAGAGCCAGCACAGTTGGCAGGTATAATATATTCACTATGACCGGTGACCCGGGAGGATGTAGCGGCGAGATGGTGACGATATACCTATCAGACGTGATAGTAACCGATTCAGGTTGAATATCGGACACACTTCGCACGCATACTATCGGAGGGGGGTCCCAATCCAGAGTGATGGTAACCGATTCGGATTGATAAAACACCTGTGTGCACGCATATTAGTACAGATTACTCACCCTGAACCGAAATAGTCCGGTGTTCACTAAAGCAGCCGACTATATACGCTCCCTGCTAAGTGTAACACCTCACTAAGGTTGATGAGGGTGGGACGTTACCACTTCTCCCATATAAAGCTCAGAGTAACCTCAAACCTGAAATTTTGTACGGCAAAGATCTACTACTGCCAATATCACGGATAATAATTTCCCATCGATTCAGAAAATTCTTTTTGTAACAAGATCCATCTTACAAATTGTTCACTACCAACCAGTACATGTGAACTTCAGTGTATCCCCAGGACATGCGACACTAGAATTAGACACTGAAGAGGCATGACAGATATATAATTAAAGGTGTCCATACAAATTTAGCATGCCCTCAACCATAATATTATAACAGACACTACACCACGCACACTGCACCACGCACAGAATTATTCGGTCATCACTTTCCAAATATTTACCTCTTTTATTTCTTTTTTCAACCAACTTTAGGTTTCATAATAAAATAATATGCAGCAAGCCATAAGTTGCGCCATGGCTCATAATTTAGTAATTTAAATAATTTATGGGACGAATGTGTGAAGCTCTATACCGCTGATGAGTACTATCAATAATTTATTATTTCCACTCACAGTCTAGACGTACACATAATGGAATACAAATTACATTCACCTACTATGATGGTGGACAGCAAGAGTAAGACCGACTGCCACACCGACGCCGACAACGCCGATACCTATTCCGATGTATACTCCCAAGGTAGTCACTGTGGCTTTTCCCTAAAAGATGGCTAAGCCTTCTTTTACAGGTTCAAAGATATTCCTGGAGGTAAGCAAATATCTTTCATTCATTGCAAAAAAAAAAAACACTAGGATGCTCCGTGGTATTAAAATATATGCTGAACTGGAGGAAAAAAATTTGTAAAGAAAAAGAACCTCTCCAAGCTGAGCAAGATGATTCAACGAACAGAACAGCCTCACGACAGGAGATGATCTGAAAACTGCTGTAACTAGAAACAACAGTTGTATCCTTCCAAGCAATGACCAAAAATAACAAAGGTACATTGGACCTCAAAGCTAAAGTTGTGAAAATAGTGATGTGAAGTAGTTACGCAGCAAAATGGTAAACACGATGTCACCCTATGAAACAAGGAAATCTTGAACTACATGTACATAATTATCATGCACTGTCAAGGGTAACGCAGTACAAGAAATTCGGAAGTACAGAACAGATCGGCCGACACCAAACACACCAAATCCATTGGTGGGATGGTCTTGATGGCGTGACCACGGTAGGACCGGGAGCCTCGCTTTTTTCTAATAGCTGCGGCGTTAATTCTACGGACCGCGGTGGACCGCGGTGGACCCTGGCAATCCGCGGTGTTAATTCTATACTAACCGCGGCCACATGTGAGAGACTTTCCACACCAATTTAGATGCTACCTTTACCTGCATGTTTGTAGTAAGGAAGTAGTTTCAATAGATTTTGAAATACTAAAAGGACAACACAAACAGGAAATAGTTTCAATAGATTTTGAAATACTAAAAAGACAACACGAAATAGCTTCAAAAAGAAATGTATATATATAGTCAAGACTCTCAGTCATCATTGGACTCCTTCAGAACATCTTCAGTGTTCTGAGCGATGTCAAATTTTGTATAAACCCTAAACTCACACGACGACGATGACTGAACATCATCTCCATATTCAGTGGAAACAGGGATCGACAAGTGTGCTGTGGGGGGACAGTTAAGTTGGTTGGTAACAGACAGATGTCAATAACCCTAAACTCACAGGTTTCAACCGACGACGATGACTGAACATCATCTCCATATTCAGTGTTGTGAGCAATGGGGACCGACAACAATGAGTGTGCTGTGGGGACAGTTAAGTTGGTTGGTAACAGACAGATGTCAAATTTATTCAGTGTTGTGAGCAATTGGGACCGACAACAATGAGTGTGCTGTGGGGGACAGTTAAGTTGGTTGGTAACTTGTACTCACCGGATATTTCCAACAAATCTTGCCTTTGTCGCTTGTTGTCCAAACTGTTTGAATTCAAATTGTTGCCCAAATTTGTGGCATCCAAATTTTGTTGGAGGGCATCTGCATTCATGTGAAAAGTTAAGCTGGTAACAGTTTTGAAAATTGTAGCACTTGTAGTAACAGGCCCTAAAAAATTGCTAGACTAAAGTGTTTGTTGATAAACTCACAGAAACATGCTGATAGAAGAGGCTGCAAGTTCCGTATGCTGCCCATCTTTCCAAATCCTTCGCTAGGTGCATACGGACTATTGTCAACTGGAGGGATAAAGGTTATGCGAATAAAAGCTAACAAGTGGCAACTTTTTGATGGTTTGGAACTTACACTTTTATCTGAAACCAGGAACCCCCACACAGAACTGGCCATGTCCTTTTTCAAAAAGCTCATCAACATAGATAGCAATAGCTGCCCCTTCCCGGCTTCGGAATGTGATTTCACATGTTTGGCCTAATTAATATGCATGTACACATAGGTAGGGAGAAAAAACTACCTCTGCGATAACCAGCTGATTGTTTTCACTATCAAGTAAGGCTCCATCAGTTATACCCTGTATGTTCGTTCATTCGTACAACACACAAAATAAATAATTCATGACCTTACTTCAATTTTGAAAGTGTAGGATTTTTTCTGCCATATCCCTCTAGTAGTCCAGCTCAGCCCCAACACTTGTGATTTAACGTTTGTGGTGGTGGATACTTGTGAACTGTAAAAAAAAGAGTAGGCCATGAAAATTGGGCAGCTTAACTATTCTGAAATTAGAATCAATGTATCATGAACCTCACAGTTCTATGGGTGGAAGAGACATAAACCTACCAGAATTTGCCGTCATATCTTGGTCAACCAAAACAAGCTGGAATATCGAGGTTATAAGTGTCTTTGCAACATCATTTTGATAAAAAAATCTCTTCGCATTTCTTCAAGCTTTGTGATAGATTGTTCATTCGTGATGGTATTCTAGCAGTTGATAGTCCAGGCTGGATGCCTGTTTGGTATTTGTTAGAGTATATTATATGCTTAACTCGCCTATGATACAAGTTCTCTCTATACTGAACTAAAGTTTGTACAATAATAGTGCAGCATTTGATAGCGCCAACAACCTCTATGTGACTGATCGTAATCGAGTACAAGTCTTCGATGCTGAATGTCAATATTTTGAGAGCATTCTCAGGTAGTCAGGTATCTTTGCAGTGACACAGTGTACGTGAGCAACGATTACGTTGTGATTTTGTTCACATCTGAGGGCACCACTTTTGGTGTAGGTGGGTGGGGAAACAAAAAGGCACAATTTACGGACTCTCTATATTGATTGTATTGACGCACCAGCAGTTTCTGCCTGGCGATTTGGTAAATAGCAGGCAATTAGGGTAGGTGGGCGCATTGCGCGTGTCACCGGGGATTAGTAGTTCTCCTACTACCTACTGCAAAATTGGTATAAATTGCATTCTCTATACTTACACTTTGATTATAGTCCCCTGAATTTACAGGCCTGCTGAATCGGGTGTGCAATACCCTGGCCTCTGGAGGGCTTTGTCTGGTGGTCGTGTGTTAAACAATTTCCTCACACCACATTCTTCTTTGCATTGCCTGCGAGGCATTAACTTTGGCCAGTCTAAGCACTTTTCATATGCCGTTTTCCGTCGAAATGCTTGGTCATATACCAACCAACTATCGCCTTCATAATCAGTGTAGCATCTGACGATAATTGATTGGTAAGCCATCAATTGAGGTGAGCGAGCACGCTCACCAGAGTGCTGTAACACTAAATCCAGGAGAATTCGAAGAAGCTCCCTTCTTGAGCTTGCTCGAACATTATCTTGCACCCCGGGTAGTAGCTGCCAGAGACTATATTTTTTCATTATCTTTTCTGGCACGGGCACAACCCCATCGCCGAGGTATAAACTTGCTACCAATCCCTCACTCGTAGCCTCAGCTGATCGCCATAGTGTCGAGGTATTGGCTAATGCTGAAGCCGGTTGAGATATGGATATTTGTGGATGGCAGCACCACTAACCACATGGTCATACGTATTCTTCCGTTTTATTTTTACAATTTCCGTTCTCATGATTCTCTGCTTTCCCCTGTTCTCCGTGTTCTCATGCGTGTTTCTCCTGTTCTCTTGTTTGAATGTCATTGTCTTTGTCCCCCTCCCTGCAGACTGCTCCCCTTATACGTTTAAATGGGTGTCCATTACAGTTTACTAGGTAGCCGGCTATCATGAATTTCCCCCCGTTTAGTTTAATAAACTTAAGCATTCAAATCACATAGTAATCTTAACAGCAGCATCAGTTTCTCACTTCTTGTGAGACTTCAACCTTTTAGGTGGGCATAACTTTCAAAGTTCATCGTAGAGGCACGAATCAGTTAAACGTTTTTTTTTACCCGTTGAGAGGATGACGTCCCAATGGTGACGTCTTTATTAGGGTTCAGGATCTCGGTCTATGCCGCCTCAATGGTGACGTCTTCATTTAGCTGAAGGGATCTCGGTCTGTGACGTCTCAATGGTGACGTCTTCATTAGCTGAAGGGATTTCGGTCTGTGACGTCTCAATGTTCAGGGCTGAGAGGTGTGACACCTCCCTCAGATCTACGTCAATGTCTTCCTTGTTTCTACATTCATACTTGCACGCTGCAATAGTTATAATGCAGCAGTAGGGACACAAGAATAAACATAATGTTTTTTCTCCAGCCTACTTTGGAAAAATGCAAAGCATCTTCGTTTCCTTTCCGTGCTGGCTTTTACAATGTGACTAGTGTTTTATCTTTTTGGCATATAACTTTCAATAACCATACTCTCTATGTTGTAAAAATTCATACCACTTGTTAAGGGTGTAGCAAAGCTCAACAAAAGAAATCATGAATGCAACTACTAATACATAATGTTGAATCCACCCACGCGCAAACGGTCCCTCTTTTCACTCAAGGTCATCTTGACCGTCCTCTACTGGGCTACGGTCCAACGCTTTGTCCACAACGTCGGCTTCCATCGTCCTCTGAGCATCACTCAACGAGTGGTGTGCTCCCTCCAGCTCCTCTGCTTGAGCTCTCAACCTCTCTTCCAGGCTAGTCTGCTCAGTCTGGTCAACGTGGCCATTCGCTCAGTTGATGCCGCCCTCCTAGAGTACCGTCCTCTACTGGGCTACGGTCCAACGCTTTGTCCACAACGTCGGCTTCAGTGTCCACCGCGTCTCATGTCCGCTGTTCTATCGTCCTCTGAGCATCCCTCAACGAGTGGTGTGCTCCCTCTAGCTCCTCTTCGCCAGAGTCCACAAAGGCCCAAACATCAGCCGGACTCCGGCCCATGTCCGTGAGTCTACCTCCCAGCATTAACCCCAGGTCTGAACCACAGGCCGTCACTGGCACTTCCAAAGCTGTGGCTACACGTCTCAGCCACTCCGTCCTCACACTCCTGGACGCGAAAGGTATTGGCAGGCCCTAGGTTCCACGTGCTCCCGTCGTCGCTCCACCTTCAGCCATCGCTCAGGCTCGCCACAGACCCCAGTCCAAAGCTCCCTGCCAACCCACGTCTCCTACTGACCTGGATGTAAAGTCTCGGCCTGGACCTCCATTGTACCTTAGAATTCTTATATTCCAACGTGTAACACATCACGTGTTACACCCACACACACAGCCTGACATCACTACTGCTAAGGTAAAACATCACGTGTTACACCCATACACACAGTCTGACATCACTACTGCTAAGGTGATACTATAAAAGTTAGTTTCTAGTCCAGTTACACATGCACTGAATTACAGTACCAAAAATTAACAGGGGGCAGCCATTTCATTCATTCATTTCCTCTCACCTCAATCAAACCAGAGGATCAGATCCCTGGTCACCTGTATCCAACAACTCAATTCAGCACCTCATGGGGTGTGGATGGGTTGAGTTACATTGCTCGATGATTATAAATATCGATCACTGCTTGCTTACACCAGTATAGCTTTCTGTACTCGTCTGCTTGTGTTTTCGTTGTCGTTTAAGATGAGCATATCCTCGATTTTCTTCATTGTTCTACAAGATTGGTACATTCTGAACTTCAAGATGTTTATCTTGCAAAAATGGGGAACGTTTAACGTATTGAACTTCTTTTCTTTATAGTATGACAACACTACGACAGTGAGCAACTCAGACCCACCTTTCTTGAACAAAATAATTGCATGGTGATAGCACTTTTGAAGGAGAATGACAGCGACTTTCCCATATTGATTCGATGTGTTTCCTCAACTGCCCAATGTTGTATGAATGATTGGAGCTTATATATTCCAACAATTCAGTGATAGACCCTCATCCCTCACCTCCATGGGTATTGCCGCGGAGAACACATGTCTGTTGGCATGTGACATGTGGACATATTTGTTGAGCCTGCTCCACACTGCGTAAATATTTAAGATCCAAGCTGTCCGGTCCGGTCCCAAGTATTAAGTCACTGCATGGAGCTTTTATCTCGTGGTCATTACAAGATTTATTATTTGCCAAGAGCCTGCATGTACTAGATATAAGTACGTAGCACACACAAATCTATATACTGTGAGCATGTTCTTCAACCGATATCAAGAAAGACTGCTGCTGCTGGTGATGTGGCCATGCAGATTGTGGGGACATGATGCCTTGGCTGACTATATGGAGATGTTCCAGCCTGGACCTAGAGGCCATCAACTGTTGTACATAGATGTATCAAGTGTAATGATGTAGGTATACATTTACAATTATGACCCATTGTCTATTCTATATAATGGCTTAAATAATAGCATATGCACATGCCCTTACTATCAATCACGCTTCTACTCCACACAGCATTGACCGAGGTGATAGGTGCTGGTCACCGCTTCACTGCTTGGTCCTGACTATAATAACTGGCGATAGACCTTAAGTAAGCAAAGCCTCTCCATCGATACACACACAATATTCTCTATACTGGATTGTTGAGAGGTATTTCCTGAGGGTAGGATCTGGTTGATCTGGTATTTTTTTATTTGTATGTTGTAATACTCATGCTAGTAAATGAGGTGCAAATGATTTTGGAGTGATCAAGACACCCACTATTGATTTACAACAACTTTTACGTACATGTTTTTTAATGTGATTTATATAATTGTCTTTTTAGGATGTGAAGCAAAAAGCTTGTAAGAAAAAATTCAAGCCATTCTCGACCTCAACCAGATCCTACTTTCTCTCGACAAAACAAAAGCATCTAGGAAGATATAAATTCAACCATTATAAGACACTTAGTAACCTCACCTGTCACCTCATTATTAAGTACATATCATATACATGTTTATTTTTGCTTGTGTGTACCTTGTGTTAAACATTATATAATATTTATAATAAATTATTATTGAGATCCCTTAGAGTACAGTATTACACTTATAATTAGTGTCAAGACTCACAAAGGGAGTTTAGTAAGATATAAATACATTGTTGTCGTGTTTATAATGTTATTATCTAACTAAAATAATTATGATAGATCTAGCTTTTTTACTGATATGGATGCCATCATGAAGCCCTTAAATTCCTTTAATTACACTGTCCACAGTATGAGCTTAGACATGCTTAGGGCTCCAGCTTGAGATACTCTCATAATTATACCATGTGGCTTCGATTTACGCCGCAATAGAGGGCCTGTAATCGAGGCTACATTCCGTAAGTAGGATTGTGACATATGACGTAATGCGTTTCCAATCCCTTTCCTTTACTATCTAGCTATAATTATATAGATAGTTTTCATTTTTGTTCTTTTACTTTTTAAGTCACAGTAGTACAACATTGTAACTAGTTACAATGATGTACTATAATGTGGCTGTTATTAAAATATGCAACTGGGAATGTGCTAGACGTGTGGGGAGAGTTGGCGCGCCTCCAAAGGTCTTTAACCCACCGTTTCCGATTCTCAAGGTCGGACATCTAGCTACCCCCGGTTGCTATTCCAATGTGTTTTACTCTAACTACTGCTCTAAGGTGTTTAGCTATAATACAAATAATTATTTCTTCTCAGCATCAAAAAGACACAGTATAAAGTTAAACTAATGAGTCAGCAAGGTCTCAATGGACAGATATACACCCAACTTTTATTATTTTTTATTTCAATCTCTCAAACACACACACACACACACAGAGATTTCAAGTATTATGATGACCCTGGAGACCAGTTTAGAGATAATGTGGGCTCAATGCTTCCCCTCTGGCGGTTCAAATTTGACAAGGCTCGAAAAGCAGCTATTACAGCACTGTCATGGAACCCTCTGTACAGTGACCTGTTTGCTGTGGGTCGTGGTTCTTGTGAATACAGTGAACACTGTCCATTGTTGTAATCCTGTAATCAGGTCACCTACATGTAGCTAGGTTAATGAGTCCAAAAGTCTTCATAGCGTGTGTTTTGACGTGTGTTAGCATGCCATCTCTTTATTACAGCACCACTGTTGGGGTGACCACTATCACTGTACTAGCTGTGCCTTGCTTAGCATGCCTCCTTTTGTTTCAGATGAGTTCACTGATCAAGGCAGTGGAGGGTTGATTTGCTTCCATTCTCTGAAGAACCCAACCTATCCTGAGTACGTTGTCACCAGCATGCAAAGTGCATGTGTCTTCTCGTGGTATTTCCTGTTTCAATGCCAGTTACCAATGATTGCTTTGTGTACAAGTGTACGATTTTAATGAGCACACATAGGATCTTTTTACCTGTAACAATAGTCTGTACTTTTATAACATGCAATGTTACCCCCCCCCCTCCAGGTATATCTTTGAGACCCCCAGTGGAGTGATGTGTTTGGACATACACCCTGAGCACCCCTACCTAGTGGCCGCAGGGCTCTATGATGGCACGGTGCTCGTCTATGACCTTCAAGAGAACTCTAAAGAGGCCATCTACAAGGCCACTGCTAACACCGGGAAACATTCAGACCCTGTCTGGCAGGTATGCAAGTCACTACGGTGTGTTCGTATGCATGTAATTATCACCCCCAAAAAAGTGTTGGCACTCGGTTTTTTTTCTAGCTGTGTTACAAACACTGTTATGGAACAAAGCTATGGGTTACTATACAGAGGTGGCGTTTGTTTGAGGGGTTGCACACAAAACGCTACATTTTAGGCCTTGAATTCCCCCAGTATAGTACTGTTTTTCAATGCATGTAACTTGATAAATTGGACACTCTATTTATGGCGTAGGTGAGCTGGCAGAAAAATGATATGGATGGCAACCTCAACTTATACTCTGTATCTGCTGACGGTCGAGTGGTCACATGGAAACTGGTCAAAAATGAGCTTCAATTCCAAGATGCTCTTACACTCAAGAACAGTGTCGAGGGGCAGAAAGATTTCACACTCAGTAAAGCACTCTCTGCAATTTGTGCATTCTATATTATACATGTACAGCAAGTGAAGTTCATGTACATGTACATACTACCATATATCCGGTTTTGACAACGTAGTTGTCATTGTGAATAACATTTGTACAAGCCTGATTGCGTTTTCAACTGTTGCAATTTTAGTAACTGTATGCGCATTCTCTCTCCTTTGCGGGTCTTTCGTTTGCCTCCTATGCAAAAACTCGCAATTCGCATTCAAAAGAGTCTCACATTCGAAACCTGGTATACGGCAGTTTCCTAGTTAATCCCAAGTATTATTTATACATGCACGTACTGTATAATAATTATTGTGTCCACCCTATACACAGGCTCTGGTACAGCGATTGGATTCAGTCCATTTGTTGACCACTTGTTCTTAGTTGGTTCTGAAGAGGGCCAGATTTACAAGTGCTCTAAAGCCTACACTACCCACTACCTCGACGTGTACAAGGTACACATTTTTGTAATACAAAATTACCGGTACCTACAAATACATACCGTATTTACTTGATTAAACGCCCCCCTTGAATAAACGCCCATCTCGTTTAAACGCCCAGGATAAAAGCTCTGTAAACGCCCATCTTAAATAATCACCCATATATGAGGCGTGGCACTGTGGGTGGAGCTGAAATAGCACGTGAAACCCAGTTGCAAGCATGGCAGCATAGAATAATATGATGCATCGATGGAGAGAGAGAGTTACCGACACAGAGGGCACTCCTATGACTTAAATTTAAGCTGAGAAATAGATTTAAGCTGAGACAGCAGCCCAAAAAGAGCACAATAACTGCTGCTGTGCAAGAGTTTTCGAGTAGACATAACAATAAACGCCCTCCTGGATTAAACGCCCTCCTCGTTTAAACGCCCCCTCTAAAGACTTCGATCTGAAATAAACGCCCGGGCGTTTAATCAAGTAAATACGGTACATGTATGATCATAATGCGTACAACAAATAAAACGTGTGCGTATCATACACATGTACATGTACGTACTGTACGTAGCTACACGTGTACAGCCTGACTACATGTTGGTACTTGGTTAGGACAAACATACAATGAAATTATACTGTGTACATATCATGTGTGTAGATGTATACCATCACAACCCTCCTCCACACATCTCACAGGCCCACCACATGGCAGTACACTCCATCACTGCATCAGCTGGAACCCTTTCCATCAAAATGTTTTTGCCTCTTGTGGAGCTGACTGGACAGTCAAAATATGGGACCACACTAGAAAGTAACTAAGCATGCTGTATAATAATAAGCAGGGGAGTAACTAGAAATTTTACAGGAAGGAGGCAACGCCCCCACAAAATGTTTAACCGAAAACCACACCCACTAATTATCGCTAAGAAGGCAGGTAAATGGCAGTATAACTGCTATTTACCTGCTCTTCTTCTCCTTTTTTCATCAACAAGACAGTGACAGAACTCATTTTCTGCTCATTCTATATACCTAGTTGGCTAGTTATCCAGAAGTTAGCTAGCCAGAGCTATTAATTAAAAGCTGAGTCACATGGCACTTGAAGTTCAATAGTACAGGAGGCAAGGCCAGGGCCTCCTCTGCCTCATTGCTAGTTACGCCCCTGATAAGTGGTGGGAGGATTCTCATGCTATAAATTATGTGTTTTATATCACAACGATCCCTTACCAAGTAATGCCTCGAGGCTAATATAACACGGAAGGGACTGTATGACCTTTATTACATCCTTGTTACCTTGACAACATATTTTATACAGACTGTACGTTTATCAATTTTGTCTCTAATATCTCTACAGGAATCCAATGTTCTCCTTTGACCTCAACAATGTTGTTGGAGACGTGGCATGGTCGCCATATTGCTCTACTGTATTTGCTGCTGTAACTGCAGGTGGCAAGGCGTATGTGTTTGACCTCAGTATCAACAAGTACGAGCCACTCTGCGTCCAATCAGGTGAGAGCTAGAGTGACATACATTTAGCTGTGAAAGATGAGAACACGGCGTCCCAGAAGTAGTTATAGATTTAAATTAGATTCTAGTGTCCAGCTTGTACTTTGATTTTGTGTTTCATTGTTTGTACTCACCCTTCAAATCTCCACTCTAGAGTAGTAGGTAAATGTATCATGTACTTCAATTCTGTATGTATACACATGCAGCAGTACAATGTATAATCCAACTAGAAAAACATTTGCAATGTGAAAAATTGCTAGGATTGGCCAGGGGAACCACAAAAAAGTGTGGGAACAAGAAATCAGACGAGAGCATAACTCCAATCCGTTACAACGTCAATCACATGTACTGGTAGTTTTCCCATGTTTTCCATGTTCCAATATATCACGCAATTTTTACTGGTGGGGTGATGACCAATCCCTATAATATTTATTATACATCCATTTTGGAATGTGGGGTACATAATCATGATGATTTGTGATGAATTGATGTTCCTAATACATGCAGTGTTGATCATGAGCACAGGTATACAGCGTAGTAACATGCACGGACCGTACTGGTGACCTGCATGGAATGATGTGGTGGATGGAAGCTGATAGATGGATCTGGAACACAGTCTATTATTTAATATACTATGTATTGTACATGTTCATGACGTTGTAACGGATTGGAGTTATGCTCTCGTCTGATTTCTTGTTCCCACGTTTTTTGTGGTTCCCCTGGCCAATCCTAGCAATTTTTCACATTGCAAATGTTTTTCTAGTTAGATTCCCTTTCTTTTTCAGTACAGTTTACGTATCATGACATGCATAAAAGTGGAACGTCAAGAGGCAGTACAGAAGTTCAAGAAGAGAAGACAGGACTAATCAGATATTTTCTCGAATATCTCTGGACTAATAATAGTAATGAGTAATATTGCTTGATATGTTGAATTTGCGAATCAGTATTAAATGATAGCCATTTTAAGAGCATGATATCTAGCCAGTGCATATAGCATGCCTGTCAGAGAAAGGGAGCTAGAGCTGAACAGTGTGAAGAAAAGCAACACCTCAGGCTCTGGAAAAGCACTGCACTGATTTTAGGCACGGTTTATTAGCCACGCCTATCTATTATTAATTGGCCACAACGCAATTGCTGAGTCATTAAAGATGGCGGAATTGTCTAGGTATAAGAGAATTAGAGACTGAGAGGTCATCTGCCCCGTGGAAGCAATCGCAAATCTGAAGAAGCGCTTTGTAATCCAGGTTGTAGTCGTTTGGAAACCCTGTGCAGAATGTCCTGGAGATGGCTGTACTTGGAGCAAATGCTGGGCAAGAAACTTACTTACTTACTTACTTAGCTAGTCAGTCAGACAAAGAGCGGTGAAACGTCGAAATAGTGCAATTTTTAAAATGACAATATTCATTCATTAAAATGTTCATGGATTATGAAATGAGAGATACAAAGAGAGAAAAGGCTAAATAAACTATCTGTCTAGCCAGTTCCTTGATGTGGCCTTTCCCTGCAGAGATAGAACAGTTTGAACATGAGTCAAAATAATTGAAATATTGCTAAACACGGGCAAACCCACTGCCAATCCTATGTAAAAAACCTACTGATTTTGTCATTCATGAACATTTACCTGTATTATGTGTACATTATTATCTGTTTTCCACATGTGCACGTACTCAATCCCACAGTGATTCAGAAAAGGCGCACTAAACTGACTCATGTGTGCTTCAACCCTGTCTATCCGATAGTCATCATTGGTGATGATAGGGGCACCGTCATCTGTCTCAAACTCTCTCCTAACCTCCGGAAGACCTCACGGTGAGTTATTATGTATAACCTACTACTGTATGAAAATCACATGGGCTTAATATTATTCCTCGGTGTGCACATGCGCAGCGAGGTATATATATATACGGTAGTGTGTTTGTGTGTCTGTCTGTCTGTAGAAACTGCTGGATTCGAGGCTATCACTGTGGTTCAGGGAAAGTGTGTAGTCTCCTCATTCATGTACGCACCGCAATACTGGAGATCACACCCTTTTCCCTAAGAAGGCGTGGTTCCTTGTGGGCTTTTGTAATGGGGAAAACCTCCTAGTATTAATATCGTACAGGCGTATTTCCAGTATATTTCTTATTGATTACAAGATTTCACTTGTTGCCAGCCCCTCGTTTCTTCTGAATAATTATATTGTTATACAAAGTCATGTAGTTTGCATGTCCTCACAGGAGAAGAATCGAACCAAAGACACAGAGGTGGCAAAGATTGAGAAACTTATCTCGTTTGTGCGTGAACCACTACTCGAGAAGCAACGGGAAAACTGATGGAAAGACAATAGCATTATCTTATAAGTAACGTCTACGTGTACATACATAAAAATTAGACACATCTTGTACCCTCTACCTGCCATTGACGCATAAACGGTGCCCCGCACTGCGTCCAGAATGCCTTCAACAGCACACGAAGTTGCTAATAGTTAATTGAGGCATGTAATTTTTTCCCGTGTTTGGGCATGCCTCGAATCCCAAACATGGGTTAAGGGGACACAAAATTCCCCTTAACTGGGGTTCGTCTTGTTTTTGGCACATTTAAGGTTTGAGACACTCCTCGAGACT